>NW_023270377.1:98047267-98175663 GCF_011800145.1 Mirounga leonina | reverse complement strand
TCTTTCTTTCTTTCTTTCTTTCTTTCTTTCTTTCTTTCTTTCTTTCTAGATTATATTTTAAAGTAATCTCTACCCCCCAATGTGGGGCTTGAATTTACAACCCCGAGATCAAGAGTTGCACCCTCCATCAACTGAGCTAGTTGGGTTCCCCTTTGTTTTAGTCTTACATCGAAAATTAAGTACCTTGAATTCTCCACTTCAGCTTGTTTCCTGAAATTTCCCCAGTTATCTTGTGGATAACTGAAGTCTATCCATTAGCAGATTCCTCAGAAATGAGATTTTGAAGTAATTGAAACTTAAAAAAAATATATTTTATTTATTTATTTGACAGAGAGAGACAGCGGGAGCAGGAACACAAGCAGGGGGAGTGGGAGAGGGAGAAGCAGGCCTCCCACCAAGCAGGGAGCCTGACGCCGGGCCCCACCCCAGGGCCCCAGGATCATGACCCGAGCCGAAGGCAGACGCCCAATGACTGAGCCACCCAGGTGCCCTGAAACTTCTTTTTTTTAATCGTCTTCATATTTGAAAAACCAGCTGGATATAAAATCCTTGTTTTGTGCTTTGTCTTTCAGTTTATTGAAAATTATGCTCCATTATTAGTCCTGTGAAGTGAGATGGTAACCTATTTCTCTTACTCTTATAAGTAATTAGAATTTTTTTTTTTGGTCCGGTGGCCCTGAGAATTATTTTATTTAACTTGAATACCAAAGAATTGATCCTTTTAGTTCAATGTTGACAGATACATGGTGGGACAGTTCAATGTATAGATTTACATTTTCTAGGATTTCTGTAATGTCTTCTCGAATTACTTTTTTTCCTGTTGTTTTGCTCTTGCACATGTTTTTAGGAACTGTAATTATATGTATATTGGACCTTTTGGTTTGTCTTCCATTTTAATAATTTTTTGTGATCCTCCATATTTCTTTCTTACTTTTATTTTCTTGCCTGTCTGTGTTTTACCTTTCTTTTTTGTGTGTGTGTTTTACCTTTCTTTAATGCACTTGACTAAATTTTAATTCAGCTCTATTATTTCTTGTCACTTTGCAATTTATTCTTTAGCAGATGATTTTGTCTTTTTCTCAGTTTCCTATTTGAGTTTATTAAATTTCATTAAATTTGTTCTTTTTCCATATCTATCAGTTTTCATTTTTAGTTTTTGAATTTCTGATTATAATTTTATTTTTCTTTCTTTTTAAATAAATTGGTATCTCTGAATGTTGGAGGATATTTACTTCAGTTTGGAGTGCCATATACATTGTTATTTTGCTTCAGAGTTGTTTTTACAAGGAGAATATTTATGAAATGATATATTGTAATTTCAGGTTTTTATTATATTAAATTATGAAAGCTAGGAGAGACATTATGTAAAATGGGAATAGAGTGCCCATTCTTCTTATTTACACTTCCTAGGTGTATTTAAGGATTTCCTTTTTAAAAAGACCAACATTTAATTTATCCATTGTCTACCTATATTAGGGATTATGATCGACTGAGCAGATAAATTAATGAGTTCATGGTAGAACGCCTTCAGTCAGAATTCCTCTCTGAATCAGAATTGGAATTCTTCTCTAAAGGAGAAAGCTCTCAAACCAATAGCCTTGTTTCCACCTTGAGGAAGTAGGAAAAGAAAGCAGAGTAGACCTAAAGCTAGCAGAAGAAAGAACATAATAAAAGATTAGAATGAAGGTAATTAAAATATAGAATAGAAAAACAATAGAGAAAATCAATACAAGCAGAAGTTAATTCTTTTAAAACACCAACAAAATTGTCTAGCTTTTATCTAGGCTGACATAGAAAAGAGAGCAGATGCAAGTAATTGAAGTCAGAAATGTTTATTTTCATTGTTTTGACTCATCTTTCATTTAAAGATAGGGATAATATTGCCAATTGTGCAAAGTTCTTTTAAATTCTTTACACTAGAAAAAAAAACAAACAAAACAATTCTTATTAGCCAGAATAGAGAGTTCAAAGAAGACTCAGGACACTCAATGAGGACCCCAAAAGTGATACCCTGTATTAGTAGGGTTAAGTAAGTCATAGACTGAAGTCACCTAGATCTTACCTAACAAAGCTTAAAAGCAAGATGTGAAAGGATTAAGCTGATAGCTTAATTAACAGTTAAGCTGATAGCTTAACTGATAGCAAAATAAAATTTGACAATGTGTAAGGGAATACAACAAAGTGCAGAAAAGTAGACATTGTAGTATTTACAATATTCAACATCCAATCAACAAATGTGAGATATGCAAAAGAAGTAGGAAAACGTGACCCACAATCAGGAAAAAATCTGATCAATGGAAGCAAACCCAGGAATGGCAGAGATAATGGAACTAGCAGACAAGGACTTTAAAGCAGATGTTATGAATACATAAAAAGAGTTAGAGGAAAATTGGAATGGAATAAATATTTTTGCCTCTTGTGTGCATTGTCTTTTCACTTTCTTGGTAATAACCTTTGATGGAAAAAAGTTTTTCATTTTAATGAAATAAAATTCATCTGTTTTTTTTTTCTTTTGTTGCTCCTGTTTTGCTGTCATAGGTAGAAATCCATTGCCAAACCCCAGGTTGGGAAGACTTCTTCCTATGCTTTCTTCTAAGAGTTTCATGGTTTAGCTCTTATATTTAGGTCATTGATTATTTTGAGTTCATTTTTGTGTATGATGTGAGGTGGAGGGCAAACTGTTGAATGTAGAAATACAGTTGTCCCAGAAATATCCGTTGAAGAGACCATTCTTTCCCCATTGAATGGACTTGGCATGCTGGTCAACATCAATTGCCCGTATACTTACGGGTTTTTTTCCGGATCCTCCCTTCTATTCCATTGGTCTATTTATCTATACTTTTATACCATTACCACATGGTTTTGATTACTCTAGCTTTGAGGAAACTTGTGAAATCGGAACTTGTGAGTCCTCCAGCTTTGTTCCTCTTTGTCAAGATTGTTTTGGTTACTCAGGGCCCTTTGCAATGCCATATGAATTTGAATATTGGCTTTTCTATTTCTGAAAAAAAGGCCATTGAGATTTTTTTTTTAAGATTTTATTTATTTATTTGAGAGAGAGAGTGAGAGAGCACAAGAGGGAGGAGTGGGAGAGGGAGAAGCAGGCTCCCCGCCGAGCAGGGAGCCCGATGCGGGACTCGATCCCAGGATTCCAGGATCATGACCTGAGCCGAAGGCATTCGCTTAACCAACTGAGCCACCCAGGCGCCCTGGAATTTTGATAGAGAGTGCACTGAATCTGTCAATCTCTGGGAGTTGGTTAGTTTACTGCTCTATCCTCAGAGTTGTGGAACTTTACTTTGGGTGCAGCTTGGTATTTAGACAAAGATTCAAGATAAACCCTCTGGTATTTGATCCCTTTGGGGATTCTTTTCCGTTATACGTATCTATCTTCCAGTATTTTGCCTCACAATTATCAGCTGGATCCACCTCCCTGAACTCTGACATCTGTTTTTTCAACTCAATGTGACTGCCAGTGAGCCTTTGTTCTGCATCTTTGGGCTGCGATGCAGAAAGTGCCTCCTGGCAGAAAGATGGAGCCATTGTAGGGCTCACCTCATTGGTTTCCTTTGTCTCAGGTACCACAGCCTTATACTGTCTGTTGTCTGATATTTTAAAAAAGAAATGGCTGTTTCATACATTCTGTCCAGTTTTCTAGGTTTTTTTGTTTTGTTTGTTTTTTTGGTTTGTTTGTCTTTGTTGTTGTTCTTTGTTTTCTTTTTTTTTTTTATGACCAGAGGGCAAATCCAGTACTGGTTCCTTCATTAAGGCTGCAAATATAAGTGTTCATTTTTTGAAATATAACTATGAAATTTCTGTCATGCTTTCTGATTTGTGGTTTATTCTTTATACTTTTATAATGGTAATAGCCTATAAGATTCTTAACAATAAAAATGACATCTATTTATCATTTTATTCCCATTGCCTAGTAGAGGGCTTGACACATACTGTGTTCCCAATGAATGTTTGCTGAATCATTAAATCAGATGCTTTATCTGCCACATGTATGCAGTATTTTATTCTCCTTAATAGTATTATTTTGTTCTTGTCTTCCTTGAACCCAAGTTCGGTAGCATATCGTTTTAATCTGATGTGTAAGAAAGATCTTTTGTTTTTGTAGAAGCCTTCTGTGTTAATGATTTTTCCACAAATTTGCAGCAACTTGGGAGTGTCATAATCATCTGGGTTGTTGTTTTTGTTATATATCTATATATCTATATATGATATATAAATATATATATATATATATATATATATATATATATATATATATATCCATGAAAAGAGAGAATCCCTCCACTGCTTACCACCCCAGGTTGCTGAAAGGACTGAAAGTGATGATGGATATGACTTCCCTTTGAGGAATAATATACAGAAAATTATAACCTCACTAAAACTTGAACCCAATCCATTGTTTTTTTTATCTTCCACATCCATTCTATTCCAGAATCTTGATGAGTTTCCTACACATATTAAGTGCTCAATAAATGTTGAATGAATTTGAACGTATACACAGACGTCAATGAAATTCAAAACGAGTTTACCGTCTTTCATGTTACTAGTGAGGCTAATGCAGAAACTAGTACTTACATCAATTTCCAGGGCTATAGCGAGAAATTGTGGAAACGTAGGTACCTACGCAGATTCAATTCCTGAAACAATCTCAACAGCAGAACTTGGCACATGCTGTGATTGTTTTGTTTTGTTTTGGTGGGAAGTATTTGTTAATAAGAGCATTGCACAATTAACCATACTATCCCTAAATGAAAGATGAGCCAAACAATGAAAATCAACACTGTGAAAGTAGACAAGACTTTACAATCGAGGTTTTTCAGCCAAGTCAGAGGAAGTAAGAGGATCCAAAGGGAAGAGCAATTAGATCCAACGTGGGAGGCGTGTACTTGAGAGACAAAGCTGAAATGGCAAAGACTGTCAAGGTGAACTGCTCAGAAATGTCTGATGGAGTATAATTGTTTCTTATTTTACCCAAAAGAGTATTTCCAAATTGCTGACTTGACACCTTTCTCTTCTTCATTGGAACATTTCAGTGACTCTTACTTTTAAAACTATGCACAGTTCCCTGGTAACTTTGTACCCTATTGACTTTTATCAACCTTCCTGCTGGTAATCTGGGGACACTTATCAAATGCCTGCTGTTGCAGAAATTGCTTTTGAATCGTAGCAGGTCAAAGGTAGGAGGGGCTTCAGAGAAGAAATAGTCCTGCCTGCATTTTTTTCCGTTAAGGAAATAGATACCTAGGAAAAGATTCTGACTTCCACGGAGTCTTCGAGGTAGTTAGTGGCACAAGGAGGACTTTGTTTTTCCAGCAGATTACAACACCCTTTTTGTGATATAGGATGACATAGGGTCAGCTGTGCAAATACAGACATTACTTTCATCACTCTTTTCCTCTTTCCTTCCTTTCTTCTCTTTTTTTCCTCTTATTTCCAACATCTATTTTTATCCATATCACTTACTAGTTTTCAAGCCTATGAGAATATTTTATGGGAGTGTGTGTGAAACCCATTACTGAATTTTTGTGATGTCATTATAGGTAACAGCGTTTTTAAAATAGGAAGGTAAAAACTGTCATCCAATTTAGTGTCTATTTTCTTTTTTTTTTTTTGGATGGAGCAAGCTTGTGAATCGAAATCTCATAATAGATGTCTAAAGGACCAGTTTACTCGAAAACTGAAGTGCCCTTTTCTATTTTCAAATTCACTTCACTTTGATATCAAATGAAGCCCATTTGGTGCAGAAAATTAAAGTAGCTGCATTTTTCCTCAGCACAGAGAAATCTTTTATTTGCTCTAATCCTTTCCATTTTTCATGACAGCCACAGCATTTTCTTTTCTAAAACACAAACAAGTCAGTGTAAGCATGACTGCCAGGCTAAAATGATTATGGGATAATTTGCATTTGCCAGACCAAACAAAATCAATCACCTTTGTTTAGAGACCCACAAGAGACCATAAGTAATGGCTTAACCCATGGCTAGGAGAGGGTACTTTGGACTTTCACAAAATAGGTTTTTCAAACACAGATAAAGGAGGAGACCATCGAATATTCTCAGGTATGGTTCGTAATTTTCAAATTTGCACCAAAAATATCAACTATGCATATGGTAGCTCAACTCCACTGGATGAATGCAAACTAAAGGCAGCCCGGCACCGTGATATCATTAAGCATGAATTGATTGTCTCAGTGATAGGTTCCCAATGGGTAAGAATATATAATGAATGTTTATGTAAAGTTTGAGATAACCATTCCAGTTACATAACTTGCAGGCCTATAAGGATGGATGAAGATGACTCACAATGAAATGGAAATCAAAATTGATGGAAACAAGTAAACGCTGTATCTCTACCCATTTGTTCCTGAGTATACTCAATGTGTATTGTTTCAGGGGTGAGGTTTTATATTTGTTTCCTTTTTTTTTTGAATTGTTTTCCCCATCTATCCCAGTTGTGTGCTCTCTTACAGATCCTAGAGGCCCTAGCTCTGTCTCTCTCTGAGAGGTTCTAGGGAACTGATTTCCCCCAGGGCTGGTGTCACGCTGCCAAAAACTTCTAAAAAAAATTTGGTCATAGTTTTGAGCTAGGAGGGATTAGCTGATTTGGGCATATAAAGATTAAAATAGGTTCTTCAGCTTGAAGAATCAGCTTGGGTTGTGTTTGAAACTCTTCTGGAAAAGCAGACGAAACTTTCTAGCCCAGCTGTCCATAGCTCAAACCATTTTCCTTTCTTTCTCATTACTTTTGATTTTCCCATGAAACATGGTTTTATATATTTTGTGGCTTGGAAGATCTTAAAAGCAAAAAGGGGGAAAAAGGCCCTCTTAATTCGGGTTGCCTCAAAACAGATCTCAAGATAGATATTTTTGTTTTAGTGAGTTATTGAGTGTGTGCTTTCGGATGGGAAAACTGTAAGTGAAGGGAGAGGGCAGGAGAAGAAGATGAGTAGCAATGTGGGTTCCCTTGAAGTCAAGTGTTTCCACAAGAAGTTCTGAATGATAATTACACCACCTACTATTCTGCTTGAGAAAAGGGGGCTGGCTTTTATTCGCCAGTATGAGTCAAATGTTGGCTACAGACAACCATCCTTAGACCACTGGTGAATGTATAGTCTCCCTGGCATCTCTCGTTGACGTGGAAGCTCTCATTGGCTGAAGGTTAATTCTGTGGGAAGGGTGCAGCTGTGATTGATTAGCAGCTAGCACTCATTGTAGCTGGAAAATACATTCACCCGCCCAGCGAAGAGGCTCTGGAAAAGGCCCCAACACCGTCCACTAAAAAGAAAACAACTGATTGCTACATATAACACTCCTGCATTTCTTTTTATAACTACATGATGCTTTTTATTATGGTATTTCTTTGGATGGATGTATTTTTTTTTAAAGATTGTATTTATTTATTTTAGAGAGAAAGAGAGAGTGCGAGTGGGGAGAAGGGCAGAAGGAGGGGGAGAGGGTGAATCCTAAACAGAGTCCATGCTGATGGCGGAGCCTCACCTGGGGCTCCATCTCATGATCCTGAGATCATGACCTGAGCCCAAACCAAGAGTTGGTCACTCAACTGACTGAGCCACCCAGGTGCCTGTAATCCAGTGCACTTTTAGTTGCAACACACTGTGTCTTTCCACCTTAAACAACTAACATATAATCCGGGATCATGTTATGCTGTATAAATTGCCAGGTAAACATAGTCTTGCATGGATGGGGTGTTGGAAGTAATGGTCGGTATAACTTCATTCACTTTCTAGCACTTGAGGCGTCAGGTTAGGTACATGTACTTAGGAATTAAATTCAACTTCCTATCCACGGTCTATGAGTTTTGTTTTACCTTGGTCTGCCCCATCATGCAATTCTTCAAGTTTGCATCGTTAACCCTTACTGGGATGTCGGATTAACTCTGGAAGATTCACCCTTATGGGTCCCAGCCATCAGACCCTAACCTGTAGTGCCTGGGAGCTGTATCCTTGAAGTTCATGGTCAGTTTTAGATGGCACTAAGTATGGTTGGATCACCTTCTTTCCTTCATTTCTCGCTTTCTTTTATCCTCTCCTTTATTTCCCCTTTCCTCTGTGCTATTTCCTCTCATTATATTGTCCCACTTTGTACTGAGTGATAGAACACTCCTATGTCTTTGGTTGCATCGCTACTAATGTATCTTTGTACCATTGCATCTGCTTTATTTCTTACACAGCAGTAATTACAATATTGATTTTATTATTTGTGCGTTTTCTTGGTCTCCTTCACTCTTGAGGTCAGATGCTGTGTCTGTCAACTTCACTGATGTATCCTTAGCACTTATCATGGGCCTGGCATAGAGGATTACTACATAAATATTGGTTAAATGAGTGAATCCTCAAATTTTGTCAATTCCTGCTCCTCTCTGTCGCCCATTGTTGGGGCTTATGCATCATTTCTGGTAATCACTTCTCGCTAAACCTTCTTCTAACCAGTCAAATATTCTTATGGTACCGAGGCTATAAAATTAGCTGCTTGTGTCTGCTACTTCTGGGATCTTAGTGTGGGCTGAAGGCCTTGGGAAAAAATGAACTAATCTGCTAAACTGATTCTTAGTTGTTTGTCTGTTAGGGATCTTTGGTTGCTCTGCTAATTTAAGCAAAAATGAAAGATGTTGAAAGGCTATTTGGGTCATTCATAAGATCCATGTATGGAAACGCAGAGCTAGGATAGAGTAGATGTTCATGAGGCTTTTAGAATTGCTCCTGTTTTTCTTGAAGACTGACAGAAACTTCCCTGCTTTTGGTTCCTTGACCAAAGAGAGGGTTCTTAATTCATGATCATGAAGCTGAAAAAGGAGTGGATCAAGCCACACCAGGCCATGAGAAGTGATAGTTTGAGTCAGAGGTCATGTAGCATGCTTTAAATCATGATATGTTAACAGTCATTACCTCTATCTACACATAGGATCGATCCAGGCAGCAGGTCTTAGTGACTGTATGTTCTAAATCATCGAGGTTACACAAAGTGACTTGCATACAGATGGTGTTAAATAAGCTTGTTGAATGAATGACCAAATGCTATATCACACAGTTCTGGGCCTCTTGCTTTTATAAGTAGACACATCTCCAGAAATAGGTTCACAAGAAGCTTGTTACACATCTGTCATGCGCCGGAGTCTTCCTTCCTTAGACATGTAGGAGATTTATGAGCACCCATCCTGCCCCGGTGCCCAGTGTATGGAGTGCAGCACTTAGATTCTCTCTTTCTTTAAATAGAGTGCAGTTGGCTTTGCACCTCCGCACCTACAAGTTCTTAAATTACTCTTTGTAAAAAGATTTAGCCAGTATGAGAAGTAACTAAAAGGGGGACAGAATGAAGGAGAAGATCAGCTTTGCATTAACATGCTTTCCATTCTCCTCTTTTTGTGGTTCCCTCAAGAGTTCTATGAAAATATTCTTGAGCCTATGACATACCAGCCAACTAGAAATACTGCTAAATCTGATTTGGTTGTTGCAGTTACTGAAATGGTGTGTGCCTAGACAAGTCTTTATTGTAATTTCCATAAACTATGAAAAGATTATGTGGCTTTGCTGGAGATTTCTGTTGTTTCTTCTGAGGTTGTTTAAATGATTTAAGAGCACATGATTACAAACTTTAGACATTTCACAGGCTGGGTGGGGTCTGAGGTCTTCATATTGTTTTGGAGGGAGAGACAAGTTTTGATTTGGGTCATGATTCTGATCATAAAATTGGTCCAGTTTGTGAGTGGTCACCAACTGATTGACAAATCTCTGACCTCCTAGTTTCTTAGTGAAAAATTCTGGATATTAGTTTTAGCATAGGAACCATTATATCAAGGCAGAAGGGAGAAAATGGCTTAAAAGAACATCAAATTTAAATGCCACCACAAAGATATAATTAGTCCACGTGATTTTCCCATTTGGTAGAAAGTGTTTTTTGAGGTTAACGAATTAGAAGTAATTACTCAGAAAATATCAAATCCCCCTAGTTCTAGCAGCAATGGTTCTTCTATAGAAGGGTTCTAAGCAATGGGAGATCCCCAGAAATCATGCACAAACAGGTATATATACATAGTTAGAGATCTCATTAGATTCTGAAATGTCTCTCGTCCCATAAATTTAATATAAACCGGCCTAAAGGAGAGAGCTAGATTATCAAGGATGGCAATGACTGTCCTACCCAGGCCTCGATTCAGTCCTTCAACAAACGTTTACTGGACACCAGTGATGGTGGAAAGATAATAGTCAACAAGCAACATGTGAACTCTGTACTTGAAAAGGGACTAGACTAGTAATAACAGATTGCATATTGATTCATGTCATTTTTTGTGCATATCACACACACACACACACCCATCTAACCAGGCAACTAGTACCTAAAGTGAACTTCTGCTTTTCTCTATCTTTCTTATGTATTTTGAATGCTTTTTTTTTTTCACTCTGTATTGGAACTCATTTCCCAAACTTATTGATTTCCCTGAATCCAGAATGGTCAGTGTCTTGATTCCACTAGTGGAATTCATCCAAGCACTTTGGATCTGATGGTCAATGCCACTCCTACCTACCGCTCTAGACTCCCAGCAGTTCTAACTAGGATTTTATTTTATTCACTCCTGAGACAATAACTATTTCTGTCCTTTTGAGGTAAATGAACCAATTCAATACCTTGTGAATTAAAGTTTTTGATCCTACCCTTGTTCTCACCCTTGCACCTGGTTTTTGTATTAGAATTGCTCTGGCTGGCGCAGTTAGGAAGGGGGCAGGGATCTTGCTGGGAAGCCTCTTCTTCTGCATTAACTTTTCTCAATCCTATTCTCGTTTCAGGTCCCAGATCTACAAGGTCTTTCACAGGACCCTTACTCTTTTCAATCGACCTCAGTGTTTCCCAACTTCCCTTAGGCGTTCTTAAGGAGATTTTTTTGGATATTACCTCATCCCCCTTCATGAAATTAAATACTAAGGAATACAATTTTGTTATGGAAGGTAGAGCTTTGGTGTAAGCTCTGTAATACCTAAGGTTTGTCCTCTGCCAAGAAGCAATTTTCACACCCTCCTAGGCAATGTTGTGATGTTGAGACTGAATGATATAGCCTAGCATGTGACAGAATCACCCAGGGGGCTTATTAAATTCAGATTGCTGTGGCTCAACCCCAGCCGCTAGCAAATAGATGTATATATATTTTTAAAGTCTGTATTTAGGTATAATGTGAGAAAGGCAAAAGAGGAATTTTAGTCAAGACTTTAAAAACTGTGATCAATTTCTAATTTGTTACTTATATAATATTTTGTCTACATACCAGGTTTCCTTCCAGACATCTCCTAGGTAAAAGTTGAGACTTGTTTTCTTTTCAAATTACTGGTATTGGATTAAAATAATAAGAGAGAGAATCATATGGCCTAATATATCATAGAATGAAATTCAACATTTTTGATCTGAAAAGAAATAGATGTATTGTTTTCTCACAACCACATGTGAGTTTTATTTATTTAATTATTATTATCATAAATATGTTTGTTTTCCCTAAAGCCCTGAATCAAGTGATTTGTATCCTATGGCTTAAATACTGTGAGCAGTATCTTAGGATTTATTTAGATACAATTTAGTTATTTTTTAATTTTCTAAACCTTTAACAACATAACATTTAAATAGGGAGTTCGGCTTAAAATAAGCAATGGTGTCTTAAATTTAATATGAGTAATTTGTAGGGCACCTGGGTGGCTCAGTTGGTTAAGCGACTGCCTTCGGCTCAGGTCATGATCCTGGAGTCCCGGGATTGAGTCCCGCATCGGGCTCCCTGCTCAGCAGGGAGTCTGCTTCTCCCTCTCCCGCTCCCCCCTCTTGTGCTCTCTCTCATTCTCGCTCTCAAATAAATAAAATAAAAATCTTAAAAAAAAAAATTCTCTGTGCCTGCCTGTTCATCCCTCCCACCTCCCTAAGCCCTGGAAACCACCGATCTTTATACTATTGACATAGTTTTCTATTTCAACTGGTTCCCGGATTTGAGCTGGATATCTACCAGACCACTCTGAGCACCCACGAAACCAGCCTGAGATGTAAGAAGATCTGGATCTCTACAAAGACTATCGCAGTGATTGGTTTTGAGGTACGAAGCGGGGAGCCGTGATTCCGTGGGCAGATACCGGAGGATAAACGGCAGTGGGAGGGTGCCTGGCCGTGGGGATCCTACACCGCTGGTGAGTCACAGCCTCGCGTGCTGCGGACAGGCACAGTCTCACAGACTGGTAGCAGTGGGGAAAGGACTCTAGGGCAGCCCCCGGGGTGAAACCCAGAGCAGCGGGGTCGCGCCTGTGAACTGCAGCCCCCGGATGGAAACCGGAGCGGCGAGGTCGCCTGCGCGTGAACTGGGAGCAGCTGGCGGTTTAGAAGCACAAAGGGCGGAGACATGCCCGACCTGGAGGCAGGTCTGGGGGTGCTGCGGAGGGGTGCACAAGCCAGGACGCTGCAGTTTATAGCAGCATGGACAGAAATGGAGACGGTGTGGCCTGGAGAGCTCACTGAAGAACAGACTGAGGTCTCTCTGCTCTGAGGCAGAGGGTTGGAAACGGTCTCTTCTGCTCTGACTCGCGGAAGAGACACGGAAAGCCGCCAGGGAAAGGCGCCAGAGAACAAAAGCCCCAAAGACTGATTCCCACTGAGCCCATCCCCCACCATGGGGGGCAGGGCAACTCCGGCCAAACAGGGTTGCCTGAGTAACAGCGCGGCAGGCCCCTCCCGCAGAAGACAGGCTGGGAAAACAAGAGGCCAGCAACCCTAAGGTCCCAAGAAAACAGGTGCATCTTGCTTGGGTTCTGGTCAATAATTTGGACTCTATACATTCCTCAAACACCCATCAACAGAATGACTAGGAGGAGGAGCCCCCAAAACAGAAAAGACTCAGAGATTATGACTTATGCTGCAGATTTACAAATGGATGCAGACATAACCAAGATGTTAGAGATGGAATTCAGGCTAGCAATTGTGAAGACAATGGCTAGAATGGAGAAATCAATTAATGGCAACATAGAATCTCTAACGGCAGAAATGAAAAGTGAATTGGCAGAACTTCAAAATGCTATCAATGTGTTTATAGCAGCAATGTCCACAATAGCCAAACTGTGGAAACAGCCAAGATGTCCATCGACAGATGAATGGATAAAGAAGATGTGGTATATACATACAATGGAATATTATGCAGCCATCAAGAGGAATGAGATCTTGCCATTTGCAATGACGTGGATGGAACTGGAGGGTATTATGTGGAGCGAAATAAGTCAAACAGAGAAAGACATGTATCATATGATCTCACTGATATGAGGAATTCTTAATCGCAGGAAACAAACTGAGGGTTGCTGGAGTGGGGAGTGGGGTGGGAGGGATGGAGTGACTGGGTGATAGACACTGGGAGGGTATGTGCTCTGGTAAGTGCTGTGAATTGTGCAAGACTGTGGAATCTCAGATCTGTACCTCTGAAACAAATAATGCAATATATGTTAAGAAAAAAAAAAAAGAAGAAGAAGAAGAAGGTACCAGGAGGGGAAGAATGAAGGGGGGGAAATTGGAGGGGTAGACGAACCATGAGAGATGATGGACTCTGAAAAACAAACTGAGGGTTCTAGAGGGGAGGGGAGTGGGAGGATGGGTTAGCCTGGTGGTGGGTATTGAGGAGGGCACATTCTGCATGGAGCACTGGGTGTTATGCACAAACAATGAATCATGGAACACTACATCTAAAACTAATGATGTAATGTATGGGGATTAACATAAGAATAAAAAAAAATAAAATAAATGCTATCAATGAGATCCAATCCAATCTAGATAATCTAACAGCTAGGGTAACTGAGGCAGAAGAGAGAATAAGTGACCTGGAAGACAATATAATAGATAAAAAGGGAAAAGAGGAGACCAGGGAAAAACAACTCAGAATCCATGAAAATAGAATCAGAGAAATAAGTGACACCATGAAGCATTCCAATGTCAGAATAATTGGAATCCTGGAGGGAGTGGAGAGAGAGAGAGGACTAGAAGATGTATTTGAGCAAATCGTAGCTGAGAACTTCCCTAATCTGGGGAATGAAACAAACATTCGCATCCTAGAGGCAGAGAGGACCCCTCCTAAGATCAAGGAAAACAGGCCAACACCCCGGCATGTAATAGTAAAACTTGCAAATCTTAGAACCAAGGAAACCATCTTAAGGGCAGTTAGGGGGAAGAGATTCCTTACGTACAGAGGGAGGAACATCAGAATAACGTCAGACCTATCCACAGAGACCTGGCAAGCCAGAAAGACCTGGCAAGACATATTCAGGGTACTAAATGAGAAGAACATACAGCCAAGAATACTTTATCTGGCAAGGCTTTCATTTAGAATGGATGGAGAGATGCAGAGCTTCCACGACCGGCAGAAGTTGAAAGAATATGTGACCACTAAGCCAGTCCTGCAAGAAATATTAAGGGGGGTTCTATAAAAGGAGAAAGACCCCAAGAGTGATCTACAACAGAAATTTACAGGGACAATCTATAAAAATAACGTCTTCACAGGCAACATGATGACAATTAATTCATATCTTTCAATAATCACTCTCAACGTGAATGGCCTAAATGCTCCCATAAAACTGCACAGGGTTGCAGATTGGATAAAAAGACAGGACCCATCCATATGCTGTCTACAAGAGACTCATTTTGAACCTAAAGATACATCCAGACTGAAAGTGAAGGGATGGAGATCCATCTTCCATGCCAGCGGACCTCAAAAGAAGCTGGAGTAGCAATTCTTATATCAGACAAATTAGATTTTAAACTAAAGTCTGTAATTAGAGACACAGTAGGACACTATATCATTCTTAAAGGGTCTATCCAACAAGAAGATCTAACAATTGTAAATATCTATGCCCCCAACATGGGAACAGCCATCTACATAAGTCAACAGTTAACCAAAATAAAGAGTCAAATTGATAACAATACGTTAATTATAGGAGACCTCAATACTCCACTCTCAGCAATGGACAGATCATCTAAGCAGAAAATCAACAAGGAAACAAGAGCTTTGAATGAAACATTGGACCAGATGGACCTTATAGATATTTACAGGACATTCCACCCTAAAACAACAGAATACTCATTCTTCTCAAGCGCACATGGAACTTTCTCCAGAATAGACCAAATACTGGGTCACAAATCCATCTCAACCGATACCAAAAGACTGAGATTATTCCTTGCATATTCTCAGACCACAATGCTCTAAAACTGGAACTCAATCAGAAGAAAAAATTTGGCAGACATTCAAACACTTGGAAGCTAAAGACCACTTTGCTCAAGAATGTTTGGGTCAACCAGGAAATCAAAGAAGAACTTAAACAACTCATGGAAATCAATGAGAACGAAAACACATTGGTCCAAAACCTATGGGATACTGCAAAGGCGGTCCTAAGGGGGAAATACATAGCCATCCAAGCCTCACTCAAAAAAATAGAAAAATCCCAAATTCACCAACTAACTCTACACCTTAAAAACTAGAGAAAAAGCAACAAATGATGCCTAAGCCATGCATTAGAAGAGAAATAATTAAAATTAGAACAGAAATCAATCAATTAGAAACCAGAAACACAGTAGATCAAATCAATGAAACTAGAAGTTGGTTCTTTGAAAGAATTAATAAGATCGATAAACCACTGGCCAGACTGTGCTCACTTCGGCAGCACATATACTAAAACCACTGGCCAGACTTATCCAAAAGAAAAGAGAAAGGACCCAAATTAATAAAATTATGAATGAAAGGGGAGAGATCACGACTAACACCAAGGATATAGAAACAATTACTAGAAATTATTATCAACACTACATGTCAATAAACTGAGCAATCTGGATGAAATGGAGGCCTTCCTGGAAACCTATAAGCTGCCAAGACTGAAACAGGAAGAAATTGACAACCTGAATAGGCCAATAACCAGTAACGAGATTGAAGCAGTGATCAAAAACCTCCCAAAAAACAAGAGTCCAGGGCCTGATGGATTCCCTGGGGAATTCTACCAAACATTCAAAGAAGAAATAATACCTATTCTACTGAAGCTGTTTCAAAAAATAGAAACAGAAGGAAAACTTCCAAACTCATTCTACGAGGCCAGCATTACCTTAATCCCCAAACCAGGCAAAGACCCCATCAAAAAGGAGAATTTCAGACCAATATCCCTGATGAATATGAATTCCAAAATCTTCAACAAAATCCTAGCTAATAGGATCCAACAATACATTAAAAGGATCATCCACCATGACCAAGTGGGATTTATCCCTGGGATGCAAGGGTGGTTCAACATTCACAAATCAATCAATGTGATAGAACACATTAATAAGAGGAGGGAGAAGAACCATATGGTCCTCTCAATTGATGCAGAAAAAGCATTTGACAAAATACAACATCCTTTCCTGATTAAAGCTCTTCAGAGTATAGGCATAGAGGGAACATTCCTCAAGTTTATAAAATCCATCTATGAAAAACCCACAGCGAATATCATCCTCAATGGGGAAAAGCTGAGAGCCTTTCCCTTAAGATCAGGAACACGTCAAGGATGCCCACTCTCACCACTATTGTTTGACATAGTACTAGAAGTCCTAGCAACAGCAATCAGACAACAAAAAGAAATAAATGTATTCAAATTGGCAAAGAAGAAGTCAAACTCTCTCTTTTGGCAGATGACATGATACTTTATGTGGAAAACCCAAAAGACTCCACCCCCAAATTACTAGAACTCATCCAGCAATTCAGTAATGTGGCAGGATACAAAATTAATGCACAGAAACCAGTTGCTTTCTTATACACTAACAACTCAACTGTAGAAAGGGAAATTAGAGAATCGATTCCATTTACAATAGCACCAAAAACCATAAGATACCTCGGAATAAACCTAACCAAAGAGGTAAAGGATCTATTCTCTAGGAACTACAAAACACTCATGAAAGAAATTGAAGGAGACACAAAAAGATGGAAAAATATTCCATGCTCATGGATCGGAAGACTAAACATTGTTAAAATGTCTATGCTACCCAGAGCAATCTATACCTTCAATGCCATCCCGATCAAAATTCCAATGACATTTTTCAAAGTGCTGGAACAAACAATCCTAAAATTTGTATGGAATCAGAAAAGACCCCGAAACGCCAAGGAGATGTTGAAAAAGATAAACAAAGCTGGGGGCATCACGTTGCCCGATTTGAAGCTATATTACAAAGCTGTGATCACCAAGACAGCATGGTACTGGCACAAAAACAGACATATAGACCAATGGAACAGAATAGAGAACCCATATATGGACCCTCAACTCTATGGTCAAATAATCTTTGACAAAGCAGGAAAAAACACGCAATGGAAAAAAGACAGTCTCTTCAATAAATGGTGCTGGGAAAATTGGACAGCCACATGCAAAAGAATGAAACTCAACCATTCTCTAACACCATTCATAAAGATAAACTCAAAGTGGATGAAAGACCTCAATGTGAGACAGGAATCCATCAAAATCCTAGAGGAAAACATAGGCAGTAACCTCTTTGACATTGGCCACAGCAACTTCTTTCAAGATACCTCTCCAAAAGCTAGTGAAACAAAAGCAAAAATGAACTTTTGGGACTTCATCAAGATAAAAAGCTTCTGCCCAGCAAAGGAAACAGTCAACAAAGAGGCAACCCACAGAATGGGAGAAGATATTTGCAAATGACACTACAGAAAAAGGGTTAGTATCTAAAATCTATAAAGAACTTCTCAAACTCAACACCCAAAAAACAAATAATCAAGACAAAAAGTGGGCAGAAGATATGAAAAGACACTTCTCTGAAGAAGACATACAAATGGCTAACAGACACATGAAAAAATGTTCATCATCATTAGCCATCAGGGAAATCCAAATCAAAACCACACTGAGATACCACCTTACACCAGTTAGAATGGCAAAAGTGGACAGGGAAAGAAACAACAAATGTTGGAGAGGTTGTGGAGAAAGGGGAACCTTTTTACACTGTTGGTGGGAATGCAAGTTGGTACAGCCACTTTGGAAAACAGTGTGGAGGTTCCTCAAAAATGTAAAAATAGAGCTACCCTATGACCCAGCAATTGCACTCCTGGGTATTTACCCCAAAGACACAGATGTAGTGAAAAGAAGGGCCATATGCACCCCAATGTTCATAGCAGCAATGTCCGCAATAGCCAAACTGTGGAAAGAGGCGAGATGCCCTTCAATAGATGAATGGATAAAGAAGATGTGGTCCATATATACAGTGGAATCTTACTCAGCCATCAGAAAGGATGAATACCCAACTTTTACACCAACATGGATGGGACTGGAGGAGATTATGCTAAGCGAAATAAGTCAAGCAGAGAACGTCAATTATCATATGGTTTCACTTATCTGTGGAACATAAGGAATAGCATGGAGGACATTAGGAGAAGGAAGGGAAAAATGGGCGGGGGGAATTGGAGGGAGAGATGAACGATGAGAGACTATGGACCTGAGAAATAAACAGGGTTTTAGAGGGGAGAGGGTAGGGGGGATTGGTTAGCCCGGCGTTGCGTATTAAGGAGGGCACGTACTGCATGGAGCACTGGGTGTTATATGAAAACAATGGATCATGGATCACCACATCAAAAACCAATGATGTATGGTGACTAACAAAACATAATAAAATTTAAAAAAAATTAAATTAAATTAAATTAAATTAAAAAGAAAAAGGCGAAAGCAATGACATTGGGGAGGGTATGTGCTATGGTGAGCACTGTGAATTGTGTAAGACTGTTGAATCACAGACCTGTACCTCTGAAACAAATAATACATTATATGTTAAAAAAAAGAGAAGAAGATAGTAGGAAGGGAAAAATGAAGGGGGGGGAATCAGAGGGGGAGATGAACCATGAGACTATGGACTTTGAGAAACAAACTGGAGGTTCTAGAGGGGAGGGGGGTGAGGGGATGGGTTAGCCTGGTGATGGGTATTAAAGAGGGCACGTTCTGCATGGAGCACTGGGTGTTATGCACAAACAATGAATCATGGAACACTACATCAAAAACTAATGATGTAATGTATGGGGATTAACATAAGAATAAAAAAAATTTTAAAAAAATAAATAAATTAAAAGAATTCCTCATATCAGTGAGGTCATATGATGTCTTTCTCTGATTGACTTATTTCACTCAGCATAACACTCTCCGGTTCCATCCACGTCTTTGCAAATGGCTAGTTTTCTTGCCATTTATTTTATTTTTTTAAAGATTTTTATTTATATGACAGAGAGAGACACAGCAAGAGAGGGAACACAAGCAGGGAGAGTTATTCATGAGACACAGAGAGAGAGAGAGAGGCAGAGGGAGAAGCAGGCCTCCTGCGGAGCAGGGAGCCCGATACGGGGCTCGATCCCAGGACCCTGGGATCATGACCTGAGCCAAAGGCAGATGCTTGACTGAGCCATCCAGGTGCCCCTCTTATTTTATTTTTTTTTAAGATTTATTTATTTATTTGAGAGAGGAGTGTGAGTGTGGGGGAGGGGCAGTGGAGAAGGAGAGAGAAACTCAAGCAGACTCCACACTGAGCATGGAGCCCTGACATAGGGCTTGATCTCAGGACCCTGAGTTCTCTACCTGAGCCGAAACCAAGAGTGGGATGCTTAACTTACTGTGTCATACAGGCACCCCTGTTCTCTTTTAGAACTCCAAATAGGTAAATACTTCACCTCCTCATTTTGTTTTCTACATCTCTTAATGCATCTTTGAGATTGTTTCATCCACCTGTCTGAGCTCATTTCATTCATTCAGCAAATATTTATTGACCAACTATCATGTGCCAGGAACTGCTTATGGTGTGGGAATAGAGCAGTGAATGGGATAGACATAGATATTGACTTTATGTATTTATGTTCTAGTTGCCTATTTTTCCATTGAAAGAAATATACAATGTGTGATTAATTGCATAGCATTTAAGTTTGTATGAAGTGCCATGCAGAACAATAAAGCATAGTAAGAGGGACATGGAGTTTTAGAAGCTGGCAACTTTATATAGGGTAGACATGGAAAGCCCATTAAAGCAACATTTGAATAGAGCCCTGAATGACTAAAGAATGGAGAAGAATGGTTGGGAGAGAAACAAGTCCCTGTCCATGCAGGAACATGCAGCATCATGTCTGAGAACCTACAAGGAAGGTAGATTGGAGTGGGCGGGAAGTGAGTGGTAAAAGCTTGCATCAGTGAGGAGGGAAGGAAGAAGTCTTAACTGTTGAAAGGGTACTTACTTTGGCAGGATTTGGACTAAGGTGTGGTATGATCTTATTTACAATTTAAATTTGATCTCATACAATTTAAAAAAAAACAAGGGCACCTGGGTGGCTCAGATGGTTAAGCGTCTGCCTTCGGCCCAGGTCATGATCCCAGGGTCCTGGGATTGAGCCCCACATCGGGCTCCCTGCTCCGCAGGAGGCCTGCTTCTCCCTCTGCCTCTCTCTCTCTCTCTCTGTGTGTCTCATGAATAAATAAATAAAATCTTTAAAAAAACCCCAAAAAACAAAAACAAAACAAAACAAAACAAAAACACAAGAGGGGCAGCTAGGAGACCACAGAATGCAATGCCTGAAAGAGCAGCTAAATCCAATTTTCTTTTTATCTGAAAAACTAGGAGAAATTTGAAATGCTGCTTACTAAGGTAGGGAATACTGTGGAACAGGCAAGTTATGGGAAGAGGACTAAGTTCATTTAAATGTTATAAATCTATTAGACATTGAAGTGGAAATGTTGAGGAAGACAGATGGATATATGCATTGGGAGTTCACTGGGGAGATCAAGCCTGGGGGTATAAATTTATGAGTTTTAGCATAAGCTTCTGTTTGTAGTGGAACCAGATGGGACCACTCAGGGAATGAGTGTTGATAGCACAATGGCTCAAGGACTGAGCCTTGATTCACTTTAATATTTAAAGCTTGGAAGAGGAGGGGAAACAGAAGAGAAACTCAGGAGTCATGGCCACTGAAATTAGGGGAAAAAAAAATGAGAGTAGTGTTCTAGAACCCAAGTTAAGAAAATATTTTAGGAAGAGAAAGCACTCATATGTGGCAAAGGCTACTGATAGGTCAAGTAATATGAACAATAGAAATGATATTTGTTTTTTTGGGGTGCCTGGGGTGCTCAGTTGGTTAGGTGTCTGACTCTTGATTTCAGCTCAGGTCATGATCTCAAGGTCTTGATATTGGCCCTGTGTGGGGTTTGGAGCTGGGCATTGTCTTTCTCCCTCTGTCCCTCCCCCCCCTTGGGTTTGCACATGTGCCTGCTCTCTCTCTCCCTCAAAAAAAGAATGGGGCGCCTGGGTGGTTCAGTTGGTTGAGCGACTGCCTTCGGCTCAGGTCATGATCCTGGAGTCTCTGGATCGAGTCCCACATCGGGCTCCCTGCTCGGCAGGGAGTCTGCTTCTCCCTCTAACCCTCCCCCCTCTCATGTACTCTCTCTCATTCTCACTCTCTCAAATAAATAAATAAATCTTTAAAAAAATAAAAATAAAAAAAAGAAGTGATCCTTGGTTGTCTTTGTTTGTTTGTTTTCTTTTTTTAATATGTAGTCACAATAACCTGGGCAGGAGCTGTGTTGGTGGAGGGGTAAGGATGAAATCTTGTTGGTACCTGCTCCCTCATTTCCCCAGTTCACACTTCACTGATTCTCAGTGGGTGTTCTCTGGACTGGAGCATCTGCATATGTATCACCAGGAAACTCGTTAGAAATGCACATTTCTGGGCCCCAGCCCAGAGATAGTGAGTCAGAAACTGACAGTGAGCCTCACCCAGGTGTGTTTTCACAAGTTCTCCAGGTGGTTCTCATGCACAATGGTGTTTGAAAACCGCTATTTTTGATGACAGATATCAGCAAATTCTCTGAGAAAAGCTTGGCATCCATGCACTTCATGCTTACTGTTCTGGTTTTCAGCTTTTTCTTTTGAGAATACGCTGTTATATTTTACCTTCATTTTCTATGTGATTTGTAGCAGAAGTGTTTTCAGGGTGCAGTGTGTGTGTGTGTGTGTGAAAGAGAGAGAGAGAGAATTATATATATATATATATATATATACATATATATATCCTATTTTTAAGTTTTTTACTTTGAATTAATTGTAGACTTCTAGAACAGATGCAAATTAATCCAGAGAGTTCTTGTATACCTGTTACCCAGCTTCCCTTAATGTTAACCTTTACACAGCAATAGTACAATGATCAAAATCAGGAAACTAATATTTCTGCAACACTGCTAACTCAACTACATTCTTTTTTTTATTATGTTATGTTAATCACCATACAGTACATCATTACCTTCTGATACTCAAATTTTACCAGTTTTCTACACATAACCCTTTTCAGTTCTCAGATCCAATCCAGGATCCCACACTGCATTTAGCTGTGTGTCTCTTTGGTCACCTCAAATCCAAGAGAGTTCCTCAGTCTTTCCTTACCTTTCATAACGTTGGCATTTTTGAAAAGTACTGGTCAGTTATTCTGTAGAATGTCCCTCAGTTTGAGTTTATCTGATATTTTCGCATGATTAGAATGAAGTTATGCATTTTTGGGCAAGAACAACACGGAAGTAAGGTTGTGTGCCATTCTCTGTGCATTTGAATTGTAGTACATTCCAAAGTTGTATTTTGGGTGTGACTTATTTCTTGATATCAAAACCCATCTACTTTGTCCCTGGATTTTTTTTTTTTTTTTACTCCATAAACCCTCTCTAAGGTGAATTCTTGTCACCTTCTCTCCAACATCTATTTTAATATTGATAACATAAGGTAGTTTCTAGCAGATCTAAAGAAAACACAAAACAAAGCCTAGGGACTTTGACAGTTAAGAGTACTAGAGTTCCAGTAAATTAAGAATGGTCCTTCAGGAATCTCTCTATCCTCCTCCTTGCAGGTGGTGAGAGAGGTCAGTATTAATTCTGCTAGGAAATTGTTTCATCCTATTCTGAGCATTAAAACAGATATTGATTTCTCTTACACTGTCTTAGCATGGTCTTCCTTGAGTAGACATTTCCCATCATCAGACTCAAAGGCAGGAGCATGTTCTGGAGAAATGGAAAAGGAAGTTCATGGCTGCTTTAACTGTGGATTGCTGAAATCTACCTCAGGCTTAGGCAAAAAGGATTTCTCCACAAAATTCAGCCCACTTTACCAACTGACGACACTGGTTTTGTAGGAAACACCTCAAATTTTTAACTTGCTTGGCCTCTCTTTTGTGTGATTATCTTTTAGGAAACCTCCAAGAGAGTTGAGGTGGGTGGGGCTGAATAGACTTTGAAGACTTAGACTTGGGTTCCATGCCAGGTATTACCCACCCCTTGACAGAATAGAATTTGGAGAGACAAACCACATCCCTATTACTGCAAGCCCCTGACTTGCCTAGAAATCAACCAGCCTTTCAATATGACTCTTTAGTGTTACCAGGGAGAGCTGGATGGAACCATGGCACTCAGCTTCACTAGCTATCAATACACACCCGACCCTGGTTTAAAGGGGGAATTGTAGAATAAATATGCACATGTCTGGGGAGAAGACAATTAATCCAGTTTTAAATTTGCTCAGTTGTAGATGCTTATGAGACAGAGGAGCTTTTCTATACACAAAACTAAGCATAAAGTTTGAGGAAGGACATACAGATTGTAGTGGGAAAACTCTTTATTAAACAACTAGAATTTGGTAGGATATAAACTTGATTTTTTAAAAAAAATTATTGCCTCTAATCATGCTTTGTCAAATCTGAAATAATATCTGGTAGATACTACAGATTTTTCATAACATAAATATTCAATAGTTTAGGTTAGAAAATGTTATATGTCCACCTCATGTAATATTATACAAACACAAAAAAAGAAAGAGAATATGCTTTATATTCTGAAATGAAAGGACTTGCATAATTAATCACAAGAATTTGATAAAAGTTGTTACCCACAAGGGATGGAAAAGATGAGATGGGCTAGTACATTGTCATTGTTTGGATCATTGCAACATATAAAGAGCTTATTGATTTAAATTAAAAAAGAAATAAAATTGAAAAAATGGCTTAGTACTTAGTCATAAAAAAGAATGAGGGGGTTCCTGGGTGGCTCAGATGGTTAAGCGTCTGCCTTTGGCTCAGGTCATGATCTCAGGGTCCTGGGATCGAGTCCCGGATTGGGTTCCCTGCTCAGTGCAGAGCCTGCTTCTCCCTCTCCCTCTGCCACTCCCTCTGCTTGTGCTCTTCTGTCTATCTCTCTGTCAAATAAATAAATAAAATCTTAAAAAAAAAAAAAAAAGAATGAGATCTTGCCATTTGTGACAACATGGATGGACCCAGAGGGTATTACGTGAAGTGATATATGTCAGACAGAGAAAGACAAATAACAAATGATTTCACTCACATGTGGAACCTAAAAGACAAAAGAAATGAAAATGAACAAAAAAAGTGGAAACAGACCCATAAATAAAAGGTTGCCAGCGGGGAGGGTTTAGAGAGGGGGCATGATGGGTGAAGAAGGGTGGGAGATAGAGTTTTCCAGTTAGGAAATGAGTAAATCCTGGGAATACAAGGTACAGCATAGGGAATATAGTGAATATAGTCAATGGTATTATAATAGCTTTGTATGGTGACAGATAATAGCTCTCCTTGTGGTGAGCATAGCATAACCCACAGACTTGTCAAATTACTATGTTGTATACCTGAGACTAAGGTAACATTTTCTGTCAACTACACTCAAATAAAAAAATAATAAATTAATATGGCTTCGCATTAAAAAATCAAAGTCTAGTCCAGTGTAAGTTAAATTCCAGTCTCTTCTCCTTTTCCCTGCAGTGGGATTCCAGATGCCTTGTAGATTGGGGGATCTCACCGGAATGGGGCCATAAGCTGCTCACTCATGGCTCTTCCCACTCTGTCCTTTGGAATAGAGGGAATTATGGTCTGTTTTCACCTTCCTTTCATTTTCACTTCTGTTCTCTCGTCTCTGGAGTTGGGAATCTGGAAGAGGAAAGAAGAAATGGCAGCGTGTGACTTCCATAATCGGCTGTCACGTCCTTTGTCTTAGAGGTTACTGTGTTTCTGGCTAAACCTAACCGGCCAGAGATGCCCTTTTTGTATCCAAATTCTACCTCTCCAGTGGGGGATATGTATCCCTCTCCACCATCTGGCATGGGAGATACTGTCTTGACGTTCGTAACCCTGCTCTACTCCTGAACAATACCTCACCGCCTCTTGATGATGAGGTCCCCCTGCCTTTCCTCTTGGGTAGGATTCTTGCAATCCAGCTCAAGCTGTACTCTTTCATGGACACTCTCCTTGGCATACTGCAAAGTCACACATCTCTGCTAGACCAAAGGGTCACATCTCATCTCTGTCCTGCCAGCTTTTTTACTATGTTTCTGCTTCTGCTTATATAGGCATAGAAGACAAGTCAGCAAGTCTGCTGCATAAACAAACATCAAATCATGGAATAAGATGTCAGTCATCCCCCCCCCCCACCTGAGGACAACACCAATCTCTACAAATGAAATTTCCTGGAGCTTTTCTCTCTACCTTGCTGTCAAGGAAGTACACTTTCCTTTCCTTTCCTGAGAGGGCAGGGCAAAGCTCCAGTAGCTAGAGATAGCCAATAACTTGGAACTGCTATCCTCCTATCCTCTCTGGTTCTCCTAGTCTTCAAATACAGAATGGGATGGAAGATGGGCACTGGCTGAGATGGAGTAGCAGATTTTTTTTTTTAAGAGATGGGGAGGGAAGGGCAGAGGGAGAGGGAGAGAATCTTAAGCAGGCTCCATGCCCAGCACAGAGCCCGAGGATCTCACAACCCTGATATCATGACCTGAGCTGAAATCAAGAGTTGGATGCTTAACCAACTGAGCCACCCAGGCGCCCCCAGAAACTCTTTAATGACCTTTTCAAATACCCTAAAGATGGAGTCTCCCACCGGTTGTTTGGGTTTCTCTATGGAATAATGACTGCTCATGCCTCTGTTTTCACCATTGGTTTCTAGTCACCAACTGTGGAGCAACAGGAAATATTTCAGTAAATATCTCAGGTAAGATTGAACCCAAAAGTGTCTATGTATTTACTTTGCCTTTCATGACAAAACATGGTGCTGTTGTGCACAGGACTAGATGTCATTAATGCCCATTGAATAAAAGGGTGAGAGGTAAGAAAGAGGGACAAGTAAATAAAGGCATGAAATAGCAGGTCTGTGTATAGCTAGCCCATTTTATAAAATAATGCAAGAACATTTTCTTCAGAAGTGTCACTTAATGTTAAATAGGTAGGAGTACAAAATACATCTTCTGGTCATTAAAAGTTAAGTAACAGAGGATATGATGGAGAGAAGGAAAAGAGGCATAAGTTAATGTTGACTTGCTCTAGTGCTCTGTTGATCGTCTATCAGGTACTCCAAAATCTAGTTACTGCAATCAAATTTCACAGGAAATCTCCCACATTCTGGGTGTTTTTCATATTATGTTGGAAATAGAGAGTAAAACATAATATAGTGTTCTGGAGAAAAAAGAATAAAAGTACTGAGTTTGAAACCAGTTTGTTTCTAATATCAAAATCTAGGGGCGCCTGGGTGGCTCAGTAGTTAAGCGTCTGCCTTCGGCTCAGGTCATGGTCCCAGGGTCCTGGGATCAAGCCCCTCATCGGGCTCCCTGCTCAGCGGGGAGCCTGCTTCTCCCTCTCCCACTCCCCCTGCTTGTGTTCCCTCTCTCGCTGTGTCTCTCTCTCTCAAATAAATAAATAAAATCTTAAAAAAAAAAAATCTAATATCTGCAGAATGTGCTAAATTTGCATAAATACTTCACCTGGTTTCACAGGGTCTTTTTCGTGTGTTTTTTTTTTTTTGTTTGTTTTGTTTTTGGGTGTTTGTTGTTGTTTTGTTATAAAACAAAGTAACCTACCATTTCCTCATTCCTAATTCATCTCCTACCAGGTCACTGCCAAGTCTCGCCTGATTGGACCTATCTCACTGTGGCATTTGCAGCTGTCGGGCTGCCTGCCTGTCATCCAGTGTGAATTCATCCATCCCAAGACAGCGGAGCCACAAGAGTAAAGAGGAAGCAGGGGCCACTCAAACAGATATCTCTTACATAGGCAGTTCTTTGGTAACTTTTCAAAAGTCAATGCTAAGGAGATGCAAATGTGTGATTTCACTAGCTGGAGATGGAATTAACCATGTTAGAGTGGCTTCTTCCTTTGACATTGCATGTAAGTGGACAGGTTGAAGCAAATTAGAGTAGTAATACTTGTGAGAAAGGACCGATGCCTTTGGTTAAAGATTCTCATTACTTTTATCTTGAAGCCTTCATGGTTTCTCTAATTCATATGATTATTGCTTTCCATGATTTTTAGTGTATGTTTCTATTATTTACATTTTGTTGAATTAAATAAAATACAAACTAAATTTTGTTGTGACTTTTTTAATCTTTAGCCACCTGACTAACTTTTGTTGAGTGCTGAGTACACAGTACTGAGAGGTGGCTAAGATGATCCTTCTATTCAAGAGCTTGCAAATTAAAAAGAAGGTAGGCAAGGGAACCAGGACTGTGGTTCTGAGTGGAACGTACCATGAGCCATGGGTACACTGCTGTGTGAGTGAGGAGGAAGGATGCCAACCTCAGCCTGGGATGTCAGGAAGTATGTTCTGCATAGAGATCTGAGAGTCTTACCTCTACCTCTCACTTGGTCCCAATAGGATGCCATATCCTTGCACATTTCTTTTTTTAGAGAGAAAGAGTGCATGTGCAAGTGGGAAGGGGAGGGGCAGAGGGAGAGAGAGAATCTCAAGCCGACTCCAGGCTCAATGCAGAGCCCATAGTCAGGGCTCGATCTCACGACCCTGAGATCATGACCAGAGCTGAAATCAAGAGTCGGTGACTTAACTGACTGAGCCAGCCAGGTACCCCTCCTTATGCATTTAGAAGAATGTCTGACACTCACTGAAGACTTCCTGAATGAATATATAAATGAATGAGGTTTTTTTTTTTTCTAGATACATAGTTTCCTAAGCACCAGAAACTTAACTGAAATTACTCATTATAAATCTGAAACTAGACCTAATTTAACCTCAAGTTGCAGTTATTGGAAACAACGTAAACTATTCTGGCAATTCCTTGAAAGTAACCTTTCAGTGCCTTATCTGACTTGTAAATAAAAAGCCCACATGGGTTGTGATTGATCAGCAAACTTCTTTAACAACCATCTGTCATGCAACATAATTCCTACTCCATCCGCTATGAAATGAGCATGATATATACCTACAACGTTCCTACAGCTTTCCTGGATAACCAGCTTAGAAAGAAAGGTTGTAAGCACAGCAGACATGATGAATTAGTGTCAGAAAGCAGCAGGATACAGCTCCAGAATAGAAAAAAATAATACTAATAATCAAGTTACACATGGAAGTGCATGTCAGAAATAGAACAAAGAGATAAAACCCCTAGTTCTCTGTTTGAATAAAAATACCAGGAAAGTTACATTTAATTTTAATGCATACAGTTTAGTTGCATTTAGGTTGTGCTATTAAATAATTGTCGTCTTTCTCCTCTAGACAGAGACCTAGTGATAGCACTGAAATCAATTCCAAAGGAGGATTGGAAAAGGAAAGAGAACTCATTTTTATTGAAGATCTACTAGGTTCCAGACGGTTTATGTTAATATTCTTCATTTTTTCCCCCTTCTGTCTTCCTTCACTCCATTCTCTCCTTTCCAAACCTTTGCATTCTTCCTGTAGTTGGGACTGCACATTGTCCCCTCATATCTTCTCTTCCTTTTTCCTTCAGTTTAATAGAACTGTTAATGTTAGCTGGACAGAGAGCTGCCCCAGATGAAGACTGCTAGGTTCTGGCCCATGGTAGGAGGTAGAAACGGGTGGGAAATGGGATACCTCTTTAAAGGTGGGATGCCACGAACACTTCCTGACTCCTTTTATTCTTCCTACGGATCCACGTGAGGATGATGGCCAGAGCTGGAGCAACTATGGACTTGGAAGCAGAAACCGCACTTTTAGGTTAGTAAAACAAGGAGGTAGAAGAAGGCAGGCTCTTGATAATAAATAGATTTTGTCTCCCGGGTTTGGATTTCTATGAGAAAGAAACACCTAGTTTGAAACACTTCTATTCTGAGTTTTGGTCACCAACGGCAAACCTAATATTAATACATTTCCATTGTTTCATTCCCATAGTGTTGTTTGATTCATTAATTCATTAAACACAGTGGCTCACAGGTGAAATGGGGCATGGACACACAAGGAGCATCTGCTGAAGATCAGTATGCATGGATTTCTATTCGTTCTACTAGTCCAGAGCTGTGTGATCTTGAGAAATCATTTCATTCTCCGATTCTAAATTTATGTACTTAAATCATGAGAAGTGTAGACCAGTGGTTCTCAACTGGGGCAGTTTTTCCCCTCAAAGGACTTTTGGCAATTTCTGACAAAATTTGTGCTTGCCACGATTGAGAGGTGGGGTGCTACTGGCATCTAGTGGGTAGAGGCCAGGGATGCTGGTGAACAGCTTGTAAGACACAGTACCACCAGGGCGCCTGGGTGGCTCAGTCGGTTAAGTGTCTGATCATGATCAGGTCATGATCCCAGGGACCTGGGATCGAGCCCCGCGTCGGGCTCCCTGCTCCGCGGGAAGCCTGCTTCTCCCTCTCCCACTCCCCCTGCTTGTGTTCCCTCTCTCGCTGTCTCTCTCTCTGTCAAATAAATAAATAAGTAATCTAAAAAAAAAAAAAAGACACAGTACCACCTCCACGACAAAAGATGATCTGGCTCAAAATGCCAGTGGTGCTAGAAATTGAGACATCCTGGTTTAGACAAAATTTCTTGATTCCTTTCTAAACTTCAGTAATTTCTATAAGATTGGAAGTATTCATTCATCAAGAGAATTATTTTATGTTCCTTGTGGTGACTTTGGCAGTAAGAAAAACCCTTAGATAGTGGAACAAAAAAAGGGAAATTGATCTTATATAGTAAGTCCTGTGATGGGGACCGTTGACACTGTTGGTTAAATCCACAGAGATTATTCTGTCTTTCTGCTCTTCTCTGCTCTCCTCAACATGTTGGCTGTGTGTTCACACTGGATCTTCTCAGGATTATAAAATGGCAGTCATCGTTCCAGATGTCACATATGAAGAAGAAAATATATAGCAGAGGAGACTGATTTTTTTTTTCTTTCTGTGTCTATTTTTATTGGCAAGAAAAATCTTTCAAGATAATGCCAGAAGACATTTCCTAACAACTCATTAGCTAAAATAAGGTCTGCATTATCTTGTTGGTGAGCGGCATCTGACAGCTGAGAACTGCCACCTTAACCCACAGCAGATTCAGTCTGAGGATGAAGCCAACCTGCTGAGAATGATAGAGGGAAAAGATGGAAAATATCTGGATCTTGGATGACATCTCATTGCTGAGCTAACTAACCTTAGAAATATCATACCACAGAACTTTTTATTGTGTGAATTAAATTTCCTTTCCCGAGTATTACTGGACCTCAATCACTGGCCAAAGGAATGGGACCATTGTTCTCTTTAGAATGTGATTCACTGACAGCGACTGGGGTGAGGCCTCTCTGCTCAAGCACACAGCTATGTGGAAAAGGGGGAGTGCTTGAATGGAACCTGGGCTCTGTTAAAAAAGCAAAGGGGGAAGGATGGTTGTTAAATAGGAACCCAACAGTGGCTGTTATTAAGACTTACCATATGATAAGTGCTGTGCAGGAGCTGGGGTTTGAAGGTGAATATGGCAGAGTTCTTGTACTCATGGAGGTCCCAGTGTCCTGGGAAGGAACATGAATAAGTAATGTATTGTACCGAGTGATTCGGTGTGCTGTGACCTCTAAGAGTGCCAAACAAAGCTTATAGCTTTGTAGCAAGCACAAGGAACAGTTGCATAAAAGCAGGTCAGACGTACAATGGACTTAGAAGTTGAAAATAGAAAATGATCGTGTTTTTTTTTTCATTGTGATTTGGTAGAAAAATAACACAAAAATTGACGGGCACATTTTTGAAGAGAAGTAAATTAAAAAGGCAGAGAAGTAAATAAAAAAGGCAGAGAGTGCATCCTCAGATTCTAGGGTGTAAATTACAATGGCATAAAAAACATGAAAAGAAAACTTGTAAGAAGTGCCTTTTCTTCCCGCATAGCCAGAGGAATGTTGAAAAAGAAAAGCAAAGCCGGCGGCATCACAATTCTAGACTTCCAGCTCTATTACAAAGCTGTCATCATCAAGACAGCATGGTACTGGCACAAAAACAGACACATAGATCAATGGAACAGAATAGAGAGCCCAGAAATGGACCCTCAACTCTATGGTCAACTCATCTTTGACAAAGCAGGAAAGAATGTCCAATGGAACAAAGACAGTCTCTTCAACAAATGGTGTTGGGAAAATTGGATAGCCACATGCAGAAGAATGAAACTGGACCATTTCCTTACACCACACACAAAAATAGACTCCAAATGGTTGAAAGACCTCAATGTGAGATAGGAGTCCATCAAAATCCTAAAGGAGAACACAGGCAGCAACCTCTTTGACCTCAGCCGCAGCAACTTCTTCCTAGAAACATCGCCAAAGGCAAGGGAAGCAAGGGCAAAAATGAACTACTGGGACTTCATCAAGATAAAAAGCTTTTGCAAAGCAAAGGAAACAGTCAACAAAACCAAAAGACAACCGACAGAATGGGAGAAGATATTTGCAAATGACATATCAGATAAAGGGCTAGTATCCAAAATCTATAAGGAACTCATCAAACTCAACACCCAAAGAACAAAGAATCCAATCAAGAAATGGGCAGAAGACATGAACAGACATTTTTCCAAAGAAGACATCCAAATGGCCAACAGACACAGGAAAAAGTGCTTAATATCGCTCGGCATCAGGGAAATCCAAATCAAAACCTCAATGAGATACCACCTCACACCAGTCAGAATGGCTAAAATGAACAAGTCAGGAAACGACAGATGTTGGCGGGGATGCGGAGAAAGGGGAACCCTCCTACACTGTTGGTGGGAATGCAAACTGGTGCAACCACTCTGGAAAAGAGTATGGAGGTTCCTCAAAAAGTTGAAAATAGAGCTACCATATGATCCAGCCATTGCACTACTGGGTATTTACCCCAAAGATACAAAAGTAGGTATCTGAAAGGGTACGTGCACCCCGATGTTTATAGCAGCAATGTCCACAATAGCCAAACTGTGGAAAGAGCCAAGATGTCCATCGACAGATGAATGGATAAAGAAGAGGTGGTATATATATATATACAATGGAATATTATGCAGCCATCAAAAGGAATGAGATCTTGCCATTTGCAACGACGTGGATGGAACTGGAGGGTATTATGTTGAGCGAAATAAGTCAAACAAAGAAAGACATGTATCATATGATCTCACTGATATGAGGAATTCTTAATTGCAGGAAACAAACTGAGGGTTGCTGGAGTGGGGGGTGGGGTGGAGGGATGGGGTGACTGGGTGATAGACACTGGGGAGGGTATGTGCTCTGGTAAGTGCTGTGAATTGTGCAAGACTGTTGAATCTCAGATCTGTACCTCTGAAACAAATAATGCAATATATGTTAAGAAAAAAAAAGGAAGAAGAAGAAGAAGGTAGCAGGAGGGGAAGAATGAAGCGGGGGAAATCGGAGTGGTAGACGAACCATGAGAGACGATGGACTCTGGAAAACAAACTGAGGGTTCTAGAGGGGAGGGGAGTGGGAGGATGGGTTAGCCTGGTGGTGGGTATTGAGGAGGGCACATTCTGCATGGAGCACTGGGTGTTATGCACAAACAATGAATCATGGAACACTTCATCTAAAACTAATGATGTAATGTATGGGGATTAACATAAGAATAAAAAAAAAGAAGTGCCTTTTCTTACACTGAAAAGACTCGTTTGCCTCTATGCTGTCCACCCTGTACTTTTGTGAACTTTCACAGTATATAAGGGTCCGATTTTATGTAAATACAATACACACAGTTTGTTTTAGAATATACAAAAAGAAAATGTATAACATTCCCAAGCACTCTATAATGTAAGCCATAGTGATTTTTCATTTTCCAAACCAGCCAGGTGTTGTGATGTTAGTGTGTAATTCCACATATTTTGTCTACTCTCTTTAATTTGTTTCTCTACTTGTGTCATATGTTTAGATTCTGCTTCACCAGCTAGGCTGCAATCTTCTTGAGGGCAAGCACTTGAAGATAATGGTGATCTGTATCCCACCCAAAATAGCAGGAAATATGATAGGAAGAGAAGGAAATAAGAAGAAATGGAATCAAGTAGAAAAATCTCTCTTCCAGTGGCAGTGATAATGTGGCTAATGAATCAGATTTTTGTGACTGAAGTCTGTTTATCTTTGGCATAACACATTTTAGTAGAATTAAAATCAGTACTTTAGTTTGAGCTTTTACTTTTATTAATAATGAACATGGTAACTAAAGAGGCAAAGCGAGGTGCTCCAAATCCCACAGCTAATTGGATTCTGAGTGGGGACAAGATGCCAGAATGAAAATACCCAGCTCTAGACCAGCTAAGTTGCCCAACATGAGGACAGGCAAAGCTGAAGGCAGGATTTGGAACTGTTAACAGGACTGTTTCTGTTTTTCTTCTTATTGCCTTGTGAATGGTGAGAGATTACCTTTTTGGTCAGGTCTTGTGACTCAAAAGTCTGCCACATATGTTTTATTCAATATTTATATTGAGCACCACTGAACTGAACCTCTCCAACTGAGCTGAAAAGACTCTTCTACTAAATATCTCTCCAGTGTTTCAGCCAGCAGTGAAATTTCAGAACATTCAGTTGGGCCAGGTTAGAAGTTCTTAGCTGTTGTCTTTTCCTTTCTTTCTTTTTTTCCCCTCAGTTTTGCAGAGGAAGGCTTGAGATCTATTTTAACATAATTATTTTTGACAGGCCAACTGTACCAAACAGGATGAAATTATAACCTTTCCAGTTAATTGTTGTGATTATCTACTTAGCATAATGTGCTTGCCTGTCACATTAAGGAGACGCCTGCTGTGGGGATGCAGCTGGTAGTTAGGTACGAGGGATAAGCCTTAAGGCTTCATTAACACACATACACACACACACACACACACACACACCGAAAAACAAAACAAAGCAGGTGTGCTTTCGGGGATAGAAAAGAAGAAGATCAGCATCTGGGTAACTGGTCAAGAAATAAAAGTTTTCTGCAGATGAATGAATGATTAGACATTCTCCTGGTCTGAATTTTTTTCTATCTTAAAAACCAGAAGGACAAGAGTGAATTAAGGATTTGGTGGCAATGAAGAGTCATTTTCCAAGGGAATACCACAGGGAGGCAGCTGCCTATGTAGGTCAGGGTTGGGGATGAGGAGAGATGGAGCGGTTCCTGAGGAAATGCGATGGAACCTTGTAGAAAAAGGAAGTACCCTCAATAACATCTTTCTGTTGGCAGAAGTGAAGTGGTTTTGCGATGCATAAGGGTAGAGCGTAAAGGGAGCGTAAAGGGAGCTTTGGAAAAGAAGAGGACAAGCAGGGAAAGCAGATTTGGAGAAGGGACCCTTGGGACATTGTTCCCATTCATCAATCCCGTCAGAACACTCCTTTGTCTTTTATTTTGGTCCAGATACATTATGGGGATGAAGGACAATCAGGACATTCATTATTAATTATTTTTTTTCATGAAGGGATAATAATGTCCACATTACAATTTCAATTTCTATTAGCTAAGGACAAGGAGAATCAGGACTCATGATTATATATAGGTCCAGGACCAGGAAATCTCATGTCTAAGGACTCTCTTGGTGTTTGCTGTGAGAACCAGAGCCTTCTTTTTATGGGTCCACCCTTGAAACTATAACCTTATTCTAATTGGCTTCAATATTATTCATAACTCAGAGATAATTAAAGTGTGTTCAAGACTTTAGAGAGGGCACCAAAAGTCAAACCCTTACTTAGGGATCCCTGATATATTGCTTCCATGGTGTCTGACTTCAGAAAATATCAGTATATCTTTTGGGCTTTGTAATCCAATAACCTCATCTGGTTTCCTTAAAAGAGTTGGTAAGTTTTGCCTTTCTCTCTTCTAAAATATAGATGTTGGACTCAGGTAGCTCTCCTTCATTTGGTACAGAGCAGAAGAGGAAGTTAAAATAATTTACAAATGTCTAAAACTTCCCTTTTGAAGAAATTTCCTAAACACCATATTGAAAAGAGTGGGTTTATTTTATATAAAACATGGTGGGTATTTTGTACCTTTACAGAGAGACATGATTAATCCATTCATAAATACATATTTATTGTTTGCTTGCAATATGCCAGACATTATGCTCTTCCTTTGATTTTATCTATTTGTTTAGCTCATGTTCACATAACAAGAAATCAGGCTGAGGTTGTGGGCTTCCTGTTTTAGTATATGTTCATTTAACTCACGAATTCATTTGGGAGAATTAATGGTAATAAAGCTCAATGGGACAATTAAGCTGAAGTTAGTCCTGGCAAACTGCTTTAAAAAATGTCAACTTGGTTATAAGAGGGATTGGAAGGGAAAGGGAGATGTGGTTGGAGGTGGAGCAGTGGTCATGTTTGAGAATGTGGGCTGTGGAGCCATCTCAGCTGGGTTTCTATCCATGCTGCGCCATATGCTACCTAGCTGACCTTGGGCAAATTATTTAACTCTTTATATTTCAGGCTCCTCATCATTGAGATTAGGGCCATCGTAATGCTTATCCATGGGATTGTTTGAGTTCAGTGATACAGCACAAGTAAATTGCTTAGCAAAGTGTGTGGCCTGTATTAAGGGCTCAGGAATTTTTAATTACTGATCATAGTAGTCTCATTTTGTATTCTCCAAGACTCTATTTTGCCCTTGAAAAAAAAAATTAGACATTTCCTTCTCCTTGGTGAGGCCTGGGGCTTTAGATCAGGAAAGAATGGTATTAAATAGTTGATAGTAATTTTGACATCGGGAGAAGTGAGTAATATCGTGACTCTCTGATTTTGTCATCCTAATGTTCTGTGAGGAGCTGTTCTTGTGTTGGATGGTGTTTGTTGTTCCTCAGCTCCATACTTGCTTTGCTGTAGATTATTCTCTATCAGTGGAGTTAGAAGCCTGCTTAGTACATTTCTGTTGGGTTTCTTTCAAGAGGAAGTACCAGCAGGAGACTGGCAGGTAGGACAAGGAGAAAAGAAGGTGCCTCCAGTTAGTGATGGTGGTAGGAATGGTGGCAGCATCTGCATTTTAGCATCAAACATCAGCGCTATAGAGGAGACGGGTCTTGATCAGATTGTCAGCGCGGAAATGAACTGCATGAGAAGGTAAGACAGACTCCCCCGCAATCCTACTGTGTGGAAGTCACTGGTTATAACGTCTACAGCATCGTTCTGAAGCAGTTGGTTGTAAAGAATGATATGCTGCTTTTGACACCAGTTAGAAGACACCACCTTGGGCAGTTGTGCTGTTACCCTATCGGGTATGATAGATGCTTTTCTTTTCTTTCTTTTTTTTTTTTTTTAAAGATTTATTTATTCATTTGAGAGAGCAAGCGAGAGAACGAGCATGAGAGTGGGAGGGTCAGAGGGAGAGGGAGACAAGCAAACTCCCCACTGAGGAGGGAGCCCCACGCGGGGCTCGATCCCAGAACACTAAGATCATGACCTGAGCTGAAACCAAGCGACCGACGCTTAACCGACGGAGCCACCCAGGCCCCCCTGATAGATGCTTTGAACCTATGATGGATATATCATGCAGTTACTCTCACAGCAATAATACTGAGGTCTGAAAGTCAGGAGTGGAAGCAAGAATGACTCATTCGCTAATGCATCTAATAAAAGACTCACAAATGTTTGCTTCCCATCCCCACGATTTTGGACTTTTCTGACTTAGGGGTTTTCATCCCTAGGAGGACAATTTCTAAGGATCACAATATTATTTTCAATAAAATCCAAGTTGAGACTGCTACCTGGTTATTTTGAGCTCCTCATGCCATTGAGCCTAAGGCAAACAATGGGATTACTCTACACGTTGGGGTTTATTTATTCTGATTATCCAGTGGAAATAAAATGTTGCTATTAGAGGCAGGGAAAACTAAGAAGCCCAAGGGATTCTCTGGGGTGCTTCTTAATACTTCCACACACAGTAGTAGGCATTAATGGAAGATTACAGAAATGCAGTAAAAGCAGGGCCTATAAGTGACCAGAATCTCCAAAAATAAATGTTTAGATCCAACGCCAGATAAAGAACACCAAACAACAAGCTGAAATATTAGCTGGGGCAAAGAGAATATGACGTAAGTCATTGATTAGAGGAAATTACAAATATCAACTATGTTCTCACGGATAGTTACAGAAATGAGGACTGTAGTGACTACTCATATTTTCCTATACGCTTACTATATGCATATTTTATATATTTTTCATTTTTTCCTCTCCCCCTTTACTATTATATTATGTAAGAAGTGCTTCCATTGGTTCTTTAGGTAGCAGTATATCTAAGTGGGCTTATAACTTAGAAATGGAATTAATATAATCCACTCTCTTATTTGACCTCATGTGTGGCCTCTTTGGGGGAACAAGTATGCTTATGAGGGTTAACTGCTTTTTGCTGTGCAGAAACCTGATGTCATTAAAGTTGTTGTTAAGAAGTGCAATTATGGGAGGGATGGTGGGTATGGAAATGAATTGCCAGGAGTGGACTGTGCCAATTGGTGTCTGTGTTCACTCAGCTCCACATGAATGCTTTTATAATCTCCCCTTCCCTACCAGGGCTGGAAGACTATAAACCATGTCTCTCCAAACTCCCTTGCCAGCTGTCTTCCTGTCATGTTCAGCCAATGGGACATACTGGCATGAGATTACAAAGCAGGAGAGTGGGACCGCCATCTTTTTCTACTTCCTGGCAGTGCTTTCTAACATGGCGGTGGTACCACTGGCAGAAACAGTGGAGATGCTAGCATTGGTTACTGGCAGGTGTGTGCCTCGGTTCAGGATGAGGCAGCCCAGATCCCACCACATCATTTTCAATGGGACGGTGATCATGGGCTCAGGGTGGTGGCATCCCTTTGTTTCTTCAGCCCTAAGGGAGGTAGCAGCCACCTTCGGTTATGAATTTGGGGATAAAACTACCTTCCTTTGTTACTCTTCCAGCTCTTTCATCTCCCTTTAGCCAAAGTCTTGCATTAAACTCAGTTTTGAAAAGTACCTAGAATTTTCCTTATTGGTGTGGACTAATGTAGTCTCACAAAGATGGTGCTTTCCATTGCCCACCATTTCTTTATCCTCTGTTTGGATTGCCTAAGACTATTGCAGAACAAGGTCAAAGTGATAGAATGGAGGGCTGGTGGGGGAGATAGGGCACAGATTCAGTCCCACCTACTTCAGTTTTTGGTTGCTTTCTAGTAGGTTCTAGGCCTCCCCCACCTTTCTACTTCTGCAGCCCGCTAAACAGGACCAAGCACCATCCATTTGGAAGTTGGACCACTAGTTCAAAGTACTCACAACCAATCCTATGGTATTTCTGAAGTCATCTTTTAAATTCTCTCTATATCTCTGGTTTAGGAGATGGAATTATTGCACTTCACTTTTCTAGAAGCTTTCCCACATTGGTTTTTCAGAGATAGGATTGGTAGATAAAATACAGAATTTCTAGTAAATTTCAATTTCAGAACCGTATTGCATGGGACATGCTTATAACCTAAAAATATTATTGTTTATATAAAACTTAAATTTCATTGAGACATATATGCATATTTATACACACCTTTGTATGCATATGTGTGTATATGCATACATATATATGTGTATCTATATTTATATATAGATACACATTACAAATATATATATAGACACACATTAAGTATAAATACACATATATGTATATCTATATTTATATATAATTTTGTTTTCTTTTGCTAAATCTGTCAATCCTAGTCTAAGAATTTCAGCAAAGAGTTTCTCTAAGAGCTCCTCGTGATGTAACAGAATTGTATGATATGAGGCTTTATACTGTATGGGTCTAAAAACACTTTGAATGTGTTTACTCTTCAGCAGAGAGTTAAAGATAATAGACTTCTCAAATCCCATGTTTTTTCCCTAGGTTCCTTCAGTCCAACAGTAAGGGGATGGCCCCTAACACTCAAGCCAATGGTTCTCAAGGTCCCTAACTAGTAACGTCAGCATCACCAGGGAATTTGTTAGAAATGCAAATACACAAGCCACACTCAAACCAACTGAGTCAGAAACCCTGGGTTTGGGGCTCAGTAATCCATTTTAATATACCCTCCAGGAAAGTCCTGGGAATCATGCACCAGCGTAATCAAACCTAGATCACCTACAATGCTACTTCCTAATCCTCTCCTCATGTTGGAAGTTTTTACTTAATGACTATATTCTTTCCCACTGTCTAGTCCTAGAATATTTCTCATATAGCTCTTTAGGCAGGCACTACTAATTTATTTCCCAATGCATTATTAGTCTCAGAGTATCCTCCCACCTTCTCATCCCCAACTTTGGAATCTCAACTAAAACTTATATTTTTTTTCCCAGAATAATGCTTTATATTCTGAAATACCCTCGCTTAAAACCCAGTGATTTCTTCAGCTACACATTTCCTTCAGAGATGGACCAAAAAGGCCTAGGCTGATAGTGAGTTAAAAAGAGCCTCATGTGTTAATGTTAGTCCCGGGTATCATAAATTCACACCTGGAAACATTGAAATTCATTAGCCAAAGGGTCTCTATAATGGTAAAATTTAAGACATTGTGGAAGGTAAGTTAAATAAATTATCTTGGCTAGGAAAGATTTAACAGTGGCCTGCAAATCACATTGAAACAAGTAACAGTTTATTATGTCTATGCATAAATTGTGCTTTTGGTCTGTTGCCTTGGGGAAATCTGGGACATAAAATTCTTGTGGTAAATCCATTTGGGTTGATTTGGAGATTCTGAGAGACACTGTTTGAATTTGCAGAGAAGAAATCTCATTTCCCAGTAGGTAAACAATTCTTGAAATAAAGTCATTATAAATTACAGTGTGGCTTATTTACTATCAGTATACACCCCCTTAATTAGGTGTTGACTGGATCAATTGCAAGACAGCACTGGGTCAGGTCAACGTTTGAAAAAGAATGATGAAAGGTTGCTTGGCAAGAGGCCAGCTGTAATGAATAAAATTGAAGTGATTTCTTTCTTACTGCAGAGGCAGGATTCATGCTTCTGGGAGAGCGGCTTTACCTGAATCAGGAGTGTTGGGCAGAGCATACGCTGTAGAATTGGTCTCAAAAGATGAGGACAACTAACCAACCTCATTACTAATAAAAATATACTAATTGAAATGAGATAACATTTTCAATCTATATTATTGGCAATTTTCTTAAATGAATAAGGATTTTGGACTATCAGGGATGTGATGAGGTCTAAATTCTCAGATTCCTCTACAGGGATGTTGATTAACACAAATTTTATGAAGGTTAATTTGATTATATACAGCAGAAGTCTTTCAAATATTCCCTTTGACCCAGTAATTCAACCTATTGTAATTTATCTTAAATAAATAACCAGAGATGTGTAAATATTTATGTACAACAAGTTTTCTCGGAGATTTTTAAAATAGCAAAAATTTAGAAACAGCTAGCTTAATGTCTAACAATAAGATAATGACTAAATAAGATGTGCTTACAAGGCAGAATCATTATATGGCTGTTACATCATTTTTATATAAAATTCTTATGATATAATGTGACATAGAAAAGCAGGATAGAATATTATACACATAAAAACCTGTTTAGTGTATATACACACGAATATTTTTCCAATAAAATGGAGAAGAATAAAACATGTCCAAAAGCTTATATCCATTTTATCTAAATGATAAGCTTAATATTATCTTCCTAAATATGTGTCACTTCTGTATTTTCAAAAATTTATAAAATAATAATTTATTATGTTTAAAATCAAGAATAAAATTGTAGTATTTTATTTAAAAACTTTATTGACATTTCCCCAAGAATTCTATGACTAGGTCCAATAATTTATTTATTCATTATTTTACAAAACTAATGGTTACTTAGTGCCTAGTATGTGCTAAAAACAATAATACTCATGCAAACATACATATTCACACACAAAAGATCTACTAATAAGTATTATGAGAAGCAAATTTGGGGCATAAGAAATAAAAGAATAGGGAGTGATAGAGTGGGGATATGTGTGTGTGGTGAGGGAAGGCCTTTATTAGGACACTGGGAGGAAATGGGGAGGCTGGTTGTGTAGTTAGCAGGCGAAGAACATTCCAAGCAGAAAGAAGAGCAGGATAAAAGTCCTTGAGTTGAGAGTGTGTTTGGCATGTTCAAGGTAGACAATGAAACTAATGTGCCTGGAGAGAAGTGAGCAAGGGAAAATGTAGGGGTAAAAAGCAGAAAATGAAGCTGAAGCCAGAGTATATAGGACCTTTTAGGCCATGAAAAAATAGGATTCTCCTCTCAGTGAGAATGAGAACCCATTTGAAAATTCTGAGCAGAGGGGTAACATGATTTGACAGGTTTCAAAAGGATTACTCTACCTAGAGTATGAATGAATATGCTGTAGAGGAGACCAAGGGAGAAGGGAGAAGACCAGTTGGGAGGTTTTCAATATAATTCACATGAAGGATAATGATGGCTTTAACTAGGATGGGAATGATGGAAGAAGTGAAAAATGGTCAGATTTTGGATGTTGTTGAACAGTCAATTAATTTTTTGGTGGACTAGACCACACACACACGCACACACACACACAGAAGTCAGGATCATGCCAAGATTTTGGTCTGAACACCTTGAAAAATGGAGTTACCTTACTGAGATAGAGAATATGGTGGGAGGAACCAGATTGATGGTTGGGGAAGGATGGACAGAGAATCAAGAATTCTGTTTTGTAGATGTTTAATTTTAGGACCTGTTAGACAACCCAATGGGGATATAGTAGAAGAAAACTGGATGCAAACATCTGAAGTATATGGAGAGAATGTGACTAGAGACATATGTTTGGTCACTGCAGTTCTACAAAGAGCTCAAAGGGATGATCTAAACTAAGGTGTTGAGTGTAGATTGAGAACACGTCTGAAGACTGACCCTTAAAGCTTCCTAATGTTAGAAGTTAGGCAGGTAAACAGGAATAGTCAAAGGACAATGAGCATCTGCAGCCCATTTAAAACAGTTATCTGGGGTAGAGATTCCTGGATTTTAATGTACATGTACAAATCACCAGAGTTTCTTGTTAAAATGCAAATTCTGACAGAGTAGGGGTACATGACAGTACATGCAAGAATAACAACAAGCTCCCAGGGGATGCTTATTCTGCTAGCTGTTGGGCCACACTAGCAAGAACCTAGGACAGAATGGCAAAGTAAATTACATAGGGGAATGTTCTTATATCTGTGAGAAGTTCTAAAGATCCCCTTAAAATTTGTGATCATGAATTTAAAACGAGACTATCAAAGACTATGTGTTTTTCTAAGGCCTTTTCTCTGTTTGGGTCCAGGTGTGGAGTCGGTGAAGATTAGGATTTAACCTAGGTTGCATTTTCCTAAACGTGTAGAAAGGAGGGGGGAGGGACAAATGAGCTGACAGAGTATGCAAAGAAGTGTAATAATGATGGTTTATGAGATATAAGAACAACAGGGAAACATGAAGATATAGAGGGTGAGTGATCGGCAGTGAAAATGGGGTGGGCGAATGGTAGGGTTGGGGGATGGGACGTGTTGAGATGGAAAGATCGGAGGTGTTACTAGGAGAATGGCATGCTTGAGATTTTGGAAGGATTATAGTCAGAGTAATTTCAAGGTCTAGGTTATGACCATAGGGGAAATAGCGGAGGTGGAATGATGACAAAACCAACTAACTGAGTGGCAGATATTGGAAAGATAATCTGTGTGGAGATTAACATCACTGAGTATTGGGTGAAGTTGTGGGAGAGAGGGAGATGAACCATCTGCTAACATTCGAAGGAACCAGGGAAAATGGTCCTGAGATCTACAGATGACTGCATTAAGGAGGGACATTTGGGTGGTGGGGAATGAGAATTGTTAATGATGTTCAGAAATATTTTCCGTTCCCCTCTTTCAAGTTGTTTGGTAGAAATGCCCTTGAGACCCCTGGGTGGCTCAGTTGGCTAAGCTAACAACTCTTGGTTTTGGCTCAGGTCATGATCTCAGGGTCATGGGATTGAGTCCCATGGTGGGCTCTACACTCAGCAGGGAGTCTTCTTGAGTTTCTGTCCCTCTGCCCCTCCCCCCCCCACTCTTTCTCTCTCTCAAATAAATAAATAAATAAATAAATAAATAAATAAATACAATCTTTAAAAAAAAAAAAAGAAATGTCCTCAAGAAATTATGCCTATTCACATGAATCACTTTGGTCCATTAATGTGAACATGAGATGCTACCTCTGGAAGGCCATCTTCAAGAGCCAGTACATGAGTCTCCGTGTCTCCTTATCTCTGCCATGATGAGTGATCAGAGGCAGATTCTTTTTTTTTTTTTTTTTTAAGATTTTATTTATTTGACAGAGAGAGACACAGCGAGAGCGGGAACACAAGCAGGGGGAGTGGGAGAGGGAGAAGCAGGCTCCCCGCTGAGCAGGGAGCCCGATACGGGGCTGGATCCCAGGACCCTGGGATCATGACCTGAGCCGAAGGCAGATGCTTAACGACTGAGCCACCCAGGCGCCCCCAGAGGCAGATTCTATCCATCTAGCTTCTAAATGATGGTGACATAAAGTTTTCCACTGACCTGAGATGGATGCATTAAGTGAATGAAATATAAACCTTTGTTGGTTTAAGCCAGTAAGATAACGGTTATTAGTGAATCAGAATTAAGGCCATCTTAATATGCTTTATTTGATAGTATGGACTTCAAAGAAACTTGGATCTTTCAGAGAGGGAGAATAACCTGGAAGTGTCATGAAAAGCAGGGAGGATAGTATTTCCCATTCTAGGCTTAAGCCAGTTACCAGCTGTGTGGGAGAGAAAAGAGGAATCTATATCTTCAGAAGATGATGAAAGAAGATTTTGAGAATTTAGGGGATTTTGCTAGGAGTGTGGGTATTTAAGGAGTTGTTAAATTGGGTCAGATTAGGAGATATGAGTGTAAGGGATTTAGGCAAGGGGTAAGGGAAGACCTGGGAGTCTTGTAGTAATCAACAATCATACCACATTTATATAATTTATAAATTATATATTTTTATAAGTTATATACATTTAATATATGTAATATATGTTTAATATATAATATTAGTTATTATATATTATATATAAAGTATGTATACTAAAATTTCTATATATTTATATATAAACATATATGATTTATATATAAATTATATATACCCATTTAAAATATAACAATTTCAATGTAATTTTATAACTATTTAAATTATATATATTCAATATATATTAATTATATATAATATTTATATAATATATAAATTGTATATATTTTGTAAATTATATTATCAAAATTATATATTAAAATTTATATATATTTGTATATAAATATATAAATTATAAATTTATGTATAAATTATATTTATATATTAGTTACATATAATATTTATATAAATATGTAATTTATATATTTGTATATAATATATACTATGTATATAAAATTCCTGGCTCTCTGGACATACAAAACTAAGAGGCAGGCTGTAGTTTGCTGAACCTTGTTATAGAGCGTGATGGGATTAGGTCCTTCCTTGGTTTTCAGGGAGGCCTACATAATCAGTATATAATTACTGCTAAACATACTCTCATTAGGGTTCTATCTGGTGCTGTGTCTATAACCTCCTCTTCTACCTCCATGAACTCTCAGTGCCACAACCACAGTAAACAATACGAGAACTACTACCATTCCTTCAGCAGCATCGTGCCAATTACTGCTGGCGTTACCTACCTCCCTGTGTTTGCTCTCTTCTATGCTTTGCTACGTACCTCAGAATCATTTGCTCATTTATGGTTTACTATAATCTCATGAACCCGGCAGTCTTAGTTCCACTGAAGAGCTGAGAAAACTGTGACCTAGACAAATCTAAGTCGGTCTCTACCAGCTGTTTTGGGGTCGTGAGCAGCCATGCAAGCAGCATTCCCCTTGCTTTTTTTTTTTTTAAGATTTTATTTATTTATTTACCAGAGAAAGTGCGAGAGCACAAGCCGGGCTGGGGTCGGGGGGAGGCAGGCAGAGGGAGAAGCAGGCTCCTTGCTGAGCAAGGAGCCCGATGCGGGATTCGATCCCAGGACTCTGGGATCCTGACCTGAGCTGAAGGCAGACGCTTAACCTCTTGAGCCACCCAGGGCCCCTGCATTCCCCTTTCCATTTAATGTCACACCTAACAGTTATACGATGGTATTCTTTTTTTTTTTTTAAAGATTTTATTTGACAGAGAGAGAGAGACAGCAAGAGAGGGAACACAAGCAGGGGGAGTGGGAGAGTGAGAAGTAGGCTTCCTGCAGAGTAGGGAGCCTGATGTGGGCCTCGATCCCAGGACCCTGGGATCATGACCTGAGCTGAAGGCAGACGCTTAACGACTGAGCCACCCAGGTGCCCCGATACGATGGTATTCTTTAATGCTTTTTCCCCTTTTCTAGACATTACTTAAGTTTTAATTTCCTTTGTTCAGAAATACTGGGGACAAGGAAGGCAAGCAGTAAAATTAGCTTTAAATAATATGAATCCCTGAAGTGTCCTTGGGTCCTGCCTTTTTCTGACCTGCGTTATGATCTCCTCTAAATTAGTTGGCACAGGGCCTGAAACGGATACCCTTGTGTTAGTTTGATCTTATAAAGTAGAGTACTTGAGATTTTAAATATCAATGGACAGTTTGAGAAAAAGAGGACTGATCAAGCGAGAGATATGTGAACTCAATTTCTTCAATCTCTTTGAAGTTGACTTTGTTTTCCTATAGGACTGTAAAAAATATGGAAACTAAAACAGAAACCTGCACTTTTGTTGTAGCCAGATAATGTGTTTGAGCTGCTTGACCTGTCTTGGTGAAAGGAGAGACCAACTGAATAATATGATGAGATCTATGGAAGAGGAATATTCAAGCCCATAAGACACAAAAGGATAATACAAAGAGTGTCTGTTAACATCTTGCTATGTATTTATTTTACACGCGGTAATGATGTCATTGAATCTCTCTATCAGTCTGTCTATATTTACTGTTTGATATGTAGGCTACTTAAAAATTTCAAATTATACATAATAATAAGAGGTATATACCATTATGTGTTAGTATTTGCAGCCATCCGTGATTATTTCCTTAGAACAATTTCCTACCAAAAAAATAATTTCCTACAGATTGAATTTCTGATTAGATTTTAAAAGTCAATAATGTCTTCAAGACCCATATAATCACCAAACCACAATTATGAAAAGTAGGGAACTTTCCTTGAAATTTAAAGAAAGTAATGCAAAAATATCTTTTTATCTGGCTTACTTGGGTGGGGTTGGGATGGGGCATGGTTTTACATGAATTTCCCAAGTAACAGAAACGGTATTTGCTAAATTCTGACACTTTCTAGAAACACTCACTGGGTTAGAGTCATCAATAGAAACATTCAGCTTCTTTCACTTAATCTAATTGTTCCAAGTGTTCTGTATGCAGTACATTGAACACACACACAGAGACACACACACACACGATGCCTCAACAAATTGTAGGATGATGGCTAGTGTGTGTGGCAAGAGGGGCATTAATACCTCTTGGGTGTTTGGGTTTGCTCTAATATTTTGTGCTGGAATAATTTATCAAATGATAACATAGCTAATTAATGACAGATCTATTTCTACACCCTCTCCACTCTAATGCTGCATTTTCTTAAAACCATTAGAGTTCTAGTTCCATTAACAAATCATCATCTTTTAAAATTAAATGGCTTCAAGTGACAGGTAATATAAGTAATTTTGGTGAAATATACACGTGGAAAGTGTTGGTTTTTTAAAAATTACTGATGAAATAGAGAAGTTGTATGTAAACAGTTTTTTCAACTGAGTTTTTAAAATCTCAATTTTATGCTATAAGATGTAGCATATATTTTTATTTTTTAAAAAGATTTATTTATTTATTTGAGAGAGAGAGAGGGAACACACATGAGGGATGGGGGAAGAGGGAGAGAAAGAGAAGCAGACACCACCCTGAGCAGGGACCCTGATGCGGGACTTGATCCCAGGACCCTGGGATCATGACCTGAGCTGAAGGCAGATGCCTAACTGACTGACCCACCCAGGTGCCCCAAATGTAGCATATTTTAAATGTACTGAAGAAAGTGGCTCATTAAAAAAGATTATTTGATAATTCCTTTGTGAAATACTCATTATGTTTCCTTAAATCTATTCCAGTACCAACATTTCTTTGAAATAAAGAAGTTCCAGACAAAGAGGATGCTGGCATTTCACAGTGCTCTCGCAAGTGACAATTCTGTACATCTTGAGCTCCTATTCTAGAGAGTCACAGGGAGAATCGTTACATTTTCATTATGGATATTTTCAGACTGATGGGATTTAATAAATCATGACTTGAAAGATGGACAAGTTAATAAGGTAATGAACATTTGTTTGAAAAGCTTTTAAAGACCACTCTGCAGGAATAAAACTGAAGAGCCATCAGAAAGGTTGATCAAGAAGTCCGGAGTTGATTAGTTTATCCTTCTGCCATTTTGGGGTCAGATACTTAACATTTCATGGCAAACATTGCCTAAGTCATTAGACACTAGAGACAGAAGGGGTCTTCAAAACTAGTTAGTTCCATTGCCCCATTTTAAAATGATGATGAAGCTGAGGCCCAAGGACTCCCTAAAGGACACTGGTGAGTTGTAACAGATCTGGCATTAGATTCTAGGTCACCTGTTTCTCAAACCCGAGTTCTCTCCACAAGCAGGCTTTTTTGTGAGGCCCATGGCCAGTCACGCACATACCATGTGTCTACTTTCACTGAAGGGCCATGTTGGATTGACTACTCCTGATGACGGAGTGGATAAGCGATATTAATGGCTTCTTCTCGCTAAACCCAGGTTCTACTCTGTGAGGGGATAGACTGCATTACTTATCCCCTCCCATCTGCAATTCCCATTTTCTTTTTATCTGCCTGCAAGCCAATTTCTGGTAGGGGCATTTAATTTTCAGGCCCTGTCTGTGATGGGATCTATAGGTCTTTCCTTCTACTACCTTTTCTTTTTGTCGGCTCCTACACCTTCTCTTTATCTTCACCGTCATGAGATATTTCATCTGCTGGACCCTTTGCTCATTTGTAACCTATCACTTGATTTTATTATTTTCTCTCAATCTCAAGCTCGTTTTGAGTAATGTGTTGTTCTCACTGTCTTTTCTCCCAGGGAAATAACGAGGAAGAAATACAAGACAGAGGAAGAAAACATCCTTTTTGAAAAGAGTGAAAAGCCAATCTCAGTTCGCCCAGTGCTGTGTCTTCTTTTTCTTCACTTTCTTTATTTTTGGAATTCCTTTCAGGGTAAGTGAAGAGTAATCTTCAGAATCCCAGATTATTCCTGAATTCTCAGACATTTCCCAGTTACTCAGGAGCTCACTGTGCTCCTATCCATTTCAAAAATACCACACAAGAAATTGGTCAAAACAAATCAAGAGATAAAATTGAGAGGAACTTTTACTAATTAATTTACCCCTTTTTCTTGTCAATATCTTATTAGATGTGTGACTGCAATGTAAAACTTATTACATGCCACGTTAATTGCTATATTCATAATAGAGCTATCTTTTAAAGAAATCATATTTGCGGACTGGCTGATTGTCTTGATATTTTGTTGCTTAAGATATGTTTGGAAATAATTTCTGACCCACGCAGGAGAGTAGTCCCACTATTTTATGATGGCATCTCATTTTCTGACTTGCAGTCCCCATCCATCTGAATGACCTTGTCGTGAACATGGCCTCGAGGTCACCTAAAAAGTATTTACAAAAATCCAATATACACCCACAGAGGCGAGCTAAGGTTTGTGAAGAGTGATGAGCTGTAATTCAGTTTGTTGTAAATTATTGTTCATAAGCTCTAAAGACACACATTAACCTGCACACATGCCTTCACCATGGCAGACCTCTGTGCAACTGTGTCTTCAGGAAGTCAATGCCCACCATCAGCTTAAGTGGCTTCTGAGAATGACATAAAAGACATGACAATCTTCACGTATACTTTATTCCATTAATCTTTTGGATGGAATAATGTCATATTATATATTTCGACCTCCAAGGTTGCTTTTTGTAGTGATTCACAGAATTCCAAAAATAAATAGGATTTGTTCCGAATGTTTAAGGGCTACCGCACAAAATATCACCACCTTATCTTCAGACTCAGCATCGATATGAATCAGTGCTTTCAGAGTCTGTCTGTCCTTCTCTCTCTCATCCCAACCTCCACCTCCTGACCGCTTCATCCATTCCTTTTGCACCCTGGGCTGTCTGGGTGCTTCCTCGTTAGTCCATCCCTTAACACTACGGACATACTGTTCCAGATTTAACTACTCAGTTCAGTTACTTATACCACATCACGTAGAACAATCCTTGAATCTTCTTGTTTTCTCAGGTCTCTTGTCCAATCCATCAGTAGATTCTGTGGGTTCCACCTTGAGCTTCCTCCACTGCAATCACAGTGCTATGAAGCATCGGTATTTCTCACCTGCACTACTGCACTAGTCTCCCCACTAGTTTCTCTGCACTCACCTCCTATTGTTAGGACAGAGGCCAGAGAGAACCTCCAGGGAGGTGAGTCAGATGGTGCCACGGTTTTTCTCTAGAGTTGCCTGTGACCTCCCACATCAGTCGGAGGGAAAGTCCTTGCGAATGGCTTGTGGGTCCCTAAAGATTTGCCTTCCCTCTGTTTCTCTTTTCTTCTCTCCCACCACTGTTGCTCTCTCTGGATTGTCTGCTTTTTCTTGGACATGTCCAACATGGCCCTGCCTTAAGTCCTTTCTACATGTTATTTTCTATGCCTGGGATGATCTTCTTCCAAGTGTCCACATGGCTGGCAAGAACGTTTTCCTTAGGGGTTGCCCAACTGTCACCTTATCAATGAAGTCTTCATCGAGGTGACCACCTCCTTAAAACAGCATCACCCCTCTGCTACACTCCTTGTTCTTTCTTGCTTTTCTTTACCCTCTCCCATAGCATTTATTATCTGAATATATTTGCTTATTTATTTACTGTCTGTCCCCTTCATGCCTCTTAGAAATTCCGTAAGAGCAAGGATTTTTGCTCAGCACATAGAAGAAGTTTAATAGATATTTGTTGAAAGAATAAATAAACGAATAAAAGGAAAGATATCAGTAAAGTGTTTAAGAACATAGTCTTTGACATAAATATATATATAGGATCAAGTGGCTGTGCAACCATGGGAAAGAGTTCTTTTGCAGGAAGGGAACAATAATGTTGATTTCATAGACTGGGCATATGAATTAAGTCCTTTGTAGGGTGCACTGTTTATCAAAGTTCCTATCTGTAATGAATGCTCACACAGAGCTCCGCTGCTGCTGCTTCTCTTGCTGCGCCTTGAATTTGTATCTTTACTTCAAGAATAATAGAGCAGGAAGTTCATGACCACTGCCAGGGATCCTCCCCTTCTCCTGGGATGTCTCCATTGGGAGCCATCTGCTCCTCGGGGCCTGCAGGGGATTACTTGTTATCACAAGACTGTGTGCAGAATTTTATCTTTGTGATGCACCTCTCATTTTCCTAAGCCATTGATGAAAATCAGCGAAGATATAACCACTGCCCCCGTTGGCTTTTTATTGTTGGAATCAAATCAGGGAATCAATAAAATTGAAAGAAAATAAATCTTTAAAATCCACCTGAAGTTGACGTCTTCCAGGAGGAAACTGAGTTTCTGGAATGAGGATATTTACTATCATGGCCAGATGAGTAACTGCTTCTTCTATTTTGCGTTTTTTTTTCCAAAGGAAACACACATCCGCCAAATATATTTCCTAGCTCAAATACACTTTACTACACCAGAGGACTTCTTTGTCAAAATAGGTCACTATGATTGTTTGGGAGTGATTGTAACAAACGATACTGATAGATACAACTACCCCAGGCAGAGGCACCACTTGCTAAGTAAGTGCTAGCTCTGGGCTGGGCTTTGTTCCAGATTTTGATAGAACGTTACATCAATGGACCCTCAGAGCAACCCAGTGAGTTAGATGTTATTGGTCATATTTTGTGGATGCAACAAAAGAGGTGTGGTAAGATTAGCACAACTAGCAAGTGGCAGAGGCTGGATTTTACAATGAACCTGCCTGGATGATAAGAGCGGGGCTCTTGCTATAATCACTCCATCAGTGACCTGAACCATTTGTAATACATGTCTGATAGTAGGTGAATTTAAAAATGTATTGGCTGCAGGTAGAAGGTCAGTGAGTCAGGATTAGTGCTCCTCGTAGCCAGGTGCCAGACCTTTCTTGATCCCATCTGCCAGTCAAATCTGTCTTGGCTTTGGGATTAGTGGTTACCTCCTATAGATGATTTCTGTGGTGAATAGTTGTGTCCTTCAGAATCAGTGTCTTTTTTAAAAAAATCCCGGGATAAAAATAACCTCAAAATCTTAGTGGTTTGCAGTAATAAACATTTATTTTATTCTCATGACGTGCACGTGGTTTGGTTGATTTAGGCAAGACTTGGTTGGGCTCGGTTGGACTCCATGCTTCTGGGTGACTTTGGGTTTATGCCTTCACTACCTGGGACATGTTCCTCCCACAGTGGATGTAAGAAATCCAAGAGAGAGAGCAGAGACATGTGATGCTTATACATCCTCAATCCGGAATCAGCCCACTGTCACTCTGGCCAAAGCAAATTGTCTTCAGAGGCATGGGACCATATTCTCCATCGTCAGTGGAGACACTGCTGAGACACTCAAGGTCATGGCCATTTAATTCTACTGGATGGGGAGAGTGAAGAGGCGAGAATAATGTGCCAACAGTTTCTGCAAACCAAATGGTGACTCCAAAACCCACACTCTGGTGGCATGCCTTTATCTATCCAAAATACAGGTGAGAGCATTTATCACATGGAAATTAGGTGACAATAACATGAGATGTGTCAAAAACAAAGGAGACCATTTTTGGCATAGTGAATGGTCAATGTTTAGTGTTGTTTTTTATGCTGCAGTTCTATTTTTTTTTATATTATTAGCTCTTTCATGCCACTTTGATTCATAGGAATCAATAGATTCTGATCACTTGTTTTGCCCCTAATAAAAATTATTAAATAAGTATTTATTGAACTACTACTCTGTGTTGGCCTTGCCCATGAGTGATAAAATTGATCTGGTTTTCATTTGCTTGCTTGTTTAGTTTCTGAGGATCTGCACTGTTAGATTGCTAGTCCAAGATTTCTTCTCTAACTTGCCATGGTTAGCTTCTTTTCTGACTGCAACTTTGCCTGAGTATATGCGAGTGGCTTTGGATGGTAGGTGATTAATTTTTGATCTCTACTTAATCTGTGAATTTTGATTATTCATGACTTGCTGGCTTTTGTAACTTTTCATTCCCTAGGATTTAAAAACTCTTTCAGTTGCAAGACAAAGAAAACCCAATGCCAACTGGCTGAAGCCAGGGGAGCTTACCTAAAGATTCCAGGGGTAAGGACAGGTGTCAGGAACAGTTTGTTGCAGAATTCAGTTCCCTCTCTTCCCCTTCCTGGCACCTATCTTGCTGACTCAACTCTAGGTTCATTATTCTCATTTGGAGACAATATCCCCTTTTTGGAAGCAAAAGGCCTCAGCGGCTCTATACTAAATACTAGTAGTGAAGTTACTCTTCTCTAGAAGCTTCTGCACAAGTTTCATTGCATAATGTTGGTTCTACTGGGAAACAAGTCCACCTCTGAACTAATGACCATGGACTGGAAAAATACTCTTGACTGTCTTCAGCCTATGCAGCAGGGGGTGAGGGCTGACTCAGTCTCATCTGTATTCGTGGGTTAAAAGTAGGGGAAAGGTGGTTCACAAAAATCAACCTGGGGAGGCAAGGGCACCTGGGTGGCTCAGTCGGTTAAGCATCTGCTTTCAGCTCAAGTCATGATCCCAGGGTCCTGGGATCGAATCCCACATCGGGCTCCCTGCTCAGTGGGGAGTCTGCTTCTCCCTCTCCGTCTGCCCCTTGCCCTCTGCCCCTGACTGTGCAAGTGTTCTCTCTCTCTCTAAAATAAGTAAATAACATTTTAAAAAAATCAATATTTACTGTATTTTCTGTCTTTTCTCTATCATTTTTAAGGTATTTGGTCTAAACAGTGCGCACTGAAATAAAATTCAGCAAGTTACAGTTTAGGTGTATCTGTACAGACCGAGGTTCTGGGTTCTGATTGAAAGCGTTCTCTCTCCTCTCCGCCTACCCCAGTCTCCAATGATATAGCTCAGGGCATGACTGACATTAGCCATATGCATTTATTCCACTGTGCAGAACATTTAGATCTTGTCTTTGGGGCTTTATGGATCCCAGTGCTAAATGAACAGTCTTTGATTTCTACGAACACTTAAAATCTGACAAATATGTTATTTTTGAATGTTCTAACAACACATACAAGGTTGTAGGACAGTTATTATTCCATGTCTGTTTCGCAGATTGTTCACTGACCCAGGGCTTTCAGTATCTTATGGAAAATATCATCTTCTTCTTTTCCCCGACCCCTATAGTTTACCGACCCAGGGCTTTCAGTATCTTATGGAAAATACCATCTTCTTCTTTTCCCTGATCCCTCTACTTTAATGAACTATTAATATATTATGATCAACGTTTTAGTATCTATTGCTGATTATGATGATACAAATTGTATAATATTTCACACCACTGAGCATTGTCTCACCTATTCTTTTATTTAAACCTTATAAAAATTCTGGGAGACAAGTATTATTATCAATTAGAAATTGAGGCCATTCGAAACCTGGAAAAAGTAATAAAAGGACTACGAGGTTTAGGTTATCTGACTTCACATTCAATACTCTTTCCCAATAGCACTACTCAACAATTTAAAAAAAACAAACAAAAAACACACAACTCAACTCAGCTAGGAGTTTTGAGGAGAAGAAATGGAGGCTTATAGACATTTGGCAAGAATCATGATAAGTGAGGGCGCCTGGGTGGCTCAGTTGGTTAAGCGACTGCCTTCGGCTCAGGTCATGATCCTGGAGTCCCGGGATCGAGTCCCGCATCGGGCTCCCTGCTCGGCAGGGAGTCTGCTTCTCCCTCTGACCCTCCCCCCTCTCATGTGCTCTCTCTCATTCTCTCTCTCTCAAATAAATAAATAAAATCTTTAAAAAAAATCATGATAAGTGAAATAGGGAACATCTTCCCACCAAATCATCAACAAAATAAGTTTCGTCTTTGAAGTGGATTTTATTTGATCCAGTTCTATCTTTAGAGGAGAGATAATTAATAAAACTACCTATTTCACAAGAGGCACAGACATACTTACATTTTAGAAGTTTGAAAGGTTCTAAATCAATTATTTCACATTCTCTGATTTTTAGATTCACCATTAATGTACTGTTAGAAGAGATTGCACCTCAGGAATTTTACCATATATTAGAGATCATGGGCTCTGTAATTACATAATTCATCTTGGAAAATTACAGTGCTAGGTAATATATTGGTACAACCATATATTATTTAGTCTTGCCTGACTAGACCAGAACTAGTAAATTATTTTCAATACCACTTCTTTGGTTGTGAATAGAAATATTTCATTTGCTTTGTTCTTACTAATCTATAGAGTCGAGAAACTTAAGTGCTACTTTACATGTAAGACTGTAAAATCTTCTTTATCCCAAGGATTATTTATTCTTTCTGGTAAATTGCTGTAAATAACCACTAATTCCTGACTGAATTATAGCACTATTCATTGGGAAATGACTTTGCATATTACTAAATTATCCCAAACTTACAATTAAATTGTTGGTCTTCTTGTATAAATAAACCTACAGAATAATTTCTCCAAAAAATTGCTTTCTTTCTTTCCAAGCAGTGCTGATAATTGGGGGTTCAGGGCCCTGGACATGGATATATGGTGGCAAATGTGAATAGTGGAGACATCATGTTTTCTTAGTTTCACTGAATAGAAGAGGACTAAGATGAAATAGAAAAAAGTAGTTTTGAGTGTGTGTGTTTATTTCTTGTAAGACACAAATTCAAAGTGATACGTGTCTTTCCAAATATACTTAAGTGTAATCTAGGCCAGTGAGCCAGCAGCTGTTACTGTGGGGTACTGTATCAGAGGCTCCAGCAAGACTCTACCCAGCCCCTTGCTGTCCTAAACACATAGTTGGGACACCAATTTACAGAAAAGAGAACCAGGGCTCTTATCAGTAGTAAAGTGTGCAGTCAGGAACTTTTTTAAAAAAGACTTTATTTATTTATTTGAGAGAGAGAGCGAGAGAGCACAGGAGCAGGGGAGGGGCAGAGGGAGAGGGACAAGCAGACTCCCTGCTGAGCAGAGAGCCTGCAGGGTTCGATCCTAGGACCCCAAGATCATTACCTGAGTCGGAGGTGGACTCTTAACCGACTGAGCCACCCAGGCTGTCAAGAATATTAATGTCATGTTTATATCTTTTTTTCTTTTTTCTTTTTTTTAATTTAAATTCAATTAGCCAACATACAGTACATCATTAGTTTCAGATGCAGTGTTCAATGATTCATCCGTTACGTATAACACCCAGTGTTCGTCACATCGCGTGCCTCCCTTAATGCCCGTTACATCTTTTTTTGTTGTTGTGAGCCCCCAACTCAAATGCCATGGTGGGCCTCTTTGATTCCTGTTACCTGACAGTTAAGGTCAATTAAAAGAATGCCTTTAAATGTAGAGAACTGTAGGACTTAGGGAAAAGGAACTTTCTCTTTCTGAACATATTTATATAGGCAATAACGTTAAAAAGAACTTCAGCTGCAGACATAAGTGAAAAAGAAATGCATTGGTAAGGACTGGCAACAGAGCCACATGCGGCCTGGTGAAGTAACCTTCGAGAGAGGGAAGCTGGCTTCTCCGGGTAGCCAGGGCCACCATGCTGATGTCAATGTTTGGGAACTGGATTTAGTTTATAAAAATTTGAAGTTTCAGGGCCAGATTTGTTCCATGCATTTACTTTTCCTGTTTGTTTGCCTGTTCATTTTTCAAAAACCATTGGTCTTTGGTACTACATTATACCAATCCTTTGAAAGCCTTTGTTCTTCCCCTAATTTTGTACTCAGTAATTTGAAGATATCATAGTAACTTCTCATTTGTAATTAAAATTTAGATTTGGAACTCAGAAAACTTAATTCATCATTTCAGATATTCACTAATTATATTTACTGCAAAAAGAATAGCTGAGTCAGCAAACATTTCTCTGTCTCTAAAGAGAGATATCTTCTTTTTCCTCCCTGTGTTTTCTTTTCTCCTTCCTTTCTTGTCAAAAATGTAGTTTTTTTTCTTATAAAAGAAGATATCAAACAAACTTTGCCTAGATGAGAACCTGCAGGAGTAGTGCTATTTTTTTGTTGTTTGAGTACAGGTATCTTATGCAAATATGTATGTTTTTTAACTATGCCTTTTGGGAGTTATAAAGCTAGTTTTGGAATGTTGATAGTGGATGAGCTTTGTCAGAATTTTACACCTTCCTGATATAAATTAGAAGACAGATTGGCTACTCACCAGCACTGAAAACAGGGAATCTTTTTTTTAAAGATTTTATTTATTTATTTGAGAGAGAAAAAGTGAGTGAGAGAGAGAGAGAAGGATCAGGGGGAGGCACAGAGGGAGAGGAAGAAGCAGACTCCCCGCTGAGCAGGGAGCCTGAGGCGGGGCTCGATCCCAGGACTCCAGGATCATGACCTGAGCCAAAGGCAGACGCTTAACTGACTGAGCCACTCAGGCGCCCAGAAAACGGAATCTGATGGGACTTGTGATTGTTCCTCAGATGGAGGAAATCAGAGACACAAGCTAAATAAGGTGTGTTGTTAACATGTATAAAATGTGGGAAGTATATATGTGTGTGAGGGGGCGGTAGGTAATGTGTATATATATATACGTCTATAAGCCTGGATGGACCTTGAAGATATTATGCTAAGTGAGTTAAGTCAGACAGAGAAAGACGAATACCATATTATCTCACTTATATGTGGAATCTAAGAAAAGAAAAAACAAAACAAATTCATAGGAAAAAAGATTTGTGGTTACCAAATGCAGAAGGTAGGGGTGGTGGAATTGGGTGAAGTTGGTCAAAAGGTACAGATTCCAGTTATAAGACAAAGAAGGTCCTAGGGATGTAACGTACAACATGGTGACTATCGTTAACACTGCCAGATGGTATATTATCCGCTAAGAGAGTGTATCCTCAAAGTTCTCATGGCAAAGAAAATAATTTTCTTCTTTTTCCCTTTTGTAACTATATGAGAAGTTGGACACTGACATAACTTATTGTGGTAATCATTTCATAATATATATATGTAAAGTCATACAGTATACCTTAAACCTGCACAGAGATATATGTCAATTATAGCTCAATAAAACTAAAAAAAAAAAAAAAAACATGGGTAAGTTGTAAACAGAGAGGGAGATGAAGAGATCCTGTATCAGGACACAGAGAGATACAAATGATGTCACAGAAACACATCTTCCCTTTCCACCCTACAAAGCAGCACCTCCCATAGTCTGTCTGTCCTCTGTTTACCGCTCTGCTGGTCTGTGATGAGCCTCGGTCCATCAGGGTGTTACCAGGGAGTGAGTCAGGGCTTGCCGTCTGTGGCTACCCTTACCTGAGGCCAGAGAATAGAAAAATTAGCCTTATGTCACAGTTTTAGGAATCCCAGGAAAGCTCCAGTAACCTCTTTCTTGGTCCTAAATCACCTTCAGATCTCTAACTAATGCCTGCCTTCAAAACTTCATCACGCAAGACCTCCAATGTTTGAGGGATGGATCCCAAATCCAGACTAAATAGATCACTTCTCTGTTAGACCTTTCCATGGCTCCTGGTGGCCTACAGGACGCGTGTCAAACTCTCGGTGTGGAATACAAGGGTCTTTCCATTTGGCCTCTGTATTTTGGTCCCACCTGTCACCGTGCAGCAACCAGGGTCCCTGCAAGCCACAACCCCTGTCTTGTCTGGCGGTGCTTTTCTCTCTGATGAGCTGCTTTGTTCTCAGCTCGAGAACACTTCCCCGTGCTCCTCTCTGCCCCCAGCATGTCCAGGAAGCAAGCACTCATTCCTCATCACTCAACTCATGCATCATCTCTTTGCTGAAGTTTTTCTCACTCACTAATTCTTTTCCTACATAGAGCAGGTACGCTTCCTCTTTCCTTGGTACTCTCAGTTTTTTCACGACCTGCCATGTGTCTCCATGGGACAGGGATGCATGAGATTCAGAGCAGGGACTGTGCCAGTCTTGCCGGCCATCCTAGCTGGTGCTTGGCACCCTGCCTGATACATAATAAGCTCTCAATATGCTTTGGTTGAATGGATAAATAATGAACACACATGAATTGTTAATATGAGGTGCTATTCAAATTAGTGTAAAATTATACTTTTAGTTAACTAAAAAAAATAATAATATGAAATGTTTTGTGTAAAATATCATAATCCCAGAGTCACTAGAAGCTAATGAAATTGCGAAAAACACAGGTGTGGCAAGAGAGTTGGGGGCCTTAGTCTGTTCTGAAGTGGGGCGTGAATTCAATGAAGATGAACACAGGCCTGGTTCCCATGTTTCTGTCTGCTTGTCTGTGATCTCTTTGAGGGCTGTGGCTATATCCAAACTGGTGATTTGGATCTCAGTGCCTACTCTGACATCTAGATACTTGGTTATTTTTCATTAAGTACTTGTTGAATGATGCAACTAAGGAGCATATACATTCTAATATTAGGCATGAGAAACAATCCTTGTCTTTAATGAGTTTATGCTTGAATAGATAGCAGGCACTGTCTGCTTTCAGGTTTGCCAATCCCAAAACACTTGTTGAGGAGATAAGATTTCAGGATTGCAGTACAGGCTAGATTTGCCTCCTGGGGTAGTGTTAACATTCAGAGGTATGGGTATCAATCAGTCTTTAGCTTTTTTCTTTTCTTTCCTTTTTTTTAAATTTATTTATTAGAGAGAGAGAGAGTGAGAGAGAGAGCGCAAGAGGGGGTAGGGTTAGAGGGAGAAGCAGACTCCCCGTCGAGCAGGGAGCCCGATGTGGGACTCGATCCCGGGACTCCGGGATCATGACCTGAGCAGAAGGCAGTCGCTTAACCAGCTGAGCCACCCAGGCACCCTTTTCTTTTTTTTTTTTTTGTAACCATCCTCTCCTCCCTCTGTCTGAGATTCTTTGCTCCTCCCATCACAACTTCCATCAAATATTCTCAGTTCCAACCTACGAAACTCTTAAAGATGGGCAGATTTTCCTCTTGTAAAAGAAATTTATAAAATACTTACGGATGGCCTAGAAACTAGGATCTTCTTATTTACTGCTAAATTTTCTAGACTTCCTTGGATTCTAGAATGTTTTTGATTTGTACTGGCCTGTCCAGACTTTGACACATTGCCTTGTCACAATTTACACATCTACATCCAGCTAATTTCAGGTTATCCAGCTCAATCATTTTCTGTCGTGATTCTAATACAACCTCCAGATCTATATAATACCCCCCTCTTCGCTCTTCCAGCTCTCTGTACAAGGTTTCCTTGCTGTAAATTTGTGATTTATAGATGATTATGGCCTCAGAAGTGACAGAAGAAAAAGATTAGGCTTATTGTCACACCCTTGAGCATCATCAAGGCCTTTGGCTAGGATGGACTCCCTTAGAATCCAGAATTATCACTCTTGCTGTACTTACGACTGGATACCTAGGTGTGCCCAGCTTTAGAACCACCATTCACAAACACATTGACTTATTTCTTTTCAAATGATGAAGCTTCCCGAAGAGGACTCATCACTTCTCAGAGACAGGTTCTGGGATGGAGTTCCGGTAGAAGGATGGGTGTGAGTCCCAATGCTCTGAAAGGTGGGTTTATCTTTGTGCCTCTGACTACCATCATTAAAACTTTTTAGTTCTTACCGTTTACTATTCCTGAGAGTCTACCAGGAACCACTGTGGATATTGAGGTAAATGAGCCACAGTCTGTACCTGTGAATCTCATGGAGAAATAGACAGGCAAACATGGAGTTTCAACATAAATTGAGCATCCAGTGACACAGGTGAGTAGAAGCCCACGTAGAAACACAGAGAAGAGGCATTTTATCTAACCCAGCGATTCTCAAATGTTGATGCGTATCAGAACCATTCAGAGCACTGACTAGCCCCTTGCTGGGGCACCAGAATGCCCGATTCCGTAGGTCTGGGCTTGAACCCGAGAATTTGCTTTTCTAACAGGTAATAGTCCTGCTGCTGGTACAGAATCTGATTTGAGGACCACTGGCCTTAGGGTTACTAAGGAAGGTTTTCTGGAGGTGATGCCCAATCAATTTTAAAAGGATAAATGAAGCACCAAGGGAAGGAATTTCAAGAAAGGAAGGAGCATGCACAAAGACACAGTGGAATGCGTAGGGCATAACCTGCAAAGTGCAGGAGATGAGGCAAGGGCTTCCAGACATGAGAGAAATTAGGTACATCAATAAACTGTAGAGAATTTCCCCCCCTGGCATTCAGTCCTGGAGTGGTTACTGTAACATTTCAAATCTGAACAATCTGAAAAGAATCACACCCAATTGCCAAAAATTATGGGTGATTCTTCCCTCTTGGGCCACATTCAGAAACAGGCCTTATTTAATGTGTCTCTGAAAGGTGAGAGTTGTAAGAACATTTTAAGCAGGCTAGAAAAATTTAGATACACAACAATTAAGGCTACAGGAAAATGATGTAGAAACCCAGCAATATTCTGTATGGTACCTATCAAAAACAGAAGTTTAAAAATGTTTGTTTGGTAGAATTCAAGAAATATGCTTTATTGAATGTCAATGGGAGCCTCAAGCATACTTGTGTGACTATTGTTTGCTTTTTCCAGTTATATCATCAAATACATGGAAGTTAAAGTACAATAAAATAAAATCCAGTCTAGAAAATCCTTTACATTTTTTTGGTTTTAATTTGTGTAATTAATTACTACTTACAAATAAAGTTGGAGTTTCCATTTATATAAAGAGAGAAATCCTGGTGATACCAATGGAATCATAGTTTTTGTTCCATACTTTGAGCTTTTGTTTGCATTAATGCTATTAATAATAAAATACATCATACAAAAAAGCATATACAGAGATCAGGCATAATTTAAAGATTATTAATAATATGAATTTTATTTTGCATGTTAGAACATTACCAGTGTCTCTGAGGCATCCAATTTACCTTTCCCCGATCTCATGCCCCATCGTCCACCCAGAGGTAACTGACCACTAGCTTTACTTCTGTTTTAATAATTCCCTTCATTTCATTATAGTTTTGCCACCTATGTACTTATAAACTATGTATTTTCTAACTCTGCCCTTTTTCTGAAATGTGCATAAATGGAACATCACTGTGTAAGTTTCTAGCTCCCTTGCAAGTTTTGCTTAACATGATGTTGCTGAGAATTGGCTCTGTAGACAGAGATAGCTCTAGGTCATTCATTTCCACAGCTCTACGATATTCCCTTGTACGAACAGTCACAACTTACTCATCTGGCTACCTTTGATGAACATGAGGTGGTTTCCATTCATGTGTATGTTTCATTCAATCAATGTTCTTAGTGTGCCCTGCTAAGTTAAAAAGGATGTGTGTGTTTAGCTGTATTAGGTAATATTAAATTATTTTTGAAATCATTTGTTACAAATTTTTCATTGTTTCTAGAAATGGATGAGAGTTCCTGTCTTTTGGTAGACTATTTACTTTTTATCAAATTAGAAAAGTGTTAAATCATTGTTTTTTAATCAGCATCTCCCTGATAATTTACATTTATATCTTTATTCACATTTTCTCTAAAAATCTTTGTTCACATCCTGTGTCCATTTTTATTTAGATTGATCATTTATTGATTCATAGAGTTTTTTAAAACCCTAGAGGCTCATCCTTTATCAGTTATGTTTTCCAAATATTTCCTTATAGTTGTGGCATATATTTATATGCATCTTTTGATGAACGAAATTTCTCATATTTCATATGGTTGAAGATATCAAACTCTTCCTTTATAAATTTGTGCTTTTTTTTTAATTTTTTGAGAGCGGGGAGGGGCAGAGGAGGAGGGAGAAAGAATTTTAAGCAGGCTCCACGCCCATGCAAGGAGCTGATCTGGGGCCTCCTCTCATGACCCTGAGATCATGACCTGAGCCGAAATCAAGAGCCGGGACTCTTAACCGACTGAGCCAGCCAGGCACTCCTATAATTTGTGCTTTTTAAGCACAAACTCCAAATCTTAGATTTCCTCCCAAAGGTTTTTAAACTTCATGTTTTTTCTTTTCACTTTTAAGTCTTTATTACGTTTGGAGTGTGTGTGTGTGTGTGTGCACGTGTGGATGCAGTGTGATGTGTGATATAAAGTATCCATTAACATATTTTTAGTATGTGTAGTCAGTTGTTTCTATGCTATACTCAGTAATCTGCAATTTTGGTTCTATTTACATATACATTATTTTCTGTTTCTAGAGTTTTTTCAGTTTCATTGATCAGTCTATCTATATGCCACTACCACTCTTTATCCATTACTGTAGTTTTGTTTTGTTTTGTTTTGTTTTTTAAAGATTTTATTTATTTATTTGGCAGAGAGAGACACAGCGAGAGAGGGAACACAAGCAGGGGGAATGGGAGAGGGAGAAGCAGGCCTCCTGCGGAGCAGGGAGCCCGATGTGGGACTCGATCCCAGGACCCTGAGATCATGACCTGAGCTGAAGGCAGACGCTTAACGACTGAGCCACCCAGGCGCCCCTCCATTACTGTAGTTTTAAAGGAGGTGATATTGTTTAAGGCAATTCCCCATGCCAGGTTCTTGTAGTCCAGGAATGCATCATTATCTTCCATATACAGTTCGGGCTTTGGCTTTTCAAATTCCATTAAGACCAGGTTGAAATTTCATTGAGGATTTCTTTGAGTCTGTAGATAGCTGGGGGGAAATCAGCATTTTGCAATACTGATTTTCCACAACTAGGAACAAAATATTTTATTATTTATTTAAATTCTTTAAATATCTTTAAATTAAGCTTTATAACTTTTGATATATGGGTGTCATTTTTCACATTTATTTTTAAGTTCCTTATATTTTGTTGCAACAACATATGGAATCCTTTTTGTAAATTAAATTTTGAGGAATTTATTGTTGGTGTATACAAATGCAAGGAATGAAATATACTTTTTTTCTGTTTTTGAGAGAAAGAGAGGGAGAGCATGCCCATGGGGGAGGGGCACAGGAAAGGAAGAGAGAGAATCTTAAGCAGACTCCATAACCAGCACAGAGCCTGATATGGGGCTCCATCTCATGACCCTGAGATCATGACCTGAACCAAAATCAAGAGTCAGATGCTTAACTGACTGAGCTACCCGGGTGCCCCTGCAATAAACTTTTCTATAATGATCTTATATCTGGCAAATCTCCTAAACTATTCTTATTTATTTTTGTTATTTATTGATGAAATTGATTGAATTTACTATGTAGAGAATCATATACTTTGTGATTAAAAACAATATTGTTTCTGGGGCACCTGGGTGGCTCAGTCCATTAAGTAGCTGCCTCCGGTTCAGGTCATGATCTCAGGGTCCTGGGATCGAGCCCCATGTTGGGCTCCCTGCTCAGCGGAGACCCTGCTTCTCCCTCTCCCTCTGCCCCTATACCCCCAGCTTGTGCACTCTCTCTCTCTCGCTCTCTTGCTTTCTCTCTCTCTCTCAAATAAATAAAATCTTGAAAAAAAAAATACTGTTCCTTCCTTTCTAATCTCTATACCTTCTTGTTTCTTTTTCTTATTTTATTGTGCTGATCATGACCTCTAACATTTACATACAATAGGATACTATTTTTTCAGAATAACCTTGGCTACTGAAACAAACAACTTCAAAATTTAATCAGTTTAAGCATTAGAGTATATTTGTTGCTCTGGTCACAGTCAGTTCTGTTTGCTGGCTGTGGTGGTGGGCACTTTGCTACATTCAGTAGCATCTTGTGGGTCTTAACCCTCAGAGTCTAGTCAACTTGGTAGGCAGACAGAGAAAGTACACAAATTACGAGTGAGAGTTTATGGGCCAAGTCTGGAAATCGTGCACATCTCTTCCTCTCCCAATATAATGGCCAGAACTCTAGCACATGATCACATCCAGCCAGGAGGGAGGTTATAGGGGTAATCTTCTGGGCAGGGCTAAGAGGAGACCGAGGATGCTGTACAGTCCTGGTAATACCTGTCATGGCAATTTGAGAAAGTTACCTTCTATTCCTTGTTTGCTTTTTACATCTATTTAGGTGATCGTGTGGTTTTCTTTTTTAATATGCTAATTTGAAAAATTACTCTAATGCATTTTCTAATATGGAAAGCCATTTTATATCCAGGGAATAAATCTGCTTAGATATATTGTATTTAAATTTTTTTTTTAAAGATTTTATTTATTTATTTGAGAGAGAGAATGAGAGAGAGAGAGAGAGCATGAGAGGGGGAGGGTCAGAGGGAGAAGCAGACTCCCTGCTGAGCAGGGAGCCCGATGTGGGACTCGATCCCGGGACTCCAGGATCATGACCTGAGCCGAAGGCAGTCGCTTAACCAACTGAGCCACCCAGGTGCCCCGTGTATTTAAATTTTTTTTTAATGCACTTCTCCTTTTTATTTGTTATTTTTGTTTGTTAAAGAATAGTTGACACACAAGGTTACATGCTTTGTTTGGAATTTTTGTGTCTATATTCGGGATGAGCTTTGCCAATAGTATTCCTTTCTCGTTAACATCTTTGTCTGATTATGTTACTGAGGATGAATTAGACTCACACAATTGTCTGAGAATGTTTTCATCTCTTACTGTTTTTACAATGGAGCTTATCCACTTGTTGAATTACCTGTTCCTTGATTACGAGGCAGAATTCATGAGATGTTTGAATGTGTGCTAGAACTTACAAAGAAACTTCTCCAGGCCTATTTCTTCATGGTCACATGTGATTCATAGTTTTCTAAGAATTAGTTCATTTTATCTAAACCTTTGCATTTCTGGGCAAAATATTGCTTATAATAAATTCTTATTTATATTTTTAATCTCTGCTCTGTCTCTACTCATAGCTTTCTCCCATTTCTAATAGCCTTTTGAGGATGTTTTCTTTCTTTTTCTCTGAATCTCTTGTCTGACTTGTTTTCATAATTCTTGCCAAAATTTTATTGTATTTGGTTTTTAAAAGAATCAACTTTTATACTAGTTGCTTTATCCTATTGCTTGTTTTTTTTTTAAATAATTAATTTTGGCTCTTATGTATTTTCCTCCTTTTGCTATCTTTGGATTTATTCTTCAGTTGTTCTTGCTTCATGATTTGGATTCTTTAGCTATTATTTTCATATTGTCTTCTTTTCTAACAGAGAAATCTTTGCCAAACATGGGGTTATAAAGATATTATTTTATGTTATCTTTTGAAAGTTTTATCTCTTTACCTTTCACATGTAATTCTACAATCCAGCAGAAATGTATTTTTGCTTATCATGTGAACTAGGATTTAAGATTCATTTTTTTTTCATACAGATATGCAGTTGAACACTACATCAAAAACTAATGATGTATTGTATGGTGACTAACATAACATAATAAAATAAAATAAAATAAAATAAACAAAACAAAACAAAACAAAAATCTTACAATTTAAGGTTAAGGCTGTCTTTACTCTCGTTCAGTGCCACTTTTTCATCCACCAAGTATCCATGTATGAGTGGGTCTCCCCCTGAACTCTCTACTCCATTCTATTTCTGTTTGCATTTCTTTGTACCAAACAATGTCATTTTAATTACTATACTTTTATAATAAAACTTTCTAGTAGTGTAAGTTCTCCAATTCAGTTTTTCTCCAAGATTCTTTGCACTCTAGTGGCCCTTTGTATTTCCATAAAAATTGTTAAAAGCAGCCTATCGAATTTTCACAAAAACACTCAACAGAATTTTTAAAAAATCCTGCATAATTCCATATAGTAAAATTCACAGATCTTAAGTATACATGTCAATGAGTTTTAACAAATTTATTCACCTTGGTCATTATTATAACCAATGCCCCAGAACTCCTTTCAGCCTGGAAGCTTCCCTCATGGCCATTTCTACTTCTGCTGCCTGGAGGCTGCTGCCTCAGTTATAGGTTCCTTATTGAATGTCTGCAGAAATGTCAGTTTTCTGTATTTTAAGATAGAAAGGAGACAGATTGCTTGTGTTCCTTGGTATATTCAGGATTTGATTTTTCAATAGCTCTCATACTCTCCATTTGCTCGAGGCATTTAGAGGATTTATGACTTAACAGGAGAATGGCTGGGAGAGCATTTTGTGCTTAGACCATACCTTTCTTCACCAAAGTTCTAAGGGCTGCCTCTCTGTAGTACCTTCTGTCTTCAAAGCCTCCCATAACTTGTTATCCTTCCCTTTCCCACCTGGGGCTGGATACGATGCCTTCCTTCAAGGAAAGTCTTTATGTAAAATGCTATGGGCCCTAAATAACTCATGTCTAAAATCCCCGCCATCTGCACCCTCGTTGTCCCTCATTCTAGATTGAAACAGTCTGTCAGTAAACTCCATGGGCATCTTTTGGTTTTTATTATATTTTTTATCTTTGCTGGCAGCTACTTTATTTTTTTTTTTCTAAAAGATCTCCAGATGTAGCGAGATGAACGCATCTTGACTTCTAGGGTAATTATTTGGGTTTTCGGTAGAGCAGAAATAGATATAAAATGTGTGTTGGATCCATTTATATTTCTCTATTTATGGTCTTATAAAAATGTGTTCTATCGAGCAGTATGACATATAAGTATTTAAAATCTTGTAGGTTTTATTTTATATAAAATTTTTTAGTTTCCTTTCCACTTTATTAAAGGCTTGGAGGGTATGATACTTTTATTTTTTAAATATTTTATTTATTTATTTGAGAGAGAATGAGACAGAGAGAGCACGAGGGGGGGAGGGTCAGAGGGAGAAGCAGACTCCCCACTGAGCAGGGAGCCCGATGCGGGACCCGATGCCTGAACTCCAGGATCATGACCTGAGCCGAAGGCAGTCACTTAACCAACTTAGCCACCCAGGCGCCCTCAGTCATATATTCTTATAGATGGATTTTATAATCACTGAACCTCCTTCGTATACCTTTTTCTTTACACCAATGAGATCATATACTTCATGAAATTGTTTCATGATTTTTTTAAAAAATATTTATTTATTTGACAGAGAGAGACACAGCGAGAGAGGGAACACAAGCAGAGGGAGTGGGAGAGGGAGAAGCAGGTTTCTCACGGAACAGGGATCCCGATGTGGGGCTCGATCCCAGGACCCTGGGATCATGACCTGAGCCGAAGGCAGACGCTTAAGGACTGAGCCACCCAGGCGCCCCGGTATGATACTTTTAAAGGTAAGCAAAGATGTATAAAGTGAACAGGGGATCAATGATGTAAACTCTAGCCTTCACCTCCAGAATGTCTATCTGCCTGACACACGACTGAAAATTTTAGCACATATGCTGGGATCACTCAAGACTTTTCCCAAAATGCACCTACTTTTCCTCACAACAGATAACATATGTAGAATATTCTGGTACAGAAAAGGGGATGTGTTATGCTGGAGGTAGAAACCAACTGTTTTGTAATATTGAAGACAGGAAAAAAATTGAGTTAAAACAATTTGGGAGCAAGAACAAATCAAAGGAAGCAGACATGGCATTTAAAGTCTGGAGCAGGCTACAAAGTGTGGAAGTTGGGATTCTTTCAATATTTTGGTCAACTGCAAGAAATGTGTAAATTCCAGGGATTGGAAAAGATTGGCATTAATTTGAAGCCAGAGGATCTCAATCACAGAGAACAAGAGACTGATACAATGTGGATAGCACAAGATTCTCGAATCTGCATGTTAACAAAATTACAAGGTCAGTCTGATGAAGGTAATCATGAGCCACATTTTGATAAATCGACCTTCTAGTGATCTCTCCCTGTGTGTGTATGTAAATGAGGGATACCTGTATTCAGATGCTAAAGAAACTAAAGATAGGTTTCTTTCTTCTTTCTTTTAGAGATTATAAGCAACACACACACACACACACACACATGAAGTGTGCCTCCCATTCCAGAACATATCATTTTCCAGGCTGATCTTCCTAATGCCCACATTTAGTTATCTCTGATGGCTGCCAATTATAGAAGATGAGAGAAGTAGCAATTCCTCATCCTATAAGCCATTCAGATGGTCTATCTTGTTCTGCTAATACACTCTTGATATTGGGGCAAAGAAAAATCAGATCCATAATGTATATGGAGCCTTATGAAAGATATCCCTGATGAATTTAAGCTGCATACTTCTTTTACCTCCATATCAAATATATTTTAAGTGTGGAAGCTGAAAAGGAGAATATACTGCATGTAACAACAATTTTTGGTAGCTTACAGATATTCTTCCTCTTTTTTTTTTTTTTATCTTGTATTCATCACTCATACAATGGTCTATCTTAAAGCTGTCTTCGGCTTTAAGCATCAAGCAACTTGTGGAAGAAATTATAAACTTTATTTATGCCACTGTTTAATATGCTATTCTGGAGTGTTGCTTCCCTTTAATATATCAAAATGAGAATCACATTTGTTAATGCAGATGGCTGAAGATAGAACAGAACCCAAAGCAGAGCTCACGCATTCTCCTGCACTCACCCAGTTCTGCTCTGTGGTGTAAAAACAAGACAACTTTCTGGAGTAATGTGTTGATGCAAAGATATGCATAATTTTTGAATGGTCATATTCACAGAAGTTAAATTCAGTCTCCCATTTTAATATGGGAAAGACGGGGAGAAAAAGAAGTTACTAACTACCTGAACGAGTACAGTCTCTCCTTTGGCCATTGATACGTGTTCTCGCCACTTGATAACACATCTAAAAATGTGGGAGCCCAGGACACTCGGAAAGTGACAATGACTACATGGTCTAAACTATGTCACAACCTCCAGCTTCAAGGGAAATACTAACAGACAGATACAATGGAAAATATATGTAACATGTTTAGTCCACCCAAGGCTCTCCTGCTTTGTAGGGATCTTCGAGATTCAGAGAAGGATGAACATTTTAAAAGCTCAAATCAAAGCATCTGAAACCACTCATCACCCACTCAACCCACAGTGAATGTAAAATCAGAAAGCTACAGGAGTTAGGGAGAACTGAGCAAAATATATCCATTTGGTTATAAAGCTTTGGCTGTAAAATGAGGTTTTAGAGAAAATTGAAAATGTAAATGTGATTCAACAAGAGCGAACATATGATACACACAGTATGCTTGTCTATGGGGAACCAAGAACAAATTAGTAAAATGAACACCCTCTTGTTAAGTAGAAGTACAGTTGTCCACCACGGAAAAAAAACGCTCCTGGGGTGTTTCTATTTATATTTTTGGTGGAATGAGTTGTAATTGTGCCAACGTCTATTGTCACATTTTAAGATTATTGGCTGAGCAATAGAAGAGCAACAGAATGAAGCCTTTCAGGCTGGGGCTTCCAACCACTGAGAAGCTTATATTGTGTTCAACTGAAGTTCCTTTGCAAAAATTTGTGCCACAGCCTCCCTTCTCCTGCACCATTGGCTCTGGCCGCCTCAGAGGTGTGGAAAGAGATGGAAATAAAACAAAAGTCACATGAAATTAACCTTTGAAGTTAATTTCATACAGACCAATTCTGCTCCTAAAGGTAAGTAAATGAGTGGAACTATTCTTGTAACAGTTATTAATATTCAAGTGAATTATTTCCTGTATGTTTTAATCGAAAAGTACTGAAAATGATTGAACTCAGTTTGTGTTAAGGACTATAGGGATTAAAAAAAAGGAATAAGATACATCGTTGTGACTTCATAGACCTTAAAATATAGTGAGAAAAAGCATGTGTGAATTTTAAAGCACAATGTATTTAAGGTGGGTGTGAAGAACACTGTAATGGAAATAGTTACAAGGTGCCAATGATGAAGAAATACAGAGGAAATGAGGTTTAGGGTAGGTTTCATGAAAAAGCAAAGTAACATTTTCAAAAGGCTATAAGTAATATTGGTGTTTCTTTTCTTTTCTTTTCTTTTTTTTTTAAAGATTTTATTTATTTGACACACAGAGACATAGCAAGAGAGGGAACACAAGCAGGGGGAGTGGGAGAGGGAGAAGCATGCTTCCCGCTGAGCAGGGAGCCCGATGTGGGGCTCGATCCCAGGATCCTGGGATCATGACCTGAGCCTAAGGCAGACGCTTAACGACTGAGCCACCCAGGCGCCCCTGGTGTTTGTTTTCTTATAACACCCAGGGCTCCATGCAGTACGTGCCCTCCTTAATACCCATCACTGGGCTAACCCATCCGCCCACCCCCCTCCAAAACCCTGTTTGTTTTTCACAGTCCATAGTCTCTCATGGTTCATCTCTCCCTCCGATTCCCCCCCCCTTCATTTTTCCCTTCCTTCTCCTAATGTCCTCCATGTTATTCCTTATGTTCCATATGTAAGTGAAACCATATGATAATTGACTTTCTCTGCTTGACTTATTTCACTTGGCCTAATCTCCTCCAGTCTTATCCATGTTGATGTAAAAGTTGGGTATTCATCCTTTCGGATGGCTGAGTAATATCCCATTGTATATATGGGCCACATCTTCTTTATCCATTCGTCTGTTGAAGGGCCTCTTGGCTCTTTCCACAGTTTGGCTATTGTGGACATTGCTGCTATGAACATTGGGGTGCATATGGCCCTTCTTTTCACTACATCTGTGTCTTTAGGGTAAATGCCCAGTAGTGCAATTGCTGGGTCATAGGGTAGCTCCATTTTTAATTTTTTGAGGCACCTCCACACTGTTTTCCGAAGTGGCTGTACCAACTTGCATTCCCACCAACAGTGTAAGAGGGTTCCCCTTTCTCCACAACCTCTCCAACATTCGTGGATCACAACATCAAAAACTAATGATGTATTGTATGGTGACTAACATAACATAATAAGATAAAATTTAAAAAAAAGTAATATTGGTGTTTGGATATGAATTGAAGAATAGAAAATATTTTTGGAAGAGAAAGAAGAATGAACAAAGAACAGTGAATATGTTGGTTTTAGGGAGAAAGGCCATGGGTTGAGGTGAACAACATCTTGAATGGTATATGAAGAGCACATGCAGCAGGAATATGGAGATATGGAAATAGAGGTTGATGTCAGTCTGTGGAATGGCTGAAATACCATGCTCATGACTCCTGATTTGTAGATGGTGTGAGCAAATCTGTGTTTTAGAGACAGAGTGACATGCACATTATAGGGGGTAGAATCTGGGAATAGAGAGAAAGGGTAGAAGCGTTTAGAAAGAGAGTCTTTAAAGGACATCAGTAGGAACACGTGGTGATAATGCAAATATGAAAACCTTATGGAGAAGGAATTAGAAGGACTCGGTGATCAAGTAGTTGTAACAAAATGGGAAAATATGTCATTCCCTGGGATTCCAGGAATCCAGGGGAAGGCACGCTGGCCCGGTGGGGCTACTCATCAAGAAGAAGCAGGACCAGTGCATGTGGGGAGCAGGAGCTGGGGGAAAACCCTGGTTGGAAGAGATAGTGCCCAGAGAGTGTGGAAGCTGATAGATGTTGGTTATGGTCTCTTCTATGTGGCACTCCCTAATCCTCAGGAAAGTTATTATATTCACAAGATTGTTGATTTGAACAGTTTTTTTTTTTGGTTGGAATTAGATAAATAAAACATATCGAGTGCCTCACTCATTGTAAAAACTCCATCCAAATTAGTCTTTCTTTTTTATGGCTTCCTCTCACTTTCATGACTGAAGAGCACAAAAGAGAATAAACCAGTGTAGGATAAAACCAAGGTTACATGTGCTGAAGAAGCAACAGAGTTGGGAAGGCTTGAGGAAATAGAACAAAGAGTTTGGAGATGTTTGACTATGTGAGCTGGTAGAAAAGAGTTCAGGTTACGTTCACTTCGGTTTGCTACAGGTAGGGAGGTCCCATTTGATTCCTGAGATACTGAGAAGAGAAGAGTAAGGAGCAAAAAGGCTGTGAAGATCACTCGTGTTTTAAAATTAAATTCCTGGGGAAAAGGTGATCCTTTTTTAATAAATAAGGGAAGATTAGAGAAAGATGTTGGAGCAAGAAAAGATACCTGTGAAGCTCAAGGTGCTGGCGAGACATTAAACGATGTCTAAGAATAGCAATCTGGAACTCCAGTTAGGAGCTAGGGTAACCGTGTGTACTTATACATCATTAGCAGGGAAGTGTCAAATACCACTGAGGGGATGGGAGGACAGATGGTGAGGACAGAATGTTGGAATTCATCTGATAATTATTTGTTGAACATGAGACACATCTGAGAAACCCATCTCAGTGCTGGGGATATGGCAGTGAACAAAGTAGACCAAATCCCCTTTTTATGAGGAATGTGACTGGGGTGAAAGAGGGGTGAAGAAGATGATCTGGTAAGAGGAGAGAGTGAGAGAAGACAGATGGTAGAAATTCTTAATCAGAAGGAACGGGTACAGGAAAGATGCAAAGGGAAAGAACACATGGCTTGGAGTCAAGCAGAACAGAGTCAAGTCACATCTTACCCACTTTGTAGAAAGTAGCATCTATGTGAAGCTATTGAATCTCAGTTTTCAGCATAAGGGGAATTACAGTGTGTGTGAGTGTGTGTGTGTGTGTATGTGTGTGTTAGGGAAATAAAATATGTTGAGTGCCTCACTCATTGTAAACATTCAATCTGTACTCATATCTCTTTTCAGTCCTCTCACCCTGATTACTGAGGAATACACTAAACACCTTTACCTCTCTCCCTCCCTTGGACAAATACAGTGGCTTTCTTCTGCTCACAGTATAAATGTAAGCTTCCTCCTGTGGCCAAGGAGGATTTGCATATTGATTTCCTCAGCCCCACATCCTGCTTTCCTTTGCTTCTCTCTGCGTGTGCTCTAGGGATACTGTTCTTCATGTGGCAATTTCAACATTGTTATAACCAGTTGGAATGCCCTTCTGTCCTTCCCAGTTCACTATTCATTGATGATTCCTTCAGATTTCAGCTTCACTTCCTCAGGAAGTCCTGCCTTCCTGGACCAGGCCAGGCCACACTGCTGTATTCTCTCTTGAAGCCCAATTCTCCTTTGTGACACCTTTTACAGTTGCAAGTAAATAATTAACAGTGTAATTAGTAGATAAATGTCCACAACCCCCAATAGGGCACAAGTTCCAGAACTCTCTGTGTTCCAGTTAGCAGTTAGCTTGATCCACGGCTACAAAACAGATGCACAGTCTACACCTGTTGTGCTTATAAATAAAAGCACAAGGTAGACATGAAAGATCGCTGAATAAATGAATGGAAACCTAGGAGTAATACATCTGGATAATGTCATTGCAAGCATACCCTCGGTTCTACCGCTAGTTGGAAGCAGAAGGGTACATTAGAAAAACAAAAATTCATTCTTCAGGGTCTAGGGTCATGTCATAAGGCAATCCCTTTTAATCATTGCATGTGTCTATCACCCATAAACTTTTCTAAACATTTAAAATTCTTCTCTATGTGTTTAGGTTGTACTAAGTCTTAAACAGCTATTATTACAAGTACTTACTTCACCCTTTCCAATATAATATTTACTTTATTTGCAACAACTTACACTCTCAGACTTTTCTCTCCCTCTGCTGCAATTTAGAATTTCTAGTATTAGCTCAACAGCCCTATCAGCTTTTGTTTCATTCTGAATGGAAGATTCTGACACACAGAGCCTGGGTCTGAACTAGTGCTTTCGTATGATAAGCTTGCACGCGGAAAGCTTTTGTATTTTCACTTGATTGACTAGCTTACTTCTTCCTTGGGTTTTTCTCTTCCTTTTGCATATTTCTATCTTCTTGGAGGTACAAATGCACTGATACACAATGTGCTTTTAGTATTCACAGTGTCTGAGGGTAGGCAGATAATTTCATATCAATTCATGGTCTTCTTTGATGAGACCCTGGGTTGGACTAATGTTCTAGTACCTGATAATTGCAAATGACTTTGTGGTCACACTGAATACTTTAAAATCACAAGATAAATAAGAGATTTAAAAATAGTCTACCATAATGAAATATACCACAAAGTCAAATAACTGAATTTTCATAATCACTCCATAATGTAAAGCAATGTGTCTTAGAAACAGACATGGGCCAAAAGTCTGGTTCTGTCTTCATTAATTATGTGACTTTGGCTAAGACATATTTCCTAGGTCACAGGTTTACTTTCTCCAAAAGTAGACTATATCTAGTCTCTACTACTGCTTTGGAGATTAAATTACAAATGATGAATTAGCAGATGTGGGGACAATTTCTCAGAAAATGGAACTTTGCTTCATTGTTTCTCTTCCTTTCAAATAAGATTATCTATTTTAGAATATTCCTTTTCTCCATCTGCTTTGCTGTTCTGTCACCTCTTTTCTTTGCATTTTACTTCCAAATTAATGTCTTTATAAAGCTATCACAATTTGGAAAATGCATCTTACAAATTATCTTTATAACATGTAAGTAACCACTGTGACTTTGTCTTCTTGAACAGTAATATTTCTATACAACTTGTGTTGATGACTTAACATAGCATTTAGTTATTCAAAATTCACTTTTATGCTAACAGATTTCGATTGAATCATTGAATTGGGAATGATCAAAACAGAAGGGTTGGGCCATGAGAAACAGGGTAACAGTGTTCTGAAAACATTTCTGACAGAAGAATATTTTATACCTGTGGACTTGGGGGAGGGAGGGGCCAGTTGGTGTGAGCTCAAGCTGGAGACAGGGAAATCAGTCATCCATGGAAAAGAAGTGTTGTTAATGGTGGAATGTGTTAAGCATAGTTCATCAGAGTTACTCAACAGTAAGCTTTCTTTCTTCTTTATATTCGGACTTTTGGTGCCCCAAGCAGCGCTTAGCACTTCCTAGGTCCTTACTCAATACGAGTGTGTTGAACTTGACTAAAATTTATTACAATTATCTATTACAAACACTTCTTTACATAAGTTTGTTTTTTACTTTAAGTTGATTGCCTTTCTTTTTTAAAAAGTAGAATTATCAGCAGCTAGGATCAGATATTTTTTACATCTTTCCAACTAATTACCAATTCCACATATGCTTAAGAATCAAAACATTGAGTTCACATCCCTGGAGTAAACACATTGTCATCTCCACTTTTTTTAACCATAGATAAAAAGTTTCCACTAATTAAGTTTTAAAACATACTCCTGTTTTAAGTAATAATGGATTTGGTTCAATGAGAAAAGTTGGCTTTTCAGATTGAAAGTAGGTGGTTTGACAAACTGATCCAAATGTCTGAGGAAAGAGAGTCAATTCTCAATGCATATGAGCCAGTGCATCCAGGATCCCAAGTTCGTGGAAACTTCTGTCAGTCACACAATGACTGTAACTTTGGCAACAGCAGTAACAACACTAATAAGCATCTGCTACTCCAGATGACAACATCTGCAAGAACTACAACATTAGTAAGATAGGCAACACGTTAACTGCTTTGCATGCATTCTCTTAGTCAACCCTCTCAACAGTTCTTCAAGCTGGAGAGTACTACTAGCTTGAATTAAAGACAAAGAAACCAAGGCTTAGCTAATACATTACTAAACTTTTTAAAAAACATTTCTGTAGGTCCTCCATGTCCATTAGCTGACAGAATGATAATATTTCCAATAAGCTTAGGCCAATGAGCTAATGATTTAACTTATTGTATTAATCAAAGTCTTAATTAATTACGATCTCTGCCTAATCATCAGAGTGACCATGAATAAGAGTGGATGGAAACTAACAGGTGGGAACTGAGACTTCTGAAAATATTCATAAAAGCAGCCAAATGCATGAATTTGGGATTAGGAGCTGATTGTTAAGATAGTGTTAGGAAAGGCAGCATATGGTTAGAATACTGAAAACCTAAATGAGGGAGTTTTGCAAGGACTGGGTCTGTCTTGCCTTCTTTCTATGCTGAGTACTCAGCCTAATCTCTGGAACATAAGATGAACTCAATATATCTTCATTGCACCAAATCACATTTTATTAGTTCCTCTATTGTAATATATATGTATCTGTAGAGATATATATGTATTCTATATATAGTTATAGATTTTGCCGTTGTATACTCATTTGTGAAAAATGGGATTTATTTTATTTTCCTGGAATATCCTAATTTCTGCCTGGAGATGCCATTCTGCCTAATAGCAAAATATTTAATTTTGTTACTTCCAAAAATACCAGTCAAATTCAGTGATTATTCCTTGGTAATTTCAGATTTTAAAATTACTCAAATATATTTTCTTTTCCTCTTTCTTGGGCTTATGTTTTCACGTGGTTAATAAGATTAAGGCATCATTTACATGTGCCCAAATATTAGGCAGATTTTTATTTCTTCAAACTTACACCTCAGAAAAGAGGAAGTTATCTTACTTTGCATCACTCACATTTTCTCTTATACTGTACTCTCTGTCTCCCTCCCTTCCTCCCCATGTCTTCTATTTTGAGTAGCACAATACTAAGTAGGGGGTGGTGAGACACATCGCCTGAAATCAAAAATTTTGGATACTTATGGAGATCACCTGACAGTGCTGGTAACCAAAAATAAAAAAAATAGATTTAATACAGATTTATCTTAGTTTCCTGGGTGTATGAACTCATATTGCAAGTTGAGGGTTAGAATAAGTAAGCCTTTAAAAAAATACCTTTAAAAAGCAAAAGGATAAATGATTATATGGAAGAGACCAACCATGTAGCTCAATTGCAGAGGAGATGAAAAGCAAATCTTTGAAAGGTTTGCAGGATGCTTGGGACTTGGGGCAACATTTTATTTCCAGCAACACAGTGCTGCACAAGATTTGACACAAGCTGTATTCCAAACAGCCGAGATGGAAGTGAGGGTGATGTGCCCCGGGACATGATGTTTGGTTCTTCAAAACATGATGATGTCCCGCCGGAGGTCATCGCTTGTGTCAAGAGCGCGAATAAACTGTTTCATGACATATGAGATGGAACATTACTATCTGTGATTTTAAATGTGCATGTGTAATTAATGAATTCAATATTATTATAAGCAGATATTTTGTGATTTCTTCTATATTTGTAAAAGTCGGTATTTATGTGTTCATGTTGACCAACATGCATTTAAAAAAATGTTCTAGCTAGGGAAATAGGGAAAGAGCCTCCTTCCTGGGATCACCTTGTGTTTGGGCACGTATAATGCTTCTCTGTAGCTGCTGGTCTGCAAGGACTACCTGCTAAGAAGTAGGGAGTTGTAGGTCGTGACTCTGATCACTCTTCACATGAGCATCTGCTGAGACTTCTGTCCCACTGTCCTCTAAGCAAGCGGTTCAGACCAACATCTTCAGCAGACCTCTTTAAATACTCCTTTCTGTGTTGTGATCCTCTTCACTGGCTTCTGCACCCCAACTGGGTGAACTTCAGACTGGTTTCCAAAGTTGACCCAGACCCCCGGACTGGGTCATGGAAGGTTGTTTCATGATGCAGGTTGTCTCTGAGGTGATTAGCCTTCTCAGAATTCAATGTGGAAAGAGGGGCCTAAACCTCTTTCACCATCAGAATCTCAAATCGACGTGGGGCTTTGATGCTTTTCTCCTCACAACTTCAGTCTGAGGAGGGGGCAGGGCCAGCTGGCTGCCACAGCCCACCAAACTCTAGCCTTCTCTGTGAATTCCCCTTCCTTCTCCTCAGTTCAGAAGAAAACTCTTATCTTTTTTTGCTTCCTGTTTTTTCCGGGCATTCTTGTCTTATTACTTTGTGAAAGCTAAGATTCACTCTTAGCTGGGACCCACGGACCGACGGACCCATAGACCCACGGCATATACACGGTTCCTGGTGTGACATAAATGGAAGGACACCTGTGTGTGCAAAGAAACTTGAACTCAGATTATTAAAGCCTCTAAACCCAGCTAACTACCAGCCTATAGAAGTTACTGGGGAGAAAGAAACAAGTTCAAGACACCACAAAGTAGCAACTGGCCACACCCAAAATGTGATGAATGCTCTGTGACAAATGACCCAGTTTTTTCAACCAACATCTAACTTAAAAGGGGAAGGAAGATTGCTTGAGAGTCAAAGAGACCTAAGAGACAACTAAATGCAACATGGGAGCCTTGTTAGGATCCTGAATTAAACAAGCCAACTTAAAAAGCACTGCTGAGGTATCAGCGGGGGTCCCGCTGATACCCTAGAAAGTACAACAGCTGGCACTTCTGTCTAGAAAACTATCGTTGTGAGTCATGTAACTCAGGCCTCTCTGCATTTCTGCACAAGTTCAAGGACCACAGAGGAATTCTTGTGTGTTGCTTTCCATTTGATGATCACAGTTCAGTTCAGCCACCAGAAGAGAGAAGAGGAATTAAAAATTCCTTTTTACTTCTTGTTCCCAAATAAACCATTTGTCTCTAAAAAAAAAAAAAAAAAAGCATTTCTGAGACCAGGCAGGCGAATTTGAATATAGATTGGGTATTAGGGAAGAGTAAGAAGTTGTTGGTAATTTGGTTCGATGTGATAACGGCATTGTATTTATATAAACAATCAATAAACAAAACAACAACAAACACATTCTATGAAAATATTTACAGAAGAAAGACATATCTGAAATCTGTTTTAAAAGAATGAGACAATAAAGTATCATAAAATATGACATAAAATTGTGTTGGAGGAAGTCATCGAAAGGACATGGCTGGTGGTTGACTCTCTAGGCGGACCTGGGCAATCAGAGGCTCCCTACCCCTCCTGGGTCCTTGAAATGTCTGTCCTAGCACACTTCACCATTCCCACAGTGGGAGGCATTTCAAGGACTTAGCCTTGAGACAGTGATGTGTTGTTGAGACTATCTGGACTAGATACATGATTGAACCTTGGTAAGGCCTCAATTTAAACTTTAAAGATTCTAGCAGGTGGTGGGGAGATCTACCCTTTCTTTGGTGTTTTTGGTCTCTGTATATAGGGGCTGGCTTCAGATCAGAGCCAAGGAACTCCCAAAGCTGTGAACCAACAGACTGGCACGTGTATCTGGTTGTTAAAGTTGAGGATGTCTATAGGAGGATCATTCTTATGCTTTGCTTCTGTAAACATTTGAATGAACACAATAAAACCTAGAATCCAAGATTTTGAAAGCTGTGTCCCAATTCTAGATTTTCTCCTGCCAACACCACCCTTCACCATGATGGCCAGCACTTGTGGCCGCAGGGACCAAGGGCTTAAGGATGCAGGGGAACAAAGATAATGATGAAAAGTATAAAATTTAATCCCACCACATGTGCCTTTTAAAATTCTTTTCCATTAAAAATAAAGCAGACTTGAACATTTTTTGTTGTCTGAAAAATTTGACACCTCACACCAGCATCGTTCAGTTCATCAACTGTGTGCAGAAGTTCTTGGGATTCATGTCATAGACAACTATTTAAAATATTATTGGATTTATGTGGTTATTTGGTCACTACATAGGCTCTCAATTAATCAATAGTTGGATATAACCAGTGTCCTGGGGAGATTCACAACTTTTGTATTTTAAAAGGAAATTCTCATGCTAGACAAGGTTGGAATCCACTTATGCAGACAAAGGCAACTATTTGACAGAAGTCTTTTTTTTTTTTTTTTTTCTTTTCCACCCTAGGGGTTTTGACCCCAAGATAAAGAGAATGTTAGAAACAAATGTCGGCTTCCTGGCTGGTGTCTGCAGCTATCTTCCGTGCCCTGGGCTTGTGCCTATTAGCCTTTCTGTTTGCATCTCTGCATTGAAGGCAGACAGCTTGAAGGCCTTGTCGGTGTTCTTAGACCTGCCCATGGCCAGGCCTGAACCCCAGAGGGTGGAGAGGGTGTTCTTTGAACTTAAAGATAATCCCGTGGATCGTGTTGCAACATAAGCAGAGAGGGCCAGCAAGGAGCTTTGTGTGATTTGCTATCCTGGGAACATTTTGAACCTTTTGGCCTGGTTTTGCCCCTTAGCCATTCTTAGAAGCAGCTTCCCCTCTATGTTGTCTGTGGGCTGCAGGATGAATATGTTTAAGAGAAAAATCTGCTCTAGGATGGGTTTCCTTTCATTGCCGGAACTCCTGTTCACTAGTGGGCCTTCATGGGGTTGCTTCTTTCCTGTCTTGTGTGCCTGTGTCTCTGGGGCTTGTTTGCCTTTGGTATTTAAACCTCTAACACCCCAAGTCTGGCCACTCTGGGAACAATCCATTGGGAGCTTCAGGTGGAATGAGGGTGGAATCAGAATTCAGGTTGGAGCTTCAGGTGGAATCAGAATTCACTTATTCAGTTATCTGAAGGAAGAAAAAAAATGTCTTTATGAGAATTATCTCTTATTGCCCAGGGCTATGGATACAGATGATATTTGACATTGGCTGAAAAGTTGCTTAATTATTCAGTTTCTGACACGAACACTTGTTTGTTGACATCTAGACCTTCATCCTAAAGAAGAGAGCAAAGATGTTTTTCAAAATTCTTTTTTTTTTTTTTTTTAATTTGAGAAAGAGGGACAGAGAGCATGAGAAAGAGAGAGAGCATTAGTGGGGGAGAAGGGCAGAGGGAGAAGGAGAAGCAGACTCCACGCTGAGCAAGGAGCTTTGATGAGGGACTCCGGGATCATGACCTGAGCTAAAGGCAGATGCTTAACCGACTGAGCCACCCAGGCGCCCCCATTTTTAAAAATTCTAACTGTGTGCCAGATAGTGGAGTTTGATATCTCGCGCTGTTTTTCAAAGTCTGCAACAATTTCCTTTCCTGACTAAAACAATAAACATTTCCAGATTATGCTTGGAAAAAGTAAACTGCAAAAGCTTATTTTTCCTGACAGGACCTGGTTTCCTTCAGGAGCCCCTTTTGATCCCATATCTACATGAATTATAAAATGATCATTCAAGGGGAAGTGATTTGATTCAAGGAACAGAGAATCTGAAATGCTATCCTTTTCCATTTTAGATTAGGAGGGCCTTCCGCGCTGATGGATTCCTTCTGCTTCTTTCATTTGCTTATTCTGAATGCACACTGCAGCCATTTCCACAATGGATTGCACGGGCCTCCCGGCAGTTTTTGATTCTAGCCCCGCGAACTCTTCATTATGGATGCCTACTGCCCTTGATTTAGTGTTTTGATGTTAGGTTACCATGGTTTTAATATCAGTCCTATGACAATCCCCCTTCTTCATGTCTTCCCACCCTATGCTCTCTCTGGACTGCCCAAATCAATGTAACTGGAATTTGGGCCATGACTTTCATAACCAGGCACTACCTTGGTGCGCTCACATTTACTATTCACCCAAGGAGCATGCCAAACTCCACTGGTACCGAGCTCAGTAAGCCCTGCGGTTCCCACAGGTCAATCCTAGGATGCCAGGTCGCTGATGCAGAAAGCCTCAGCCTCCAGGGATGATGGTAATCAACTGCAAAGCACCAGGCAGCTGCTCTATGCGGTGGATTTAATTCACATTGCATAGTAATGCTCCTAAGATGAGGTCCCCGGGGATATGTTACGATGCAGGACTTTTCACAGAGGTTTTATTGCTTTTCTCATCAGCTTCTAAGGCTGCTTGTGAATTCTGCACAGGTTCCTCCTTCCCTGCAGGATAGCATTTGCATAAAAAACAAACTACTGGATAAATAAGACTTCACCAGTTATCATTCCTTTTAACACCCCTCCATGGAAGGTCGACAGGTGTGCATTTGGGTGCCTTTTACATATTGTGTGTACCTGAGCTCACGGTGCACACCGTTGAACTGCTTCACACACTCCTGGTTTTTCTCTTGCCCCAAAGGAAGTGCCCTCGCCCTGAAAAAATGACCTGAATTCACAATGAGCAGGGCCTCTTCCTCTTACCTCCTCAGTGATGGGTAAGGATTATCTATGCCAGGTCCAAATGGTGCCACTGCATTATTCCAATACCCTTAGAACGCCACTGGATGTGGCTAATTGGAGTTAAATGTTGCAGAAAGAAACCAACACTGGGCTAAATGTGTTCTATGTGTCTTCTTACTGGTGGGCTCGGTGAATATCACGTGAAACAAATGGCTTCCCTTGGGATAAAAGGAACCAGAAACGCTCTCCTCTGCCAAAAAAATACCCACACTACCTGTTCCTTTGCAATGTACATTTCACAAGGCCAGAGGAGACGGGGGAAAAACAAGGACAGCTTTGGAATCATACAGACTTGGTTTCAAATAGCACTTTAATGATCTCCTGATTAGGTGTGGGCATTTAGGAAGCTCTTAGATTTATTTCTCTTACCTGGTCCGATAAATTACTAATTTTTATGTATTTTGTTCGATTGAAAAATTACATATGAAAAGCATGGCTATGGTAACAAGTCTTAATACTGCAAATATTCACTGAGAAAATAAATGACAGTCACACCATCACCCTTCTCATCTGGGCCCCCACCCTAAAGACACGCACGGATATAGCCAATATCATCTGTGTGCTGACTATCCTTCATTGTGCTTCTAAATTTAGATATACATTGGAAAAGAGCATAAAGGTATTTTCTTTATTTTTTTTTTCCCTGACCGGATTGTATCTTGTATCATGATTATCAAGGGGGTGCTATACACACTCGTTTCCAACTCAGTTTCTTCACTTAAATTTCATGTCCCCTGTAGGGACTCTTCTGCTTTAACAGCTTTAAAATATTGCAAAAGCTAGATGTTCTGTAATTTACCTGACTGCTACTTATTTATGGAAAATCAGATTTACTTTTTTTTATCACTAAAAATGTACTAAAAGAAAGGTCCTTACGGTTACATTCTTAAATACTGGCGCTTTTTTTCAGTATGGCACATTTTTTAAAGTATAAATACTGAGTTTGAAGACTGAACATTTTAATATTTTTGTTCACTGCCAGGTAACTTCCAAAAATTCATAATGATCCACATACCCACCAGCAATATATGAAAGGGTCCATTTTCCCACATGCTTGTCAGATCTGCTGTTATCGATATTTTTAATTTTTGCCAGTTTCATGGTTGAAAATGGTTATCTTGCTTTTATTTCAATTTGCACTTCCAAAAACCTAAAATGTGTGGTGAGATTGTTCACAGAGAGGTCATATAGAGGTGCTCAATGAATCAGAGCAATTAGAAAGAAATCATTCTTAAGAGTAGTTTCCCCAGGAGAGAAAATAGTCTTGCTCAGAATCTTCCTTGAACTTTGGGAGATGAAAAATCACCACGAGGAAGGTAGATTACAAAGAGTGCACAAGAAGGGGATGGAGATGGTGCTGGGGCAACCCAGGGGAGTATTAACCTTCCATAATATTCCAGAGGACTAGCCTGCAGGCAACATTGGACTTGCACCCGGGGCCATACTTTTGGCCTTGCCCTCTGACTGCTGGTTGGTCAGCCCATCCAAGCTCAGTTTTCAACAAGTAATTTGGCAGCTGTGGACCAGAGTTGTGTTGTGAACTTTGCGTCACACACCCAAGTGTGATACTTAGAAAGAAATAAAATTATTTCATGTATTTCATGTGCTTTCCCTGATGTTTTACTAAAGTTTCCTATGCAAAAGAAATCCAAATGGTGAGTACATGTCCCCAGAATGAAAGCATTGCCTTTCTCACAGATCACAGGTGACCACTAACTAAGCTTCATAGTCTTATCCTAAGATTACATGGGTTTGGTTCAATGAAGAAAGATAATTTGTCAGATTGCAGCTTGGAGGTTAGATGAACTCTTTTCAAACTGTAATAAGAAATGCACACATTCCCGTTTGATATATGTTAGCAATAAAATACTCTGAATTCCCACATTTACATGGTAAATGACAATAGGAGCAGAAAAATGCACTGAGTGTGTATTATAGGTCAGGTGTGTTTCTAATTTTTAAAAAAATAAATGATATCATCTAATCCTCACTACAACCTTTTGAATTGGAGATCACCATTGCCCCCATTTTACAGAAAAGGCAGGGGTGGAGTGGCTGTCTCTTATGCAAGGTTCACAGATTTGGTAAGTAGAGGAGGTATGGTTTGAACTGAGGTCATCCTGGTTTGAGGCCAAGTGCTTCTTTAACTATTCACTGGTTCAGACTCAACAACTAGTGAGCAGGAGAGATATCATCACCATATCCCCTGTACACCCCCCAAAAAACACCCTAAAGTTTAAATGAATTGCCTAATAACAAAGAGCAGTAAAGCTGCTTAAAATGGTAACGTTGGGCAACTAGTTAGCCTCATCCATGATATCCATAAATTAATTCTGCTGCTCAGTTTCAATGGACAAGATTAAGGTTTCACTCCTTGTCATGAAACCTCCTTACAGTGTCCCCTAAGTGTGGTTAGGAACAAAACTGCACCGGTTATTGTAACAGGGCTGATTGAACACAAGGATTTGGTACCCAGTTGTTAGAGAATCGAAACTGTTCAAAGGGGACACAGAGTTATCACAGAGAAAGTAAGTGCAGACAGAGACTCTGGAGGTTCGGCTCTTAGAGGAGTAGCTTTGCACACCTGGGATCCTGAGCCTGACAAAGGGGTACCAGCAGGCTGTCTCTCAGGCATTGTGAGGGTGGTCTGGGGTGTGGAGAAAATTGCAAATAGGAACCCCCAGCCACTATCCACCGTAAGAGTGATGAATGACAAGGAGAGGGAGCAAGCAGAGAGTTCTAACCTTTTTTTCCACCATTCTCCAGTCTTCCTGTCACCCTCAAGAATCTCTCCTGACCGAGTCTACCAGGACCCAGTGACTACCCAGAAATGACGTTTGTAGAGTTTCATCCCCAGTAGTACAAGACTGAATTCAAAGTTGAGGAAAAATATTTAATATGAGTACATTCCACACTTTCAACTACTTGACATCCCTTCTGCTCTTTCTACACATATTTCAGCTTCTGTACTGTGACAAAAATGACTTTGTACTTCTCCCTAACAAGATGCGATTTCTTTCTTACAAACAAAGATGCTCTAAGTCTCTTCTTAAAATGAGGAGAAAGAGAAGAAATTTATCAGTAAAAAAATATTTCTTAAGTTATTTGAATATATATATTAGCAATATATGAAAAAACACTTGTTTTAGGCTGTTTAGGCTGCTCTAACACATTATCATAGACTGGGGGGCTTAAACAACAGACATTTATTTCTCACAGCTCTGGAGTGTGGGAAACCCAAGATCACAGTGCCTGATGTCACGTGAGGGCCCACTTCCTGGCTTGTAGATGGCCATCCTCCCCACTGTATCCTTACATGGTAGAGAGCAGAGGGAAAGGTTCTCCCATCACTTCTTATAAGCACACTAATCCCATTCACAGGGGCCCCACCTTCATAACCTGTTTACCTCCCCAAAGCCCCACTTCCTAATACCATCACATTGGATATTAGATTTTCACCATGGGGATTTCAAGGGGACACATTTGATCCTTAGCAACACTGCAGTGGAAATATTCAAGGGTGAATGGGTGGACTACTCTGTTGATCAAGAAGTCAGTGAAAAAGATGAGTGGTAAGAAGGTAGGTTGGTTCTCCTGAAGGGGATTTTAAGGACTTTGATTTTGACTCCCTGGGTAATAAAGGGATGGTGAGGCTATCTGAGTCAAGAATAGTGATTTAAAAAAAAAAAAAAAAAAAATATATATATATATATATATATATGGTGATTTACACAATAACTATTTCAGGAGCAGTGAGCAGGATTTTATGAAGACCAGCACAATAGTCCAAGTATGAAATAACATGTGACTGGAAATCGGGACATGGTGGTCGGAACAAAGTCCAGTGTGGCTCTGCACCTCATTATAACCTCCACAATTGGCTGATGTAGAAGGAAAGACCTTGAGGCTGGGTCACCTCACCTTAGGGATTGGCCCACAGGTTGGTTGGGGCCTTAAGGGGATGGCCAACATTCTAAACTCCCTGCTTCAGAGACATCTGGAAATATGAGGAGAATAGCAGTGAGAAGGCAGTGAGAGACTGTCTTCAGCAATCCATGGATTCCAGGAGAGTCCAGGCTCTCATCATTTTTCTTCTGGATCACTATAGAAGCTTCATTTCTGGTTCTCCTCCTTTGCCACGTGCCTCTTGCAGACCCGATTAACTTTCCATATGGCAGCTAGAGTCATCTTTTCCAACATCACCTATCCCACAGTTCCTTCCTCCACATTGTTCAGTAACTTCTCAGTGCACTCAGAATCAAATCAAGACTTAATACCCTGTCCTGCATGGTCTTGTCTGATTTGGCCCCTGATGACATCTCTTGTCTTTTTTCTTTTTATTCACTCTAGCTACAGTGGCCTTTTAAATGTGCTTGTTTATTCCATGCTTTCTCTGCTCTAGGGATTTGACCATGCTGTTCCTGTGTGGAAATGCTTTTTCAATCGGCCTCTCTTCAACTGCCCGACCCCTAGACAACCTTTCCCAACTGTTACTAAACTCTGCTACTTTCTCTCTTGAAACGCCATTTTTTCTTTAATAGGTTTTTTTTTCACGATGTTAAACCATGACAAAGCTAAATATAGACCTTTCTTCCCCTTCCGCCTGAATCTGCTGATAAGGCCACGCAGAGCTTACTTCCTGTTCTTTGTCTCGTGATTGATGAACTAAGATCGCAACAGTTTGTCATGATTGATAAGCTAAGATTAGAACTGTTCATTCTGAACTAATTATCCTGAAACTTAACTTTCCACAGAGAAAAACATGTTCTCTGACTGCAACTTCCCCCACCTACTGAACAGCCCCAGTGGAGACCACCCCATGGGCAACTTGTTTTTCCCTCTTGAGGCAAAATCACTTTGCTGAGATGCTCCAATCTTCGGATCTGGAACACTTTCTTTATTAAAATAACCTGAATAAAATCAATCCCCTTACTTGTCTGGTTTCTGTCTTTGAGAATTATATATTTACTGATGCATTTTCTTGTTTAATGTGCTCCTCCTGACATCTCTTTGCTCCTCTCCTTTCCCATACATTAGACTCTAGGCTTTAGGAGGGAAGGGACCTCGCCCTTTTGGTTACTACAGTAACACTAATGCTCCTCATGGGCCTGACCATAGGAGATGCTTCCTAAATAGGAGTGAATGAATGAATGAATGTAAAGGCATCAGGTGTCTCCAAGTAGTGATGAGACTTGTGGTGATGCAGGAGGCAGTATCATTGAAGTAAGTGGCCAGGAGTTTGTGCAACAGTATCTGGCCCCTAGAAAGAGGGGCTACAGGGCAAAGCAGGTTGTTAGGGCAACATCCTGGAGGCCTGGAGTTCAGGAGAGGAATTTTCTCCCAGTGGATGATCTAGAGTAGAGATGAAGAACTTTGGCCCAAGTTCAGATCACAGATACCCCTCAGAAATAGTAAGACTAGGCTATGGCAAAAAGATGCAAAGATTCACACTGGCATGCTAAATCTAAAGCAGCAAAATCAACTCTAAAACTCAAATATATGAGTCTGAATATATTGATCTAATGGCAGCCTTGTTTTAGTTTGGCTCAGGGCATGCAGGGTAAAGATATTGGTCTTACATGTCAGCTTAAGTGGGGGAAACACACGTAATTATAATGGAAAAGGGAGAACAGTAAAAGATATAACTTGAAGTATAATCCAAGAAATGAAAACATTGTTTTTCACTTATGAGTTTGGCAAAGATTGGGTAAGATTGAGTGTTCAGGGAACCAGACATTCTTATACACAACTTGTTGAAGTGTACATTGTTTGAAGTCTTTTTGAAGCCAGTTGGTAATACGTACCAGTAACTTAAAATGTTTATTCATTGAAACAATGCAGTTTCTAGTAATATGTCTTGCAGGTATGTGTATGCACAAAGATTAACCTTTGCATAGAATTACAGCTCTATGTATACTACAATTTGAAAACCACTTAATATTCCACCATAGTAGGGGGCGCCTGGGTGGCTCAGTTGGTTAAGCAACTGTCTTCGGCTCAGGTCATGATCCTGGAGTCCCGGGATCGAGTCCCGCGTAGGGCTCCCTGCTCGGCAGGGAGTCTGCTTCTCCCTCTGATCCTCCCCCTCCCATGCTCTCTGTCTCCCATTCTCTCTCTCAGATAAAAAAAAAAAAAAATATTCCACCATAGTAGAATAGTTACATTATAACTCATTTATATATGTTGGTGCATTGTTTCAGATTATGGTTGCTACCTTAACAATAAACCCAAATGTCACTGGCTTTATGGAGTGGTAGGTATTTCTTTCTCACATAATGTGTAAACAGCAGGTGCAAAACATGGTGACCACTTCTATAGTGTGTTAAAGTGATGGTGAGTCAGCATCTTCCATTTCTTGCCATCATGTGGGTGGAGATCCCCTAGGCTCTCCCCCAGAACTCTGAGGGCTGTGCCCAGAATTCTCAGGTATACATAAGGGCCATTTCCAGCACAATTTAAGGGAATTCCCATAATATAAAATCATACCTCTAATTTCCAGTCAGCAAAGTACAGCTTAGCCTCTATCACTATGCTCTTTTCCAGGTATCCCTTTGAAACTTTGCCCCTCCTAAACAATTTGGGGTCACATCATTTTGTTAGAACCCGGGGAGCATGTCTGGGAAAGTGACTGAGGTTGATGCTATAGAATAACTGTGTGAGTTTTATTGTCTGTGGTTGTTACATATTTGGGCAAATGGTTTGACTTGCAGTGCCTTGAAAATCAAATTTAATATTGAGAAGTGTCTGTGATGGTTCTACTACTGCAGTGCTTTCTTTTTGTGAAATGAGTTTGACTCCTTCAATTTTTTGAGCCGCCCATCAAGACTTTCATTCTACATTAGATGATAATATTCTTTTTGTTCTTGAAGAAATTAAGGAAAAAATATGTTTTGAGATAAAGATTTAAAGATGTGAAACCTAATCACCATGAATAATTAACCAAATGTTTTCGCTATTAGTACCTATACTCTAATTGGATTGTCCTACTAATGATCAGTTTGTGCAGCTTTGAAGACACTAGGAAAAGTAGATTAGGATGAAAAAATAACCCTTCCTCCTGATAAACTGTTTTCCTTATTTCCGATATTCCTTTTTATATGAAAAACCCATTTTGAATGCTGAAATATTTGCAATGGAAAAATCAAAATTAAATATCTACAGTCTCCCCTAGCACCTCTATCTGTCTAATAAGCAAGGTAGTGTTTGATCAATATAGTAATTACATTTCTAAATCAAATCTATCACTAGATGGGTGGTATTTATAATTCTAATGGTCTCATATTCTAAGATATTGGGACAAATGGCAGAAAGAAATTAGTTCATTTTATTATATTTTTATTCAGTTTTAAAACCTATATTTTAAAAAAGCCAGATATAAAACAAGCATGGAGGTGATTTTTAAAATTTATCATTTAATCGTTGGTATCATGTACATGAAAGTCAATATCATTTTTGTTTAAGGAAAATTCAAATTTTTTACATCATTAACATACTAACATGAAAGCATAAGTTCTTAAACTATGTGGAGAAAAACATTATCTTAATTGTTGCAAGCTGCAAGTACCTTTATCTTGGATTTCCCAGTGTTTAAAGCACACATAACTACTTACCCAGCGGCTCCAGCCTAGCATGTATGTAAGTGTATGTATGTGTGTTGAGGAAGAGGTTATCTACAATGTGTGTGTATTGAAGGTCAGCGAAGTAACTGCTCCACTCTGATGCAGGCCCATGGTCCTTGGACCACACTTGTAAACATGATTTCTTCTTTCTTCATGGTGGGTTTTTTCCTCAGAAGTTTCATGTTTTATCATGTAACTAGAACCGTGAAGACTCACTCTACAAGTCCCCCCCGCTGCCATACACAGACAAGGTTGAATCCTAAGATGGGCAAAACTTAACCTCAATTGGGATCCTGTTATAAATATTGATGATATAATATGTCAAAAAAGAGACAGATTTTGCTAGCCAGAATAAGTGGAAAAATTCAAATGAAGAGAGATTGCGTTTACTGCTGCCATAACAAATATTTGAGAGATACTTTAACATAAACTAAGTAGAGAATTCGATACCTATATTTCAAAAGGGAGGGGGTTCTAGCAGCTTGCAAAAATGAAAAACATTAGTAGGGTCAACTCAGGTAACATAGTAATTCTTTACCTTCACATCCTGAACATGTCTTATAAGGAGAGTAGAGACTGGGAAAATGATTGAACCACAAATTTATCAGGAATCTTGAAACATTATCTTATCAAGCCACGTCCACTTCATCCTGGATACATAGCATAATTAGAAATAAGGTGGAGTGATATAGGAGTGAGGATTCCAAGTAAAAAACCCATAGACTTAGAGGATCAATGTTACTTAAAATATGAAGATTGCAGCAAGAAAACTCCTGACCTGTGCAGAAGAGACAAGGTGGACCCTATTATGCATATTTCTGCTTCACTCTTTAGTATACATCCCTCCATCCATATAATCCCACAGGATAGTTGCAGAAGCTCAGGATAAATAAGCTCTGGGGAATTACTAGTGTTGTTGGGGATTCTGAGAAGGACAGAGGCTCCAGGGCAGGGATTACCTTGCATCACTTCTGTGAGTGAAGTAGCTCACGTAGCATTACTAGACATCAAGAGGGATATTTTTCAATGAGATGTGTCAACCCAAAAGAAAGACATGATGATAATGAATTGCCATGTATCCAAGAATATACCTCTAAATTATATGAAACAGAAGAGGCTAGAAATCAAATGGAAAGTGGACAAATCCTCAACCATGCTAAGAAACTTTTACATGCTTTCACCAAAAACTCGTAGAACTAGCTGACAAAAAGAAATTACTAAAAACATAGAAGATATAAATAACAATAAATCCTGATCTAATCTATCTATCTATCTATCTATCTATCTATCTATCTATCTATCTATCATCTATCTATCTATCTATCTATCTATCATCTATTTTTTAAGATTTTATTTATATGAGCGCACTCACACAAGTGTAGGGGGGCGGGCAGCAGAGGGAGAGGGAGAAGCAGACTCCCAGCCAAGCAGGGAAGCCTGATGCTCAGCTAGGATCAGCTGGGATCATATACTGGACAACTGGAAAAATAGCCCAGGTGTTTGAAGTACAGATGGAATATTCACAAAATTCATGACAAAATTGATCATTGGTTAATCCATTAACTAAGCCACAGCAAAATTTTAAAAAATGAAAGAAATTAGATTATGTTCTCTCCATTGGAATTAAGCTAGATATCTATAAGTAAAAGATAACAAGTTAATGCCCATATATTCTGAAATTAAGCAATACATTAAAAAAAAACCCATGGATCATAGGAGAATCCAAATAAAATTTTGAGAAGAATGATTATGAAACTATGACATATAAAAATATGTAGAATACAGATGAACCAGGGCATATAGGGAAACAGATATGCTTAGATGCATATTAGAAAAGCAGAATGATTGAACAATAATAATCTAAGTATCTCTCCAAGAATATTGAAGAAAAAGGAGAAAATTAAATCAAAAGCAATTAAAAGGAGATAAATGATAATGATAAGGAGGAATTGATAAAGTATAAATCTGTCATGGACACCATCCATATAGCTCCAAACTGCCTATTTAAAAAAGAGTTTGGGGGCACCTAGGTGGCTCAGCCAGTTAAGCCTCTGACTTTGGCTCAGGTCGTGATCTCAGGGTCCAGGGGTCAAACCCCATGTCAGGTTCCATGCTCAGAGGGGAGTCTGTTTTTCCCTTTCCCTCTGCCCCTACCCATGTTCTCTCTCTCTCTCTCTTTCAAATAAATAAAGTCTTTGAAAAAATAAAATAAAATAAAAAAGAATTTGATAAACCACTGGTACCATCGATTGAGAAGAAGAGTAAGAGTGTGAGAGAGAAGATACAAACAGTAAATATGAGGAATAAAAAGTGACGTATTAAAACAGATCCCCAAACATTCAGTAGTTAATATTATATTATGAACAACTTGTATATAAATAAACTCAAAAATGTAGATATAATGTACAATTCCTTATAATTTTTCTTAATTTCTTAAAAGAAAACTAACATCAAATTTGACACAAAATAAATTGAAATCTTTTTTTTTAAAGATTTTATTTATTTATTTGACAGAGAGAGACACAGCGAGAGAGGGAACACAAGCAGGGACAGTGGGAGAGGGAGAAGCAGGCTTCCTGCGGAGCAGGGAGCCCAATGCAGGGCTCGATCCCAGGACCCTGGGATCATGACCTGAGCTGAAGGCAGACGCTTAACGACTGAGCCACCCAGGCGCCCAATAAATTGAAATCTTTTTAACTTTTTTTAGAGAGGAGGGAGGGGCTAAGGGAGAGGGCAAGACAATCTTAAGCAGGCTCCAGTCCCAGTATGGAGCCCAACTCAGGGCTCGATCTCACAACCCTGAGATCATGACCTGAGCCAAAATCAAGAGTTGGATGCTTAACTGACTGAGCCACCCAGACACCCAAGAAATTGAAATCTTATTGCTTAATATCTAGTGGCTGAATGGAGTCCATAATTTAAAAAACTTATAAAATTTAAAACAAAAACAAAATGAAGCAAACAGAATACTAGGCACAGATAATTTCTGTGGTGAATTCTAACATCAAGGTGGGGGGGAACGACAGGAATATTACACAAAGTCTTTCTTCACACAAAGGGGACATTAGGTCATTTTATAGGGCTAAGATAACACTAATAAAAGTTTATATATACATATATACATATACATGTACTTAAAGATACATATATATAGTATATCTGTGGTGAAGGACATTATAGAAAGGGAAAACAATAAATTACTCTCATTTGTTGCCATAAGTGCAATTTTTTTTACCTCAAATGTTAGCAAACAGAATCCAAGTGATATACAAAAGAGGTAAATACATCACAGTTAACTTTAATTCAGGACTGCAAAATTAACATTTGAAAGTATAACCAATGTAATCTGTCACAATAGTTGAAAAAGGAAGAAAAATCATATGGTCATCTCAAAGGATTAAGCAAAACATTTCCAAGAACTCAACATCTATTCAAGATTCAAAAAAAAATTCTTTTTTTAAAAAAAGATTTTATTTATTTATTTGACAGAGAGAGAGACAGCGAGAGACGGAACCCAAGCAGGGGGAGTGTGAGAGGGAGAAGCAGGCTTCCCGCTGAGCAGGGAGCCCAATGCAGGGCTCAATCCCAGGACCCTGGGATCATGACCTTAGCCAAGGGTGGATGCTTAATGACTGAGTTACTCAGGTGGCGCCCCCTCAAAAAAATTCTTAGATAACTATTCATAAAGGGCTCTCCTTAAACTACAAAACCCGTAACACCCATCATATCCCTTGGTAAGGTGTTGAGATAGAGAATGAGAGAAATATGTTCACTGTGATACTTGAACTCAGTATTTTACTGAATCTCCCATCCAGTTCAATAAAGTTAGAAATTACAAAAATGAAAGGGCTGGAAAAGAAGAAGCAAACAGCTATTATTTGCATATAAAAAATTCCAAAGGACCAACAACCTAAACTGTTAACACTAATGTGTGAACTTGTCAAATATGCTGGATGTAATATTAATGTGTAAAACTCAAATGTATAACTAAACACCACCAGCAATCAGAATTCTACTTGAACGGTATCACTTACAATAGTATAAAAAATCCAAATACCCAGGATAAAATATGTGCAAGAGCTCACTATAAAACACTATAAGACATTATTGAGAGAAATTAGAAAACAATAGATACAAAACTTCACACAGATACTTCATATTAATGGAGTAGAGAAACCAATAATGTAAGGATGTCAGTTCTTTCCAAATTGATTGTTAGGGAAGTTAGAAATGTTAAAATTTAAAATTTACAAATGGCTTTCAAATTTAAAGTGAAATGCAAAGGACTGAAAATAGAATAAAAATTTGACAATAAAAGATGAGAGGACTTTCTTCCCTGGACATCAAGAATAACAGTAAAAATATAATATTTAAAAAAATACATGTATATAATATTTAAGAGAGTGTAGTATCAGGACATAGGTGATCAAACAGATGAATGGAATGAAGTAAAGAATTAATAGATGGTGAATTTGTGCCAAAGATTTCACTGCAGAGCAACGGGGAAGAGGATAGACTTTCAAATTAAAGGCGGAGGGGCAAGTGAATATCCACAGCAGATATATACCTCATACCGATACAAAAGTCATTCCATGACTGGTGTTTGATCTAAATTCTAAAGATAAAGCAATACAGCTTCCAGCAGTTAATACACAATGATATCTCCATAATTTGGGGGAAGGGAATCATTGCCTCAGTAAGATACAATGAACACTAGCCATGAAGTAAAAGATTGATAAATTAGGCTATTAAAATTAATACCTCTTTTTTTATTAATAGACTTGAGAAAGACAGTGAATATACAATGCACAGACCGGGAGCAAACATTTTCAACTAATATAACTAATAAAATGATTATATCTAGAATATATGTAATTGTATTCAGAATATATAAAAATTTCTACAAAGCTCTAAGTAAGTAAAAGAGAACAAAACAATTAAAAAAAATGTTCAAGTGACATGAAAGGACACTTCAAAAAGGTCATTATCCAAATGCCTAGGAAACATATAAAAAAAGTTCAGAGATATTTAAATAAAACCCATTATTGGTTATACACCAATGTTGTTAAAACTAAAAATTAAAATAGCAAAATTTGGCAAAGATGTGGTCCAACTGGAACTTCCCTATCCCTCTGGTGGCAGTTCAGATATTGTAAACATTTGGGAGAACTGCTTTCTATTATCCAGTGAAGTTGCACAAGTATTTACCTTTTCCCCAGGAATCCCACTCTTACTCCTACCTCCTACACAACAGACATGCTCATGCATATGCACCAAAAGGCATGCATTAAAATTTTAATGACAGTATTATTCATAATAGCCAAAAATGTGAAAAAAAATGGTCATCAGCAATAGAATGGAGATATATATATATATATATATATATATATATATATACACATATTCTATGTTCTATATATATATATATATTCTATGTTCTATATATGTATATATATATATACAATAGAATGCTATACAGCAAAGAGAATGAATAGCTACAGAAAACTGCATGGATGAATCTCACAATTATAATGTTGCATGAAGGGATCCAGATACTAATACATACTACATGATTCAATCTAAATGAAGCTCAAAAACATGATACTTTACCTGTGGTTTCAGAAGTCATATTAGTGGCTGATTTTGAAAGGAAGAAGAGTTAAAGATTGGGAAAGAACATAAGTTGGAGTTTTCCAGGTGGCGGTGATGTTCTTAGTCTTAACTTAGCTGATGATCACACTGGAAGATTCATGAAGTTGTACTCCTAAAATTTTTTCATTTTCTGTATGCTATATTTAAAAAAAAAAATGTACAAGGGCATATTTTCGTCAACTGGGTGATTCAACATTATTAAGAATACATCTTTGCATCTCTTAGAATCATCTTTCCTCCTACACCATGAGACATGACATTATAGCTGAAAGTTTATCTTTGTCAACTTCTGGGGATGTAGAATGTGTGTCCCATTATCATAAACTTCTGGGACTGGGGTCTTTCCTGTTGTAGGTCAGGCTCCAAATATTAATGCCTTCTTCTTCCTCCTGACTTCTGAATGTGGGTGTAGGTGAAGAGTTCCCAGAAGTTTTCATTCTTTTTTTAAATATTTTATTTTTTATTTATTTGGGGGGGCATGAGCAGGGGAGAGGGGCAGAAGGAGAGGGAGAAGCAGACTTCCCGCTGACCAGGGGTCCTGATGCAGGACTTGATCCCAGGACTCTGGGATCACGACCTGAGCCGAAGGCAGAAGCTTTACAGACTGAGGCACCCAGGTGCCCCAGAAATTTTTATTCTTAACCCATTTTTCTTCCCCAAATTTCATAATGGAGATTATATACTTTCTGGCATGTTTTAAATTATTTTTGTATTTACTTTTCTTTGTGTACTTAATTTATTTTCTGACATTATGATGTAGTACAGCTCAATGAGCAAAAACTCATTGCTATCATACAGCCCTGGTTACAAATATCACCTGTGTGTTTTTTAACTGTGTGATTTAGGGAAACTTAAACTCCCTGGGACTCAATTTTCTCATTTCAAAATAAGAGTAACAATGCTTACTCAGTAATTTACAGTAAGGAATGGAGTAAAATAACCTATGAACAATGCTTTGTATTGAATTCATCTCATAGAATACTAATTCCATTCCCCTCACAAATTATTTTTTGAATCAGAGTGGTCAATGGGAAAATACCTTTTATGTACTAGAGAAATTAATATCTTTTTTTCCTTTGCAAGAGTATAGAATATTTAGATGACATTGGTATTTTTAGGATGAAAAATGTAGAATGAATGAAACTCATTAATTTTCCATATATTCTCTAAAATTATTTTTCATAAATCTTGCTTGTCAAATAAGAGGTTCATAGAAAAAACCTCATAAGAAATTTCAATAGGAAACAAAATGTATTAAAAGTGTTATTAGCTCTTTAATGGGACCCCAGTTTCAACATTTATGTAAAGGTTTTTATTTTTAATATGGCTGGAGTTTCATTAAAATCTAAATTAAAAGAAGAAAAGAGATGCTTTTTTTAAACTCACCAAATCTGTATTTTTTTTTTTTCCCTACAAGTATCAGAGATGAGGAAAAAGAGAGTGGAAGCGCACAAGGCTTTTAAGGTCTATGGTCAGAACTGGCCGATTGTCGTCTTTGCCTTCTTGCCATCGACCAAAACCAATCAGAAAGTGTAGTCCAAAGTCAAAGGATCAGGAAAGCACAGTCACCCCTACCAAGGCTGCGGGGGTGGGGGGTGGGGGGTGAAGCAACAGTTTCAAGTATCACATCAAGTACCATAACTTTATGTTGAGGTTAATTGGCATATAACTAATTATGGGCTTACACAAACAAACAAAAATCATTAATTCATTTATTTCTTCATTAATGCAGTCAACAAGTAAATAAGTATTTAAAGGCTATCGCTGACCCTGGTTTTAAACACATTAGAGTTATCACTTCATTTGGTCTTGTATTCAATAAAAATTCTTGAGCTTGTTTGGCAAATGTTTTCCAAAATTCACATGTCTTGTACCCAGTGATTCTCTATACTGGATAAAATAATTCAATGACCTAGGTTTATGATGCACAAATAATTATTTCTGGAGAGTTCACCAGGATTCTACATTAAGGAAAAGTAAACACATTTCATAGATGATTTCTGAGATTGTCTATAAATATAGATGAGATTGGTAGGATCTCTTTTTAAAGAATTTTGGGCTAACATTTTATGGTACTATTTTTTTTTTTTTGCCAGATGTTGCCAACTGTTGACCTATGGATCATATTCAGCCACAGATGAGTTTTGTTTGGTTAGCATAGAGGTTGAACATTCTTGCATTTGAATATATCTTGAAGGCAAATAGTTTTATAGGTGAATAAGGATAAATGGGCATTTCAGGTACAAGGAAGCATATATGAAAATAATCACATACATGACTTCCTGGGTGAAAAGAGGGTACATTTGAGTTCCTGAGACCAGATGATGAAGGGTCTTCTCTGCCATGCCAAGCATACTCCTCCCAAACTCTACCCACTTATCAATCACCTATATCTGGACAGTTTGTGTCTCTATAATAGCTATTGTTAATTCCCTCTTCTAGATCCATCCTGCCCTTCTTTCTTATTCAATTCTATCTGGGAGAAGGCAATATGTATGAAAAAATCTTGATTTCCCTACATGTCCTCTTACAGTTAGGTTTGGTCATGAGCCCCTCATTCTGGCAAGCAAAATGTAAGTGGAGGTATTATTGGTTAGGGCCTTCAGGAGAGCTATTGTGTTCCAGATAAAGAGAGACTCAGCTGACACGTGTCCTTTTCACCTTTGCTCTTTGTTTTTACTCTTCTTCCTAACTGAAACATGGACATAATACCTGGCATTGTTGTTGCCATCTTGAGAGCATAAAGCTGAAGATCAAACGTCAGGGGGGTGGGGGGGCAGGAAAACAAAATAGAAAGCATCTAGGTCTCATGATGACATCGTAGAACCACCACATCAGCCCTCAGCTACCTCTTTCTGGACATTTTTATTTCTGAGGAAAAAATAAACTTAACTACTTGTTTAGACCCCATGTGGTCAGGTGTTCTATTTCTTGCAACCAGATGCAGTCTTGACTGATAAACCATTGAGCCATATAACAGATACTGGGAATCTATAATGTGCTTAGAATTGTGATAATTTCTATTTGTAGGAGATGCAAAAACAACAAGAATGTGGTCTTTGATTCTCTTCAAAGTATGTTCAACAAAAGAAATCTGTGCTTCTATACTGAGTACTGTGTCTGTGAGCCAGTACCTGAAGACATCCATTAACCTTCTCTGGAAGGTTCATTCAGAGTCATCAACACACTACTACCCCAGTTAATTTAATATTCCTCCTACCACTGCTTTGCTTTTTTTTTTTTAAGATTTTATTTATTTATCAGAGAGAGAGAGAGAGACAGAGGCAGGCAGAGGGAGAAGCAGGCTCCTTGCGGAGCAAGGAGCCCTATGTGGGACTCAATCCCATGACCCTGGGATCATGACCTGAGCAGAAGGCAGACACTTAACTGACTGAGCCACTCAGCCGTCCCACCACTGCTTTGCTTTAAGAGAGAATCTGGACATCCTGAGATGCCCTCACTTAAGTAACAACTTCTATATTGAAAACCTTGTATAAGATATGTTCACTCAGGAGTTAAATTTTCCTGTGTACTGAAAAAGGATGCAGATCACATATATGGCGTGTGGTGGATATAGGGTGTGGTGGGGGGATAGATAAGAAGAGCCTCACATGGGGAGGGATGGATGGACACCACAAAAAAGACACTCCAAAAGAGGAAGACATCAAAATATATTCATTTTCAGCAAGGCTATTCTTTTTCTCCAAAGTATAAAAGAAGATGTTTGGGTCAGGTTCTCCATGCACATTAAAAAGACCGGCATTTCTCTCTGGGTAAATCTGCTTCTTTTTCTCCCAAGAACCAGCATAGCATCTACTCAGTGATTTCCTAGGTGGAAGCAATAGTAGGAGATTTTCTTCCTCAGCTGGAAGGAAAACTTTTGCTCTCTGTACCCAGTCTGAGAAGAACCCAGACCCCCAGGCATGTGGTAGGCCTTGGTGCTGGCTTGGTTGAATCACATACCTCAGATTCTCCCAGCAGAATACTAATGCCAGCATGAACAACTGTGCACCTTCACAGGGTTGGAACATTCTCATTTTCTCTGCTAGGAATGAACATTTTCCGGAAAAAAAAAAAAAAAAAAAAGACTGTGGTCTGATAAAAAATATGTTTTCCAAATGGGAAAGAAGTTATAAGAGAACCTTTTTTCTTTCTGTGATAAGCTACTGTCTCTTTTATAGACAATTTTCGTTGACTCTGGGGCAATCCAAGTTTGAAAACCCTACTGCGAAGTCCCACATGCTTATGATTTCCTTAAAGATCAGGCTCTGTGTGAGTCTCACACCACTGAGCTGTGAATGTTTAAACATAAAAAGTTTTGGTTTGTAATATGTGTTGATTTACCAAGGAATGTTGCCTTTATATCTCATGAGAAACTTTTTTTTTTTTTAAGATTTTATTTATTTATTTGAGACAGAGAGAATGAGAGAGAGAGAGCACATGGGGGGGGGCGGTCCGAGGGAGAAGCAGACTCCCTGCCGAGCAAGGAGCCCGATGCGGGACTCAATCCCGGGACTCCAGGATCATGACCTGAGCCGAAGGCAGTCGCTTAACCAACTGAGCCACCCAGGTGCCCTCATGAGAAACTTTTTATTGGAATACTGGGGTAATATAAAAAACAAGGTTCCAGAAGTGGAGGTGGTTTTTGAGGTCATCTAGTTTGGCTTATAAAATCAGTTTTGAATAATTCCCAGGGATTCCTGGATGATGATGTTTTTCCACGATATTTCAAGGTGAGACTGTTTTAATCCTGAGAGTGCTTTGAACAAAACATTTTTATCTAAAAAATATGAACCCCAATAAATGTCATTTACAAACTTTTTTCCAGAAAAGATTCTGGTAGCCCATTTGATTTCATTGATCAGTTTTCTATTCATCACATTCAAAAGATTTCCATTTATTTTTATCTTACTGAAAATATTTTCATTAGTAAAAATGCTTTCTCAATTAAATTGCTGATAAAAATGTGATTCGTTAATCAAGTTTTTGACCAAAATAAATTTTTATTCATCACTGATTTTCTCTTTTGTGGCCTTTACTTCCACCAACTCCAATATTTCTGAGTCAAATAATCAGGTATATTTAGTCCTTAGCAAATGTGAGAAATTTGTGAGACAAATAAAAGAGAGACAGATATGAGAAGGAGATTGAGCGAGTGAGAGGAAGAGAAGTGATGAGAACAAAAGAACAAAAAAGAGTCTGTTAGATAGACATTAACATTGAGAGAAAGAATGTGGTGTCTACCCAAACCAGAGAGCCAAAAAGGTCCTGTTGGCAATATCATAGATGGTGGCCTGACTCAGGTTCTTCCTCTGACTGAATTCAACTCTGGCAGAAGAAGGTAAGATTTGACCTGTCCTTCCCCATCAGGGGTATCCCTTCAGTCCATTATCCCTTTATGGGCTGGACCTGGAGCCAAGCACGGCTTCCACTTTGGCTCTGAAGTCCTGCAACATCAAAGTTCATCTTGTGTTTGAGTGTGGATGTAATTTTGTGACTGTCTGCCTCCATTTGTGTTATCATTGAGCAGAAGACAGATGGAGCCCCGAGAGTGAACTTTTGAGCCATTCGAAGTATGAGACAAATCAAGATCACATTTTAATGAATGAATTAGCACAGATACACTGGGTATCAGGCATTTTGCCATCATCATATTAGTCACCTGGATGTACTTCATTTTATCCTTGGAGATTGGAAGTGTTCAACACTCTTTAACCACCCTTTTATACATCTTGGACTTTGTTTCTTTTATAATCACATCTATTCATCACATTCAATATTTGGAATTAAATGAATATTCTTTCTCTAAGACTTTACTATAAATAAGGATGCACAGTAGAGAAAAAGCTCTCTTAAGCATAACTATTTCAGTCAATCTACAATTCAGTAATATTGACTGAGTACCTACAAAATATTAAGCCCTCTAGTTGTTTACAAAGATTTGGAAGGCTTACAAATTATTTGGCACTTTAAGTTACTTACAAGTGCACTTTTATTTGCTTGACAATGGAATTCGTTTTCCCATAAAGGGATGATTTACATTGGCTTTTATTTTTACATTATCCATGGACTCTAGTCAAATGCCAATGCCACCCACCAGTTCCTGGGGATTGTGAATTCTACCCTTAAAGGGTTATTCCTTTAATTGGAGTGATAGAATCTGGAATTGCTCCCATGACTTGGCTCATAACTCCAGGGTGTCCTTAAATGTTATGTTGTCATCAGTTATCCAAAACAGAGTTATTATGGTCTATCCAAATCATCAAGAGATGGATGAGCTCACCACTGAGAGAACAGTGAAGGCAGCTGCATGTTGAGATGCTGGCCAATACATATAATATCTGTTTCCCAGGACATTAGGGGAAGAAACAGACTGTGATCCAAAATCATGGCAAATATCAGTAAGGCTTTGTTGCATGGCATACATTTCTGAAGCTTAAATCCTTTTCCCTTGTCATCACAGTGGAGCGGAGAGAACCTTCTAATTCAGCAAATATCTATTGTGTACCCACTATGGACTTGGCACAATGCAAGGTGCTAGAGATACAGTTAGGCTCAAGACTCTGCTTTCATGGAACTTAATTGAGTAATGATACAAATAATGATTAAGGTAGAATTGTGATGAGTGCTACACAGAAGCAAACATAAGGAAGTGCCTACAGGGGCACCTGGGTGGCTCAGTCAGTTAAGCATCTGCCTTCAGCTCAAGTCATGATCCCAGGGTCCTGGGATCATGCCCTGCATCGGGCTCCCTGCTCAGAGGGAAGCCTGTGTCTTCCTCTCCCACTCCCCCTGCTTGTGTTCCCTCTCTCTCTCTCTCTGCCAAATAAATAAATAAAATCTTAAAAAAAGAAAAGTGCCTACCCTGAGAAAACCTAACTCAGGTAGAAGAAGTTGGGAGAAATCCAGAAAGGTTTTCCTGAAGAAATACATTTAACCCCAAACGTGAAAGAGTCAGTTAAAGACAAGATACAAAGGAGCATCAAGAGCTCTGGTCTGTTCTGGGTCCACCCAGAACATACAGGTTTGTAGGCAATGCAAGCTGCTTATATCACTGGGTATAAATGGCCTCTTCCATGAAATACCATGATAGCGATACCTTTCTTAGACTGACATAATAAAAAAGCATGAGTTTATATAAAACATCTAGTGCACATACATATACATACACACGGGGAGAGAATGCAGAATACAATCACAGTTTTGACATATGGAACTGAATTTTATGTGAATTATAGAATTTTGGAACTAGGAATGGCCATGAAAATCATCCTAGATGACACTTTCTTTATAGATGAAGTCAACACGATCAAAGCTTTTTATTTACCCTTGCTTAAAGGTAGAGCTAGTAATGCATTGTCAACATTGCTTAAAGGTAGAGCTAGTAATGCATTTTCTGATCCTGAATTCATTGCTCTTTTTCTTATACAGTGAGTTTCAAAATGCATTATTTGTTTGTATCACATGTTACTCAAGATTATACATTAACTGTTGAAGTCAGAATTTGAACTCAGCTCTGCCTGAGTAAAACCTATGTTATTTATGCCAAATCATAGTGATAATAAATGAATGAAACAAATTATATAATGAATGAGCAAATGAACACACAAAGCTTAACAGGCAGTATTATGAATGAGGCAATGTTTTGACTGAACATGCAATAATGGTTTTGAGAAGAATATTTTTATCATTCAGGAACTTTTAAAAACAGACTCCATTTCTGGCTATATGAGATAAGGGGGGGAGGTTGATGTAAGAACCTAAATTGGTGGGAGTCTTGGAAAATAAAGAATTCCAGAGTTTAGCAGCAAGAACAATCGGACCAGGATTTTGCTGCTGCCTTCAATATGGACTCCACGGCAATAGCAGACACACTCCAGCCATTAACTCATCTCTGTGGTGCTTGCTGTCGATTCTAGATGACTTGGTGGGAATGTTCAATCGGCTGAGCAGGGGTCAAATGCTTCTCCCAGGAAGTGAGGAGACAAAAGAACACCTACCTTTAATTTCTAATGAGGGAGGTAAGACATTAAGACTCTCTAATAGTATAAGCAATGGATTTATATAAAATAGTGAAGGAGGTTGGATGTTTGACAAGCAAAATAATAAAATATTTCACTACAGCACTTTTTCTGAATACTGATGAGAGTAAGAAGTAAAGTAAATAATAAGTTTAAGTCAACTAATACTTTGAATTTGTCTTAGAAGAGTTTTCAGTCACACTATGAGAAAGAAGATTAATTCTAAACAGCTAAAAGCAAGAGAAGAAAAAAATCAGTATCAAATTTAATGATTCTAAAGCCACATTGAAATTAAAGCCAAGAATTAAATATGCAAATCCTTTTTTATTTGAACAATAGCAGCTTTAGTTATGCATTCATTGACCTATTACATGAGAATAAAGAAATATTAGTGAGGGAGAAAAGAACAAAAACTAAAGGCTTAATAAATATATATATATACTACAGCTCTATTTTAGAGGCAATAAAGAACACTACAAAGTACTCAAATAAATTATTCACACTGTGGGAATGAATAGTAAAACGTCCATCACAATTTTTGGCAAAAATAAGCAAACAAAAACCAGAAACCCCCCAAACCAAACACTCACACATAGATAAAATGAGTTCTTTTTCGGTTTTATATATATACATATTTTTTCCAAAACCTTAAAGCTTTGTTTCTATATCTATTTGGGCAGAATAATAGTTCTAAAATATGGAAAACAATAGTGCGTATTTTCTCATCATACACGGACACATGTATTCATAAGAAGGGACTTTGTAATAATTGGCTAGAATAAGCGTTTTGTTATTTATGGGTCTCATCTTTCCCTCATTCTATATCTTCTGTCACTAACAAAAAAACAAGTTGATTGAATTCTTTACTTCTCAGTGAGGTCCTTAGACAAGGAGGTCTCAAAATTGCACTATATTCATAGGTCACAGAATGCTATTCTCATCCTCTAAGAGGATTTGAACAAATACCAAAGATTATGGGTGTTTCTTGCATGTGAATTTCTAAAGAGAAATATTTTCATAAAGAATGCAGGCAATCCTGGGTACTGTCTGAACCTATCAATGCTCCACGCAGCTCTTCCCTGAATGCCATAGTTCTTCCTTTCCAAGGCTTTAACAAGCTAACAATTAAAGAAAAATGTACAGACCACTAAAAAGAGATGTGATAAATAACAGCCCATACTGAAGTCTTAACGTGGTACCAAGTGAGCAACTTCTACAGATTCACTCATTTAATCTTTATAAAGACCTTATAAAATAGATACTATTGTCTCAAGTTTCTATGAGAAAAAAAAAAAAAGAGAGGCTCAAGGAGGTTAACTAAGTAACTAAGGCTCTTCAAGGCCTAAATCCATCTGCCTAACCACTTCCCCTTTGGGGAAGATTTATCAAATTTATTTTGTGCCCCCTCTACTTATGTTTCAGCATTTGGACTTTACCGTTTGGCTGGAAAATAATCACACAGAGAAGCTTTGCATGCTAGGCATGTTCGGGAGCATTTTCATCAGCTGTGGACATGTTGGCTCTTCACCTGAAGTAGGGTAGGTTTGGGGGGTGGCTGTCCTATGTTGCCAAGTAGTATAAAGTTCATAAAATGATAGTAACTAAAAGCATTAGTTGTTTGGGTTCCCTGTCAAATTCTCATGCCTATAATGTTTTCTTGATTCTTCTCTCTATTGTGCAGATACCTGCTGCAGGGGAACCCTAGCTCTTTCTGTTCCACTCTTAGTAGCAGTTATGTAGTGAGTCCTGACAGTGTTACTCATGATACATGTAAATATCACATAATTTTAAATGTTTATAATTACATACCCCTTGTAGAATCTGATGAGTATTTTAAAACTCCTTTTCCTACTACTAGCAAATTAACTAGTTCACATAAAATATTCAAAATCTAAATTTACTATCCAGAGGTGAAGATTCTGGCATGGTGGCATGAAAAGATCAAAATATCCTCTCCCCAGCAAATATACCTTTGGTGGGGGTGGAAATGATCGAAAATAACCACTTCAGGGCTCTGGAAGTCAACTGAAAGCAAGCAACAAGTTAAGAAGCAGTTATTCATAAAAAGCCACTGGAAACTGTAAGGACAGTGGGAGCTGCAGCTTTTCCTTCTGGAACAGCTCTTATCCCTTTTGCCCAGTTCAGGTGAAGTGATAGTTTTTCCAAGTGATGGTTTTGCTGCTGGCCTTGAATAACAGTAGTCCCATGGCCAGAAGGGGCTGACTTGATTTGGCATGAAGGCCAAAAACTATGTCTACATTACTAGTAAAAATAACAACTTGGGGAGGAAATGAACTGAGAAATCTGCTCCTCTCTTATCTCAAGGTTGAGATGATGTCAAGAAGCTCTACATTTAATGAAAAGAACTGAGAAATAGGAGAGTTATAGCAGGCCTGGATAAGTTCGTTATGCCTCTCTCACTGATGGGGAAAACAAGCACATGTAGGAGGAAGATAAAAATGAAGCAAGCAGAAAGTAGAAGTCTAGGCAGAGTTGAGAACCAGTTGAATTTTGAATGCATTCCACAGAGACAGTCTTTCCACCAAGGCGGGGTGGGGGAGCTTATGGAATCCATGTGTTCAAGCACAACCTCTGCCCAAAATATTGACTGGCCACTAAGCCATAGAGACATGGGGGTGACCCTCAGATAGCTGGGTTAAAAAACAAAAGTAAGGATAAACAACAACAACAACAACAACAACAAAAACTAAACAAAGACAGTAGTGGCCATACTTCATGGGAGTTTAAATCCAGGCAAGTTATAAAACAAACAACAACAAAAGCCCACACACCTTAAGGAGGAAATCAGAGTTGAGTAGTGTGTTATCTAAAATGTCTGGTTTGTAACTAAAATTCTGACATATGATAGAGAAAAAAGAAAATGTAATCCATACTCAGGAAAAAAAAAAGGTTAATAGAAACTAAGAAGTTGGATATAGCAAAATACAATTAAATTAAAAGGATTAAAGGGAATAAATTTAAAATGAAGAAAGCCATATTCAAATAATTAAAGGAAAATATGACAATGATAACAAGTAGAGAGCACCAGTAAGAAAGTAGAGATACATATTTTTTAAAAATGGAGAGGAACCTCTGGAGTTGAAAATTATAATAATTGAAATAAACATTTCACTAGATGGGCACAACAAAATATTTAAATGGTGGAAAAAGCAATTCATGAACTTGAGGGGTAAATATTGAGTAAATATTAGTATTGATGAGTATTGATGAGTAAATATTATTTAATGTGAAGGACAAATATTGATGAAAAGTGAACAGAGCCTCAGAGACCTGTGGGACATCATCAACCATATCAATACCCATGTAATGGGAATTCCAGGAGCAAAGAGCAAAGTGGCACAAGAAGTAGTTGAAGAAATAATGACCAAAGACATCTAAAATTTTATGAAAAACTTTATAGATCAAAGAAGCATAATAAGTAGTCAGAGGAACATAAAACATTTATATCTAGATATCTTATAAACATTTATTGCAATGGTCAAACTTCTGCAAGATAAGACAATAAGAAAATCTTCAAAGCAGAAAGAGAAAAGTAACTTATCACATGCAGGGGAAATGACAATACAATTAATGTATAGCTTCTCATCAGAAATAGTGGAGATTAGAAAGAAGCAGAATGACATACTCAAAAGGCTTAAGAAAACAAACAACACAAAAACTCTTAACCAATACATACGACAAAAGTAACTTTCAAAAGTGAAAGTAAAATGAAGCATATATATATAATATATTTTTATTCAATTTTTTTCATTGTAAGAATCAACAGATTTGTGTGTATATATATATATATGCTTCACTTATATATATGCATATAGCTACAGTAAATATATATATACTGTAGCAGATGTACTGTAGCTATATACTGTAGCAGACAGACTCAACAAGAAATACTGAAGGAAAGAATACCTTTAGTCTGAAAAAAAAATGACACCAAGCTGTAAGCTGAGTCTAAGGAGAGAAATGAAAGTCATCAGAAGTTCTTTATAGATCTTGGATATCAGCCCTTTGTCTGTAGTGTCATTTGCAAAAATCTACCATTCCATAGGTTGCCTCTTTGTTTTGTTGACTGTTTCCTTTGCTGGGCAGAAGTTTTTATCTTGATTTAAGTCCCAAAAGTTCATTTTTGCTTTTGTTTCACTAGCTTTTGGAGATGTATCTTAAAAGAAGTTGCTGTGGCCGATGTCGAAGAGGTTACTGCCTATGTTATCCTCTAGGATTTTGATGGATTCCTGTCATATTGAGGTCTTTCATTCATTTTGAGTTTATCTTTGTGTATGGTGTAAGAGAATGGTCGAGTTTCATTCTTCTGTATATTGCTGTCCAATTTTCCCAGCACCATTTATTGAAGAAACAGTCTTTTTTCCATTGCATATTTTTTCCTGCTTTGCTGAAGATTATTTGACCATAGAGTTGAGGGTCCATATCTGGGCCCTCTATTCTGTTCCATTGGTCTATATGTCTGTTTTTGTGCCAGTACCATGCTGTCTTGGTGATCATGACTTTGTAATATAGCTTGAAATCAGGCAACGTGATGTCCCCAGCTTTGCTTTTCTTTTTCAACATTTCCTTGGCGATTCGGGGTCTTTTTTGATTCCATACAAATTTTAGGATTGTTTGTTCCAGCACTCTGAAAATGTCATTGGAATTTTGATTGGGATGACATTGAAGGTATAGATTGCTCTGGGCAGCAGAGACATTTTAACAATGTTTATTCTTCCGATCCATGAGCATGGAATATTTTTCCATCTTTTTGTGTCTTCTTCAATTTCTTTTATAAGTGTTCTGTAGTTCCTAGAGTATAGATCCTTTACCTCTTTGGTCAGATTTATTCCAAGGTATCTTGTGGTTTTTGGTACTATTGTAAATGGAATTGATTTTCTAATTTCCCTTTCTATAGTTACATTGTTAGTGTATAAGAAAGCAACTGATTTCTGCAATAATCAAGTCAATAAATAGACAGAAGACATGAACAGACACTTCTCAAAAGAAAACATACAAATGGCTAACAGACAATGAAAAAATGTTCATCATCATTAGCCATCAGGGAAATCCAAATCAAAACCACACTGAGATACCACCTTACACCAGTTAGAATGGCAAAAATTAACAAGGCAAGATACAACAAATGTTGGAGAAGTTGTGGAGAAAGAGGAAGCCTCTTACACTGTTGGTGGGAATGCAAGTTGGTATAGCCACTTTGGAAAACAGTGTGGAGGAGCCTCAAAAAATTAAAAATAGAGCTACCCTATGACCCACCAATTGCACTACTGGGTATTTATCCCAAAGACACAGATATAGTGAAAAGAAGGGCCATATGCACCCCAATGTTCATAGCAGCAATGTCCACAATAGCCAAACTGTGGAAAGAGCCAAGATGCCCTTCAACAGACAAATGGATAAAGAAGATGTGGTCCATATATACAATGGAATATTACTCAGCCATCAGAAAGGATGAATCCCCAACTTTTACATCAATATGGTTGGGACTGGAGGAGATTAGGCTAAGTGATATAAGTCAAGCAGAGAAAGTCACTTCACTTCTTTATGGAACATAAAGAATAGCATGGAGGACATTAGGAGAAGGAAGGGAAAACTGAAGGGGGGCGGAATAGGAGGGAGAGATGAACCATGAGAGACTATGGACTCTGAAAAACAAGCTGAGGGTTCTGGAGGGGAGGGGTTGCAGTGATGGGTTGGCCCGGTGACGGGTATTAAGGAGGGCATGTACTGCATGGAGCACTGGGTGTTATATGCAAACAATGAATCATGGAACACTACATCAAAAACTAATGATGTACTGTATGATAACTAACATAAAGTAATAATAATAAAAAAAGAAAGTCATCAGAAATGGTGGGTATGTGTGTAAATACAAAACATAGTACTTCATTTTTTTAAATTTTTCTTATAAATTTGTTTTAACAGTATGATATTTTGTAAAACACTAAATATGCCATTCAATTTTGGGCTTTATGACATATGTAGATGTATGGTACATATCAATAAGAGCAGGAAGGGGGAAGAAATGGATGATTATTAGAACAAAGTTGCTATATATTATTGGAGTTACATCATTGTTAGTCTGAATTAGTTTGTGATAAATTAAGATCTATATTGTAATCTTGAGGCACCTGGGTGGCTCAGTCTGTTAAGCATCTGCCTTCGGCTCAGGTCCCATGCTCAGCAGGGACTCTGCTTCTCCCTCTCCTTCTGCCCCTCCCCCTGCTCATGTTCTCTCCCTCTGTCTCTCTCAAATAAATAAATAAAATCTAAAAAAAAAAGATCTGTATTGTAATCCTTAAAGCAATCCTAAGAAAATAACTTTAAAAATATAGTTAAAATATCAAGACTGGAATTACAATGGTGCACCAAATATATTTGTTTAACATAACGAACAAAACAATGTCAGTGATATGTCTCAATAAAAATAAAAGTCACGTCTTTAGAAATAAAATCAGTATTGGTGAATTACCTTTATTCCTTTTTACCAGCCTTGATAATTTTTTTGAATAATCCAATATAGACATATTCAAAAGCATAGGCCTAGGTTGGCATTGCCTTATGTCCTTGTAAGAATGACTGTAGAGTTTCGTTCTTCTCCTATATATGTATTTTCTCTTAAGTAAAATATTATTGTCAAGGTTATATTATAAACTATACATCAAAAAAAAGTCAGCCAGTCTTCTAGTGATTCTCTAAGATACAAGGGGCTAAAACAAGTTTCTAATAGTCTCAGTGGTGAAGAATTAGCTTTACTTTTATTTTTAAATCCATCACCAACCAGTGTTTTTATAAAATATAATAATGTAAATTACTATAAAATGCAATTTTTATTTTTTTTAAAGATTTTATTTATTTGACAGAGAGACACAGAGAGAGAGGGAGCACAAGCAGGGTGATTGGGAGAGGGAGAAGCAGGCTTCCTGTGGAGCAGGGAGGCCCATGTGGGGCTCGATCCCAGGACCCCGGGATCAGGACCTGAGTCGAAGGCAGACGCCTAACGACTGAGCCACCCAGGTGCTCCAAAAGATGAAATTTTTTAAAGAGACCAAAAATCTAAGGCAATTTTTTTTCATTGTTAGAATCAACAGATTTCATTAAATTGCTATCAAGCTTCTAAACATTAAATTTCTATACATATCACATTATGATGGTTAATTTTATGTGTCAACTTGACTCAGCCAAGGGATGTACAGATAGCTGGTAAAACATTATTTCTGTTTGTGAGGGTATCTCTGGAAGAGATTAGCATTTGAATTAGTGGACTAAGTAAAGAAGATTCACCCTTAGCAACATGGGTAGGCATCATCCTATCTGATGAGGGTCTGAATAGAACAAAAAGGTGAAGGATAGGCAGATTCCCTCTTCTACTTGAGCTGAGCTTGAACTTCTCCTCTCTCTGACATAGGGGTTCCTCATTTCTAGATGGGAATTTATACCTTAGGACCCCAGTTCTCAGACCTTTGGACTTGGACTTACACCATCTGGTCCTGGTTCTCAGGCTTTGAGACTGAGACTAAATTATACCACTTGATTCTTTCCTGAATCTCCAACTTGCAGATGGCAAATTGTGGAACTTCTCAGCCTTCATAATAGTGTGAACCAATTCTTATAATAAATATTTTATTATATTATCTCTATCTATCAATTATCTATCTATCATCTATCATCTATCTCCTATTGGTTCTGATTCCCTGGTGAACTCTGACTGATATACACAGTCTGGACACAAACACTTTAGGGAATAACAATAGGCCACAGAACACCACTTTTTGGTACTTCTGCTCTAAAAGACCACCTGTAGTTTTGAGGACAAAGAGTAGTTAACAGAGTGTTCAAAGAATTCTTATTTGAACTCCAATGGTTATCCAGGTTTGTGTTGCATAAGAGCAGGGCAGATGGCCAATTGTATGATGTAAAATCAAAATCAGAGAGGGAGTTACCTGTTCCCCATTCTAATGCTTCTGAACTTGAATATCCAACGTTTCTTCCTTTTTTGCATCAAGAATTTACTCTTCTCAAAGGTGAAAATGGAAGAGACACTTGAGCCTGGTTAAAAGATCTGAAGAAGAAACTTGGCTAGAGTGGAAATGGAGTTAGCTTGAGAATGCTGAGGGGGAAGAGGGAAACAGGAGCTGGAAAATAAATTATCTTACTGAGAAGCAGGAGTTGGAAAATGTGTTTATTCCCTAAAGAAGTTTGGTTGGGATGGTGATAAAATCCAAATTGCCTTGACCTGGTAATGAGTTTCTTTAGCAGACTTTATTAGACCAGGTTGTAACCATACATAAGGCTTATCAAACTGATAAGATGCTGTTGCTTTATGAGTGAACTCTGATGACCTTTAGCCTAGTTTAACAATAGTTAAACAATATCTTTTTCTGAATTTGTATAAAACAACTTTCTGTACAGCCTGCAAACATACATCCCTAATTGCTAGATGACAGCAGATAGAAAAATAAGAAGAAGATGGAATTTTGGAAGCAGTACAAATCAAAAGGAAATGAGGAAATTGTGCATAAATGTAATTTATTTTTTAGACAACCTCATATGCTTTTTAGATATAATCAGTTTCTAACCATTTCTGAATGGTGTCTTTTTTGCATATAAACTCCCTTTTAAACAGGGATGAGGAAAGCTAATGGTTTTCTTTATCAATGCTAGACTTGGGTTATAATGTAAACATAAACGTAGGTGTATATATGCAAAAATTTGTAAATCACACAGAAACAAGTGTTTGCTTATGTATGGAAACTATTAAGGTTGAGGTTTCTTCTGAAGCCTTGCTCTCAGTATATAAAACTTCTTTGTAAGAAATGTTTAATGACAGACTAATTCTTGTAGTTTCATAGAATACTCCCACAAGGTCCCTTCCCAGTTACCTTCTGTGATTTAATGAACAACATTTTTGTACAATAAAAAAATGAGAAGAGTCACCATGCCTTTTAAGGGACTTTGTGATTCCACAAAAGAAATGACATTGGGAAATCTGGTTTAGGCTTTAGAAGTTTGAACTGCATAAAGTTCAAAGAATACATTCATGAATTGGTGAAATTGAATTGAATTGAAAATTCAATCTTGAAAAGATGGTCATTGTCTTTTTTATGTAATATTATTTTACAAATATTTATCTGACATCAATTGTGAGTAGAACCTGTTGATAAAATGACATTGGGTCTGTGCTGCCCATTCTCTTGTTGGAATCCTACCCAAAGGTTAAAATGTAGGAGAAAAAGAATGTGTCTATATTTAGAATAACCCACACAAAATGGATTTCTTCAAAGTGAAACCTAACACAGTTCAAAGACATAGTAGGTATTGAGTAAAATTTGTTGAATGAATGCACAATAACTCATTGCTATTTGGTCCAGAGGTTCTCTCTTCATAGAAAATTCACTTTTTTTAACATGAAAAATGTTTAACAATTATTAATGTGATATTTTTTCTCTTTGATTTCTTAAGCACGTGAATTTCACCCTAGTTGGCCCATAGTATTCACATTCTGGGCTTGTGGGAAGGAGAGAGAAAATTGGGAATTTTAACATTCAGCCTCTTACCATCAAAAATGGGATTCTATAGCAAGACTATGATGTTCAACCTAAACTACTTCCTTGAGAAAACTGTTTATATTTTATTTTTGGTTTTCCTCTTTCAGCATATTAACAACAGGGATGTCAGACTAGATTTTACATAAGGGGAAATAAATAGAAAGAAGAAAGCAAGATGGACCCTTTCTTGAACTAAGGTATTTAGAGAAAGGAAAGGGAGTAAGGAGGAAGGAGAATGAAAAAGCCAGATAAACATCAAACTTAGAGAGAAAGAGCTGACTTAGGTACTGGGACAAGCACTGAGAAGTCATTTGCTGTGCTGCTGGAAGAAAGTCATCTCCTATACTCTCCTGTCTCATCAGTCATGTTGGCCAGTGTGCTTAGGAAGAGGGAGCTGCCGCAGCTGAGCCATCCTGACCAATCATGGTTCTAGGGTAGTATGGCTGCTGATTTGTTAGCCAGTGACCTGCTGTGAAAATACTGGCAGAAGGACAAGGTGACGTCATCAGAGGATGCATGTAAACATCCATGCCGGGGGACAAGAAAGAGGATGGGCCAGGAACAAGCATAAGTTAAAGCTGAGTTGAAGTGAAGTCAACAGGGAGTACCCCAAAACCATCATGGAAGCCTGGAGAACCCAGACTATGAATTAAACTGGCTGCACCTCTTTCCACCTATGTCAGTAAGACATGGAACAACAGAGATGCAAAAGAAGTATCATTCTGGAGATCCAAGGATTGGCATGAGATCTGAGAACACGTACCTTCTGCTTCCTACCTTCCATGGAACATATGGCACTTGCTTTACCATACATGTCGATGCTGGGGAAAAGAACCCGGGAGATGGGGAAGGCTATTCCAAAGATGGAGCACATTTATGCAAGAGAGACTGAAAACTCCCCCCTTAAGGAAGTTTAATTATTGAACTAGACTAAAATTTAGTCCAGGTTAGATATTTAGTAATTTTTTCCTGTTAATTGAGATGTGAGGCTTTGTATAAAAGAACATACTCAGTTTAATCAGGAATAAAGAAATAGTCTTTAATTTTGAATGTCAAGTAGCATTGTCAGCTAAAATGTATTACATGAAGGCCCTCTTCCTCCATACAATTTCAATTTAAAAATTAGAATTACCTCTCAAAAGCAACAAGTATTGACAGACCATGCTGTTTTTTTTTCCCCTTAAATCAGTTGGTTTCTCTTTCCTTTCTGAGTAATTGAATCCCACAGAAGTCTTTCAAAACAGATACAAAATTAAATAAGATAGAGTTCTGTCTCTCCTAGCAAGAGGTAGGGGATGGTTTTAGAAGCTCACCTTTATAGCACAGTTAAGTGTGACTTGTTAAGTGTGACAGTGTGATTTATACAAAATGTCATGAGAGGGATGCCTGGGTGGCTCAGTCGTTAAGCGTCTGCCTTCGGCTCAGGTCATGATCCCAGGGTCCTGGGATTGAGCCCCACATCGGGCTTCCTGCTCAGCTCTCCCACTCCCCCTGCTTGTGTTCCCTCTCTCGCTGTGTCTCTCTCTGTCAAAGAAATAAATAAAATCTTTAAAAAAAAAATGCCATGAGAACACCGAAGGCAGAGTGACTTCCTCCCCGGACCAGGGAGAGTTTTGCAGCTGAAGTGATGTTTAACCCAGGCCTCAAAGAGCCGGTGGTAATTGGCCAGGATGGGAAGAAGGAGGAAGGATATCCCAAAGAGCTTATTTCAAAGCCCAGAACTGAACAAAAACCAGGCATGTTTGGGGACTCTGAGAGTTTGTTGTGACTGAAACATATTTAGTCTGCACATAGAAGGGGAGAATGATTAGCTATAAGGACAGAAGCAATGAGCCAGAAATATAAGCCTGTGTACAATTAAATATTGAATAGTGAGCCATTCGATATTTGAGGATTATGGGAGATATGAGTATTATGGGAGTTTAGAAAAAAAAGAAAACTAATGACAACAGAATGCTCAGTGAAGACTTCATGGAGCAGATGTAATTTATTCAGATGCCCTCAGCATTACTGTTCTTATGTTAACAGTATTCTTATTATACCTCACAATATCAATGGGCAACAGTCAAGCAAAGCATCAGGACTGGAGGGAAGAGCATGTGGACTTCTGATTGAGATGCATGGCTGTTAGGCTGACTGATCCAGCTGTGGGTGTGGGAAAAGACTAGTCTTTTCCGGCAGTCACATCTATGGCAGCTTTTCCTAAGGACTGCTCTTCAGGTACCATTTCCATTGGTGGGTTAGGTGTTTCCTATAACAAGAATTTTGTAGACAAAACTCAATGGCATTTTAAGACATTCTTTCTTAATATTCTAATGGATTTTGGAATGATTCAAGTGGTGACAACATAAGCAGTGTTTCCTGAAAAAATTCAACCACAGAACCCTTTCCTTGCAAGAGAGACTGAAAACTCCCCCCTGTGAATTCAATCCTGTGAATCATTTCACAGGATTGGCCTTCCACAGAATACTTTTTAAGAACCGCAGACATGGTTTGGCTGTTGACAAGAGGAGAATCTAGCATATCATATGGCAAGAAAATAATTCAAAATATAATAGGGTGCCCTAGCAGGGTGTGGAGTTCTGCATAAGGAAATATTTAAGTAGGTTACATTTAGGTAGAAAACCAAGGAGATGTACAACTTTTATTGAGGATGCTTCACAGTATCATATCTGACCTAATTTATTTTTTAAAAAAGTATTAGTTTCTATGGAAAGCCTTTCTGTCTCTGAAATTTGACATTCAACTATTTTGACTAGTTGCTCTTCAGTCTCTCCTGCCTTGTCCTTTGCTGTTTGGTACTGCACCTCAGCTCTAATATTCTCCTCCCTACACCCCCTCCTTTGCTCTAGTAGCTGAGTTTAAGTACTCCCCTTCATCCAGTTTCAGAAATTACAGGTTTATAGGTTCATGTTATGAGACCATAGGTAAGATATTCCCTTACTCTTTTCAAGGTTCTCAGTAGAGGTGGGACGAACCATCACTTGAGCCAAAGCAAGGCTAGAGTAAGAGAAATGGGTCCTTAGTTTTAGGGATAGTACCCATAGGAGTTAGGCAAGATCTCTGCTCCTACCTAGTCTGGGTAAGAAGTAGGTGACTCGTTCAAGCAGTTAGGCAAAGGGATGAAGGTCATAACCCACTTATGTGAGCTGGAGACCAAGATAAGGACTAAAGGACAAAGTCAGAGTCATCTTTGCACCAACAATGACTTGAAGTTCAATTCTAGGTTATTGGTCTGGAATTCCTTAAATCCCAACTGCTTAAGATCAGGATTGGTCTAAATGTGTATCTCCAGACTCAATCCTGATTTCCAGACTCACATATATTAATATGTAATATTATGCAATATATTGTAATAATATGTAAACTTCACAGTTCTAGTTGGGTGTCTTAAGAGATATCCCAAACTTAGAATTTCCAAAACTGCACTGTTGGTCCCCTCTCCCCATTTCTAATCCTACACTCCTACAGTGTTACCTATCTCAATAAATGACATCACCAATAATCCATTTTCTCTGGCATAAAGCATAAAGTCTAAGCTCAGACCAAGATCCTTCCTACTTTGGGAATTTCGCCCCTGAAACGTTTTCCCCAGATAATGTTATGTTTTGATCTTTCATATCATTTAGCTCTGTATTTAATTAATTAACTAATTAATTATTTTAGAAAGAGAGAGAGCATGTGTGAACAGGGGTGGAGGAGGGCTAGAGGGAGAGGGAGAGATAGAATCTTTGGCAGGCTTCACGATCCTGAGATCATGACCTGAGCTGAAATTAAGAGTTGGACGCTTAACTGACTGAGCCACCCAGGCGCCTCTCATTATCGTTTAGTTCTGTCTTTAAATGTCATCTTCCCAGAGAGTTCTTCCCTGGCATCCAGACATAAAATAACAATCCTCTCTCTGTTTTATTATTTTTCATCACACTTATCACTATATGAAATTATATCATTTACATTTTCTCTACTAAATTGCCTCTCTCTCCAGAAGGTAAGTAAGCTTTTTGAGGCCAGAGACTTTGTCTTGATAAGATCGTTGCTGTATCCTCAATACCCGGCACATAGTAGGTCTCAATGTTCACTGAAAGGATGGATGGGTGGATGGATGGATGGATGGATGGATGGATGAGTTAATTGATTAACTTGAGCCTTTGGAAGGTCTTGAAAAAACGGCTATTGTGCATTGTCTCATTGTCCTGTAAAAAACTGCAAGTAAAGATTCTCCTTACCATATTCTTGAGTTGTCTTTTCATTGAAAATCCTTTAAGCTGTCTCATTTTTGCACATGTTCAAAGATATTTTCACACAGCATTCAAGCAGTCAAATTGACACCGTTCTTGGAATGGAAATTTTAATTCTTCCTTTATAATTATACTTAGCATATGCTTCACACGTGCTCCTAATAGCTGAGAAATGCTGTCGCTTAAAGTGTTTTTCGGTTTCCTGGTGTCTTCAATTAAAGGGAGCCTCCCATACCAGCTGCAGAGCCATGCAGATGACATTGTTGTTATAGTATTATTTCTAATTATTTTAGCATATGTTGGTCAAAGAATATTTGTATTTTAAAAGTCCATAATGAAATAATCTATCTAGGCAATGATCATAATGGCCATTAACATAAAATAGGAGACAACCAGACATTATCTGGCTTCTGATGTAAGTGTACATCTTCACTTCTGAACGAGTGTTGCAAAAAGAAGTTTTTAAAACTTGAATCAGATTAAGCCTCTAGTTCTGATAACTAGTGTCTAATAAATAAAGAGGACAGATAAATATGTCACATGACCCCACATGTAACCAATCAGTGAAATCTAGACTCTGGTCAACAAGCAGCCTGTTTTTGTTTTTGTTTCAACAAATTATTACCAGAAATAAATGATGAAAAGAGGTGTAAGAGACATAATAAATACATGTGATGTGTGGAACTTATTTGGATCTCAATAAAAAAAAAATCAATGGTAAAAACAAAATAAAACCAACTTTTTGTTGGTTTAATCAAATACACTCTCATGAGACAATCCTAGAAAATTTAATACCTTCTTATTTTCTAGAAAATGATCAAACTGACTTGAGGAGAGCCAACTAAAGAGATTCATGTTACTGTACTAACCAGTGGACCTTTCATACAACTATTTTAAAACATTATTATGTAGATAAACTTAGAAAAGACAGAGTTGCAGGTTGCTGTGTACAAAACATATTACTAAAGACCAAAATAGTCTCTGGGAGGTTGAAACTTCTGGAAAAAAAAAAAGTTGTAATCTAATTTCTCAGCAATTTTATGGTGACAGTTACAAGAATTTAAAAATTGTTACCATTTCTCAGGAAAAATTCTTGTTTGTCTTCTGGGGCTTGATAGCAATGAATTTTCCTAATCACTACCACCTGCTTTACTTATAACCCACAACTCAGGGCTAGATATGTTTGCTGTGATTTCTTTCAAGCAGCAAATGAAAAAATGCAGCCCCAAATTTCCAATTAGTGGGTAATCTTAGAATGTATTTCCCAGTTTCTGAAGCTAAAGTTTTAGGCCAATGGATGAAGTAGTGAGATGGGAGGTATCTAGAAAGCTTTGGGTAGACTCTTCCTTTTTGTCATCTGTAGAGGGGAGTGGTTAGTAGAGACCAAAAAATGCCAACCACAGATAAAAGCTCAACTTTATCTCAATTGCCAATTTCTCTACCTTCAAAACTTTTGTCAGGAGTAGAAAAATAGATTTATGGTAAAGTCACCATTTTTTCCCTCTTTTTCTCCTTACTGTCTGTGCATCTGTTATAATAGGGGAAGAAATACAATGCCTGACAGGAAGAAAAAGAATGAGAAAAAGTGAGCCAAAAGTGAGGATATTCACCTTCTGATGAAGTATTAGCTGTGCTGATACTGAAATAGAAAGACACTTATTCATTTCACTTGCTATATGTAATATGTATGTGTGTGCACATATGTGTTATGCATGTGTATAAATAAATGCAAATCCATACACCCACCTGTACATATAATACACACACAAATATTTATATGCATAGAGAGAGACAGAAATGATAAAATTCCCAAGAACATTCTTTTCTCCTTAGAAAATTATGTACTATGTTTATTCATTTCCTGTATGTTTTCATGCTGAATGTATGAGTTACATTTTGCTGGATGAAAGACACATTTCTAAAGATATAACCTGTTATGCTTTTACTTTCATAAAGAAGATATTATTATTAATACTAAATGATGTCAGTAATATTTTATATTATTATTTTATTAATATAAAATTTTATGGGCAGTGATGTTAAAACTTTTATTTTTTTTTTCTTTACTGGAAAAATTATCATTAAGGAAGGTATTGGAGAAAAATAACGCCCAGTCCATAGTTTTTTTTTTTTTTCAAGGATAAAAAAATTTTTTAATGCATACAGAATCGATATACCAAACATTCCAACTGGCGATTAATGAAATAGGCTCTTTGTGTTTCTTTAATTGAATGAAATTTTGACAAAATATTTTTTCCTTCACTCATTATCACTCCATAAATATATTTTCAAATTAGCTTTATTGACTTAGAAGTGCTGACTTCAGGCATTTTGGTGCACCAAGCGTCCCTTTTGCAGAATATTTTCTTTTTTTTTTTTTTTAAAGACTTTATTTATTTATTTATTTATTTGACAGAGAGAGACACAGCGAGAGAGGGAACACAAGCAGGGGGCGTGGGAGAGGGAGAAGCAGGCTTCCCGCTGAGCAGGGAGCCCGATGCGGGGCTCGATCCCAGGGTCCTGGGATCATGACCTGAGCTGAAGGCAGGTGCTTAACGACAGAGCCACCCAGGCGCCCCCAGAATATTTTCTTAATTAACGTTTACTATTGCTCTGACACGGGGCTCACCTGCCTTTCTGAGGATGGAATCTATTTTTTTTTCCTTGATTGGCTTCTCCATTTACAGAATACATTCTAGAAGGAATCTCCTTTAATATTCAGATTAGGCTCTCCCCGGGTGTCTGCCGGACTCTCTCTCCAAATGTAAGTGAAACACTCTTCCCCAAATGCAGCCTGGTTTTCCGTGGAGACTTCACAGTGTTGAACACCCATGCCTCGTGTCACCACCCCCATGCAGAGCCCACGTCCCACACAGGACGCCCCATCGGGAGGCTTCGAGGGTCAGGGCTGACCCATGGAATAAAGAACCCGAAATGATGGAGATAGGAAGTGACCTGGAGAGAAGGATAACTTGAAAAAATCTGGCTCCTGCGAATGCTACTGTCCCCGAGGGATCAGGGGGTTCCCAGAAGTCTGGAGAAGCCTAAGGACTCAGGACTAGTTAGAGAAAATGCCAGAAGAGGAGCCCAGATGTGCTCAGTCTGAGCAGCCAAGGATACTATGAGCTAGAGATACCAGTAGTTCAGGGAGTGTAGAGCAACACAGGAAATCTGTTTTCTGTCTTCATTTTCCAGTGCTCTCTTTGAGCAGTCCATAGTTTTTTATTTCAACATGTAGACATACCGAGACACACGGACATATAAAGTTTAAATTACCATTTAAAGCATGTTTCATATAAAAATATAAATAAAATAGAACATTCTTGGGGAGTGGCTCAGTTGGTTAAGCACCTGCCTTTGGCTCAGGTCATGATCCCAGGGTCCTGGGATAGAGCCCCACATCAGACTCCCTGCTCAGTGGAGAGTCTGCTTCTCCCTCCCCCACTTGTGCTCTCTCTCTCTCTGTCAAATAAATAAAATCTTTTAAAAAATAGAACATTCTTTCATATTTAAGATTATGAAAATATAGCATATTTAGAGTTTGGATGGGGAGGGAAAAAGGGTAGAAATTTCCAACGTGAACTATAAGTTTCTTAAAATAGTAACTCCAATGCTATTAGGCTAACGCGTAGACCTCTACCCAGTACGTACTGGGAACTCAAGATTATTTTTTAATGAATTAACTGAGTAACAAAGGAATGTCAGCCTGATAGGAGACAGGTGAGGATAGAAAACAGGAAGATTTCTAAGGGAACGATGGGGACAAAGTAGTGGAGTCAGAGGCCTTTCAGTAGAGAGATGGGAACTCAGAAAATGTTTTCTGGGGCACCTGTGTGGCTTAGTCAGTTAAGCGTCTGCCTTCGGCTCAGGTCATGATCCCAGGGTCCTGGGATCGAGCCCCACATCAGGCTCCCTGCTCAGCAGGGAGTCTGCTTCTCCTTCTCCCTCTGCTGCTCCCCCTGCTTGTGTTCCCTCTCTCTCTCTCTCAAATAAATAATAATAAAAAAAGAAAATGCTTTCTCCCCTTATAAGTATAAATGCAATGCTGATGATTTTCTCCCTTGCCTTAAGAACATAGAGAAGTCTCAAAGGACTTTCCAGACTTAGTATTGAGAAGTTGACCTTTTGCTGCAGGATTCTAGGTCTGTGGTCCCTACACCTGTCCTGAGTTGCATAAACCATCAAGACCAGCATTTGCAGGCTTACCACAAGGGTATATTACGAGAATCAACTAAGATGGATGTGTCAGCACTTGGAAACAATTAAATTCCCACAGCTACGGAAGGCTTACTATTGTTACCATAATCATAACTACTATTAATAACAAAAGCAGAAGTGGCTCAAAATTCATAGTGTTCAAAATCAAACTCACCTATTTTTGAAAGTCATAATAGTTGTGATCCTTTCACTTGTCTCCTAAATTAATGTCTAGATTACTAATCATTACCGTGCATTTAGACCTGAATTTAAAACCCACCAACTGCCAAAATAATGACAAGCCCCTTCCCACTTTTGCCTCATAAATGCCGACTACCGACGTGTTTCTCTAGTGATACTTTACATATAACCTATTATTCTACAGAGTTTTTGTGTTTTAAGAAACAAATGCATTGCTGTAGAAACATTTCAATTTTATTATGCTCTTTATGTTTTAATTAGACCTCCAGGGAATCATCTAGGCACATGAATTAAAAGTAAAAATGTGGAGGCAGCAGGAACACTCATTATTAGGTATCTTTAGGTTTCATTATACTTTGGAGTTGAGTATTTTACCATGGACGTTCCAAATGGAGATTTTACCTGTAGCACTCATACATAAAATGCCACCCCACAGGTATAACTTCCCTGAGTCCTCCACTACATCCAAGCTTGATCAGGCATTTGGAGGCTCGGGCTCTCAATATGCTAGCTATTAGCTGCATAAAAGGTATCATCAGCTTTTTATCCTGCTGTTGTTCCATGCTGACTTTTGTTTCTTAACATTATCACTGAGTGCAAAATAAATTGATGGGATATTTGCCTTACTGTATTTCTTTAGAAATCCCTGCTTCCTCTTCCATTTCCATAGGCCGATATCACTTTGAAATGCACATACTTTATTTGATTTTTGCTAATCAGTTTAGGTCCGTGCTAATTAAGAATTTGTATTTGAAGTTTAGTGGTAGGCCCAAGAATATACAGTAAGACCTCCTTATCATTAAGGAGCCCAGGGTAAAGAAGAGGAGACCAATGTGTAATTAATTGCTTGCAGTATGACGGGATACATGCAGTGGTTTAAACGATTGTGGAAGAGATGTGGGTAATTTCAATCTTGAAGTAGTTTTTTTTTTTTTTTTCAACATGCCATCTAACAAATTTCACAATAAAATATGGTTTATCTAGTATCCCCTCAATTAAAACTTTCTGCGGGTTATTTATCTATTTATTTATTTATTTATTTTTGCAGTTTTCTCATACAATATTAATCAATGTCCCTGATTAGGAACATAAATAGTCTAAGACAGAGTGTCTTCTGAACATTTAATGGTTTAATTTAGCCCTGGGTTATTTTCTTATTAAAATTTCATCGTTATTATATTCTGTTCCTCCAAAAATTGAAATTGCTTATCCAGTATATAAAATCAGTTTTCATACGGCAAGTTTATTAAGGAGAAAACAGTTCTCTAATTATGCTAGAAACCAAAGAGTTTACAGTTTCTCATGCTTGGTGAGGATGTACAAAATAATGACCATCTACCAAAAGTTATTCACTAGCCATTAAGCTCCATTTATGCTTACATCCTCAGGATTGAACCATTTCAAAAAGAAGAGAGTATTTTGTATGAATAACTGCAGTATCAGTAATGCTTGATTCTGTCATGTTTTGATATACAAAATTCCACCCATCGAAACTTTCTTTTTTACCCATATATTTCTTTTCTTCACATTCCTTAATAGAACAGCAAAACAAAACAAAATAAACCACATCAAAGAAAGTTTCCAAAACTGAGTTTTCAAATAGGATTTTCTCTATTGTCAGTTTTGATATTTGCACTGGAGAATGATTTCTATTTTGTATTGTCTACTTTCCCCTTCTGTTTCTGAGTTTAGGCTGTTTTCTATGCTTTGCCTTCTCTTCTCGTCCACCTTTGTTCCCAGAAGGAAGCCTGAGTTAGTTCTGCTTTATCTCTATCGTGCTCTAGATTATTGAGTTATCACCAGATCAAGGAATTGATGAAAGTTGACCTTTTTTAGAGCTAACCAGAGATCTTTGTACTATTGCCAGTGATTCGAATTGTATGGACAGTTTGTTTCTGAAAATCAAAAAAATCAAAAAGTAAATAAAAATAAAATTAGGGGCATTTACAATCTTAAAAGAATATTTTTATTAAAAAGATGGAAAAGCACCAACTGCAATGGTTTGTGTTGCTCCCACTTCGAAACTGACCTCCTGGAGTGGGATTGACAATTTATCTTTCTAACTAACCAATAAGCCAACTAATTAACATAAAACCTCTCATCAGTACTTTCTTCCCATCATCTTTCTTTTGCCTGCCTATGCCTAAGTTGCTGAAAAACAACAACAAAATCACACTGCAATGAAATGTGTCATCAAATCAGAATAACATTCATCAAACTTGCCCAGGTCCTCAATGTACCTTTCAAATCCTTTGTATTCATATGGCTTCATCCCTCATTTTTCAAGCTCCCTCTATCCTCTTGACACTCTATAGTCCAGCCATTTGAAATCCCAGATTTTGCTCATGTTCTCCTTTATTGCATAATATAATTTTTCCTTCCCTTTATTAGGAGTCAAGTTCCAGTGCAAGGATATCAGATTCAAAATATGTGACAGCTAGCACAGTGTTAAAAGTCCCTTCTTTGTGCTATTTGAGATTCCCCTGGAAACACGTGCCACTCATCAGAAAATATAGTAAATTGTTTGTTTGTTTCTCTCCTCTTCTGGACTATGAGTTCCTTGAAGACAGACACTGAGTCTTTTGTCTCTCCACTTTCCAGATTTAGCAGTTTCTGATGCTGAAGACATTCCTTCAAGGTAAATTGAATGCATTTGAATATTTGGAAGATGACTTAAAAAGACATTTAACTCAATGACAAGCAAGAATATTTTATACATCAAAGTGTTGAAAACCCCATCCGCTAGTGATTGGGCCCTAGCATTTTTTTGGAGGCAGTACTGAATGGCCACAATACTGAATTAAAAACTAAATCTCATGAAATTCCAATAAGGTCATAAGATATGCTTGTAGACAAATTTATGCTCTGCTTTTGATTAAAATCACATATTTGAAAATTAATTTTTGCAACAACTGATTAAGAACTTTGACTGTAAAGTTCTATATCTTGTAAAAACACGACGCATGAAGTAGTAAAACACACTGGGTGTATAAAGTAGCAAACTGATTTCTAAACCACCTCTACAGATGTGTCTTCAAAGAAGATAGACATGGAAGGATCATTTCTCAAAAATCTAACTCCTGTCAAATATGACTGGGGATCTGTTTAATGTGAAATAATGTTACTTAGCTACTTGTGAAAGTCAAGCCTAGTGCCTCATGCCTGAATTTTTAGGAACGAAGTAGTCAGCAGTATATTTAGTATTGATGGGAATCCATACTGTCAAATCTTTCAAGGGATTCTTTTTTTTATTTATTTATTTGAGAGAGAGAGAATGAGAGACAGAGAGCATGAGAGGAAGGAGGGTCAGAGGGAGAAGCAGACTCCCTGCCGAGCAGGGAGCCCGATGTGGGACTCGATCCCGGGACCCCAGGATCATGACCTGAGCCGAAGGCAGTTGCTTAACCAACTGAGCCACCCAGGCGCCCCTTTCAAGGGATTCTTAAATGATGAAAATCATTAAAGTCTACCTTCCAGTGAATGTGCTCATATACGATTTCAAATATAAATACATTGCATGGAGACCTCAAATAAACCTGACACCGCTTGTTTATGTAGTATTTGAGTAATGGAAGGCTAAATTGCATGTCTGGATGCTGTCACAAGCTCAGAAGGAGAAAGAGGAAGAGCATAAGAGAGGGGGAGAGGAGGGAGGGAGGAAGAGAGAGAGAGGGAAAGAGAGAGGGAGAGGTGGAGAGAGAGAGAATGAATGATGCTAAGTAAAAAAAAAAAAAAAAAAAGCCCAAACAAAAATGCAATATATTACCTTATCCTACTTATAAGATATTAGGATATTCTGGAATAGGCAAAATATAGAACAGAAAACAAATAATTGGTGGTTAGGGATTACAGGTGGAGGAAAGCCTTAATAACAAAATGGTCTGAGGAAATAATGGGGATGAGGGAGTCATTCTATACATTCTGGTGGTGGTAGAACTGTAAGATTTGTAAAACTTTATAGAACTAAATATGAATAAGGGTTAATATTTAAAATTAAACTTGTAATTTTGAGATAGTTGTAGATTGACATATAGTTGTAAAATACCACAGATCCCATGTCACCTTCATGCAGTTTTCTCCAATGGTAAAATCTTGCAAAACTGTAATACAATATCACAAACAGGATATGGAGATTGATAAAGTCGAGAAACAGAACATTTTCATCACCCTAAGGATCTCTACTGTTGCCCTTCCCACTGCCACCCAGTTCGTAAGCCATGGCAATCACTAATACGTCCTTCATTTCTATGCAGACAACAATGTCAGCTGCAAATAAGGGCAGTTTCATTTCTTCTAAATTCGTTGCTTCCTAGTTCCTTTTATTGCCTTGCCGTCCTGGCTGAAGATCTTCAGTAACACGTTGAATCAGAGTGGTGAAAGCAAAAACCTAACTCTGTTTCTGACCTTAGGGGGGGAAGTATTCAATCTTTTGCTACTGAGTATAAAGTTAGCTGTAGGTTTCGTGTAGATGCTCTTATCAACTTAAAGAAAAGTTCTGCTTTCTTTCTACTCTGCTGAGTGTTTTTACTGTGAATGGTTATAAAATTTTGTCAAATGTTTTCACTGTATCAATTGATGTGATCGTGTAAATTTTCATCTTCAGCCTACAAATAGGATTGATTTTAGAATATTGAACCTATATTGCAGACTTGGATTAAATTCTAACTGATCATTATTTGATTTAATTTAATTTACTTATTAGTTATTATTGCTGATAATTTCTGACTATGCCTAAATTATAAATTAAACCCCTTCATAAGTCTGTATGTATAGGAAAAAATAGTATATATGGGGCTCGGTACTATCTGTGGTTTCAGGCACCCACCCAGGGTCTTGAAATGTATCCTCCCCCCAGATAAGGGGAAATTACTGTATATGATTTACAACTATCTTTTCCCATTCAGTATGTTGCTTTTTCATTTTGTTGATGGTTTCCTTTGCTGTGCAGAAGCTTTTTAGTTTGATGTAGTCCCATTTGTTTATTTTTGCTTTGTTTCCCATGCTTTTGGAGTCAAATCCAAAAAACAAAAAAAGCAAAAAACATCACTAAGACTGATGTCAAGTTGCCTACTACCTATGTTTTCTTCGAGGAGTTTTATGATTTCAGGTCTTTTTTTTTTTTTTAATTTTATTTATTTATTTGACAGAGAGAGACACAGCGAGAGAGGGAACACAAGCAGGGGGAGTGGGAGAGGGAGAAACAGGCTTCCCGTGGAGCAGGGAGCCCGATGCGGGGCTCGATCCCAGGACCCTGGGATCATGACCTGAGCCGAAGGCAGACGCTTAATGACTGAGCCACCCAGGCACCCCGATAGTGGTATTTCTAACAATGACCTTGAACTGAATTTACCAAAGATGATCAGCATATGCTCAAATAGATTTTTTTGTTGTTGTTAAATATCACTTGTGGTGATATGATTCTTTAAAGTTGTTCATCATGTAAAGCACAAATAGCACATTTTTATCAACCCAAGTCTTATAATAGCTAGAACGGCCCTATCATCGTATTTCAATAAATATACATTATTGATGCCTGCTGACTCAAACCCTATTTGGCTTCTTGATTCCAAATATAAATATGCATAGTTAGTTACCTATTTGGTTAGTTTCTTTTTTTTTTTTTAAGTTTTTTTTTTATTCTTATGTTAATCCCCATACATTACATCATTAATTTTAGATGAAGTGTTCCATGATTCATTGTTTGTGCATAACACCCAGTGCTCCATGAAGAATGTGCCCTCCTCAATACCCACCACCAGGCCAACCCATCCTCCCACTCCCCTCCCCTCTAGAACCCTGTTTGTTTTTCAGAGTCCATCGTCTCTCATGGTTCGTCTACCCCTCCGATTTCCCCCGCTTCATTCTTCCCCTCCCGCTACCTTCTTCTTCTTCTTTTTTTTTTCTTAACATATATTGCATTATTTGTTTCAGAGGTACAGATCTGAGATTCAACAGTCTTGCACAATTCACAGCACTTACCAGAGCACATACCCTCCCCAGTGTCTATCACCCAGCCACCCCATCCCTCCCACCCCCCACAACTCCAACAACCCTCAGTTTGTTTCCTGAGATTAAGAATTCCTCATATCAGTGAGATCATATGATACATGTCTTTCTCTGTTTGACTTATTTCACTCAACATAATACCCTCCAGTTCCATCCACGTCATTGCAAATGGCAAGATCTCATTCCTTTTGACGGCTGCGTAATATTCCATTGTATATATATACCACATTTTCTTTATCCAGTCATCTGTCGATGGACATCTTGGCTCTTTCCACAGTTTGGCTATTGTGGACATTGCTGCTATAAACATCAGGGTGCATGTACCCCTTCGGATCCCTACTTTTGTATCTTTGGGGTAAATACCCAGTAGTGCAATTGCTGGATCATATAGTAGCTCTATTTTCAACTTTTTGAGGAACCTCCATACAGTTTTCCAGAGTGGCTGCACCAGCTTGCATTCCCACCAACAGTGTAGGAGGGTTCCCCTTTCTCCGCATCCCCGCCAACATCTGTCGTTTCCTGACTTGTTCATTTTAGCCATTCTGACTGGTGTGAGGTGGTATCTCATTGAGGTTTTGATTTGGATTTCCCTGATGCTGAGCGATATTGAGCACTTTTTCATCTGTCTGTTGGCCATTTGGATGTCTTCTTTGGAAAAATGTCTGTTCATGTCTTCTGCCCATTTCTTGATTGGATTCTTTGTTCTTTGGGTGTTGAGTTTGATGAGTTCCTTATAGATTTTGGATACTAGCCCTTTATCTGATATGTCATTTGCAAATATCTTCTCCCAGTCTGTCAGTTGTCTTTTGGTTTTGTTGACTGTTTCCTTTGCTTTGCAAAAGCTTTTTATCTTGATGAAGTCCCAATAGTTCATTTTTGCCCTTGCTTCCCTTGCCTTTGGCGATGTTTCTAGGAAGA
>NW_023270377.1:97975366-98032267 GCF_011800145.1 Mirounga leonina | reverse complement strand
ATGGGGATTGGCATCAGGGAAATCCAAATCAAAACTTCAATGAGATACCACCTCACACCAGTCAGAATGGCTAAAATTAACAAGTCAGGAAATGACAGATGTTGGCAGGGATGCGGAGAAAGGGGAACCCTCCTACACTGTTGGTGGGAATGCAAGCTGGTGCAGCCACTCTGGAAAACAGTATGGAGGTTCCTCAAAAAGTTGAAAATAGAGCTACCATATGATCCAGCAATTGCACTACTGGGTATTTACCACAAAGATACAAAAGTAGGGATCCGAAAGGGTACGTGTACCCCGATGTTTATAGCAGCAATGTCCACAATAGCCAAACTGTGGAAAGAGCCAAGATGTCCATCGGCAGATGAATGGATAAAGAAGAGGTGGTATATATATACAATGGAATATTATGCAGCCATCAAAAGGAATGAGATCTTGCCATTTGCAACGATGTGGATGGAACTGGAGGGTATTATGTTGAGCGAAATAAGTCGAACAGAGAAAGACATGTATCATATGACCTCACTGATATGAGGAATTCTTAATCACAGGAAACAAACTGAGGGTTGCTGGAGTGGGGGGTAGGGTGGGAGGGATGGGGTGACTGGGTGATAGACTGGGGAGAGTATGTGCTCTGGTAAGTGCTGTGAATTGTGCAAGACTGTTGAATCTCAGATCTGTACCTCTGAAACAAATAATGCAATATATGTTAAGAAAAAAAAAAAGAAGAAGAAGAAGAAGAAGGTAGCAGGAGGGGAAGAATGAAGGGGGGGAAATCGGAGGAGTAGACGAACCATGAGAGATGATGGACTCTGAAAAACAAACTGAGGGTTCTAGAGGGGATGGGGGTGGGAGGATGGGTTAGCCTGGTGATGGGTATTGAGGAGGGCACATTCTGCATGGAGCACTGGGTGTTATGCACAAACAATGAATCATGGAACACTACATCTAAGACTAATCATGTAATGTATGGGGATAATATAAGAATAAAAAAATTAAAAAAAAAAAAGAATCAACTTTAGCCAGTAAAAGAGCAAGTAGACTCTGACACTGGTTAGCTTAATAAATGCATTTAACTTCTTTGGACACCTGTAAAGACCTTTATATTCCAGTAGAAATGAGGTTTTTTAATTATCCGGGTAATTGTCTCCTGTCTTCACTTCCCTGAGCCTTTGTAGATACAGTCTGAATAACCTGTGGTTGTATTTTAGAACCATTAATGTGTCATCTAACCGTGAGAACCTGAGCACAAGGACTACTGATTCTTAACATAAATGTTCAGTGATATTCAGCGTTTATGTAGAAGAACACCTTCCTGTCTAGGGTAACTTAGCTGGAAATCCAAGATAAGAGGAAAAATAGAACTATTATTTAAAATATAAAAACTGTAGTTGAAATTGGGCATTGGATAGAAAATTGGGAATGGTATGAAGATGGCATAAGAATTTTATGAGGAATTATCAACAATTTATCACCAGTATGAAAGTGGCAAGCATTTTAATTAACTTGAACTTAGAGGTGGTTCAGATGGACTAAAGCAGTGATATAAATATTATTGAAAATTGTTTTGTAATATTTAGAGCAATAAATAAGTTCAAGGTTCTTTTGGTATTCAAGTGTTCTGTCAAATAAATCCAGTTCTATGCTGCCCATGGATTTGCATTGGCCAGAAGAAAAAGAACTATTTATTTTGACTTACCTGTAAGGTGAAAGGGCTCTCGGTTGTTCTACTAGAAGAACCTAAAGAAAAGTTAGAGCTGCTATTGATTTGTCCACAAAAAAATATACTTTCTTAACAGTACCTCTGTTCATTATGCTCTTCTGACCTGGTCATGAGGCAGAAATAGTCTCTCACTTTCTCGTCCTTCTGAGGATGCGAATTTCAAAGCAGCATTTAAACTTTCCAAGGCTTCTTTATAAATACAGTTATAAATTACACTTTTTATTAGCAAGACCAGTCCACAGAATTATTCCACAGTATGAGGTATCATTTATTTATCCGCTCTGTTCCAGTTTATATGTTATCACGTGGCATTAACTGGATGTCATCTTTGATACTATATAACATTTAAACACTAAAAGGCAGGGCTTTGAAATTGGCTGGAATATACAGTGTTTAATATTTCTCTCTTTTGCTGGGTGATTATCTGGCACTAATTCAATTTAATCAGTTTGCAGCATTTCTAGAGTATCACAGAGCTTTATGTGATTTGAAATGAAGCTAAATTTTTTTAACTTCTCCTTACGTTAATTTTAAATGCCAGCAGAGAACCAACTGCTGTGAAAATTAATGAATGAGCTACACCAGCCTGTCTTCACTTTGCACTTGAGTAATATACTCTGAGAACATATGCGATAAACAAAATAAACCCAAATAATACAAATGACACCAGAGAGACAGTAATCTATCTGCTTTTGGCTAGTAAGGCAGACTTGACAATTCCATTCTCTTTTTTTTTGTTCCTATAGACAGTTTTTCATACGAAAATAAAGAAAAATTTTTGTTGTTCTTGTTTCTAATCTTAGGAGTAGTGTTTGAATATGTTGCCGTAAGATTCTATTGTATTACTTTTATAAAAAGTATTGTATTTATTAGTTCTATTCTGTTGTGTCACTCATCACAATGACATTCAAAGAGATGGTGAATCCCTCAGTTCTGAAACCCCACAGCCACACTACTCTGCACGAGACAGGACAAAAGGCAGAGGTGCAGACTTCCCCATGCTTGGGTTCAAATCTTGGCCCTACCCTGCCATTTCTCAGCTTGAGAAACTTCTTTAATGGCTCTGGGTATCCCTGTACTCATTTGTAAAAGGGAAATAATGGCTCGAATCATATTGGATTCTGGTGAGGAATAGAAGTCATATGTGTTAAGGAACTCACCCATAGTAGACACTCAGTAAATAATAGTTATAATAATAACACTCATCATCATCATCATTATTTTGATCCCAGAGACATTCTAGTCCTAAAGATGAATCCTAGAGAAAATGAGACACATTCTTTCTATATGGTGCTAAAACTCAGTACAATACATGTGCACATTTGTAGACAATGAATGGACTGCCTCCAGATATTTCATTCAAATACTTGTGCTGCAAATGATCTCTAGTCTTAATGAAAAACAAACAGGATATCGGACATGAACACCAGGAAAACGTCTTTTTATTCTAATATTTTGAACCCAGGATTGAATTTGGGGAGTTAATACTGTGTTTCTTTTTCTTTACTGACCCAGAAAAAAGGATTTTTCTCTTAAGAACAGAATGTGTGCAGGGGCGCCTGGATGGCTCAGTCAGTTAAGCGTCTACCTTCAGCTCAGGTCATGATCTCAGGGTCCTGGGATTGAGTCCTGCATCTGGCTCCCTGATCAGCGGGGAGCCTCCTTCTCCCTCTACCCTTTTCCCCTGCTTATACACTCTCCCTCAAATAAATAAATAAAAATCTTAAAAAAAAAGAACAGAATTTGTGCAGAGTTAAAAACATTTCAGAGGAATAAAATGTAAATTATAATTGTCTGAGTGCCTTTTTGGTGAGACTAAGTACATTTTATTCTTCTCCTTTTGCCTGCAGAAGTCACCCATGTTAGAGTGGATGACTCTGAAATGTATTACTAGATCAGTTACAAAACTGATTAAATAGAGGGCATCATTCCCAATAAATTTGAATGGCACATATGCGTGTGTGTGGCATGTAAGTAGCTATATTCACACTCTCTCTAGTCATGTAATAGCACTGCTATGTAACAAATCCACATGCTTAATTAAAAACACTGGCTTATCTGCACTTAAGGGAAATAATGAAAGGCTAATAATGGGCTTTTTGAAGAAATAAGCAGATGCTTCATCTTGAGTCCGTAGAATCTGAGTTCCCCTTCTCACTCAGGCAAGGGAAGTGACTATGGTGGGAGGCTGCAGCTCTCCCCCGTCCCCCCCTACCCCCTGCTGCTCCAACCCTGTCGCCATGTGCGTGTGCTTGAGGATTACTGGTCAGCTTCACCTCCTGACAAGTGGTGGGAGCTGGAAATGCTTGTTGCCATTTGTTTCATTTAACTTTCCCTTCCTGGTCCCACTGCATGTGCCCAGAGACTTCAAACAAACACTAGGACTTCAGGGACATAGACTTCTACTTACCCTCTGTCAGGTGCTTATAGCTTCTACCCTCTGCTGTCTTGTAATTTCTGGGAATAATTGGCATTGTCACGTCTGGTTTGCCCGTTCTCTAGGGCTTCAGAGCCGGGGCTCAGTCTGGCCTTGCTATCTAGCTATTCCAATCTCAGATTTCCAGGTATGTATTTATTTATTTCTCATGGAGATCTTCACTCATCTGGCAAACGCTGGGATTTTTTTTTTTCTTTTGTATTCTCATTGTACTTAAATCTTCTATTCTACTGTAGCTGTCTGACTCATGAGGAGTTCAAGCAACTGAGGAGGGGAAAATGTGTTCTTATTTATTTCCATAATTTTATAGAAAATTTCTATCTTCTGTTTTAGTTTGTGATCACCTAGAGATCAACTAGAAATATCACTCAGAGTATGAACAGAGAGATGATATAAGATTATTCAGATCATGAAGCTACAGTGAATTAGAGTAAAAACCTACCTCGGTTGTTTATTAATTATTTGGCCTGAGACAAAACTCCCCAGGCTTGAGAAAAATATCCTCATCTGTACAATGGGGTGATAATAATATTGACATTGTAGAGAAGTGGTCATGAGTAGAAGAGATAATATATATGAAGCCCTGGTTTCTTTGTCCCCGAGAAGGAGCTCAGCAACAAATAGCTATTATTTTGATCAGCATTTTAGGTTTTATTTTTATTTTAACTTTAGCCCTTCAGGGAATTCATAATACCCTGTTAGGAATTTTAGCTTTAAACATTTTTATCTGTTGCTATTTCTGATAACCATTGAAATAATGACCTCCCCTCACTGTCACTAGTCTAATATTCCACTAATTTGTTTAAAAAGAAGAAATCCTAGACTCTATCCCTATACATTCTCCCCAGGTCTCTATACAGCTGAATCAACTGCTTAAGAAGAAGGATTCTATGGGTGCCGAGCTGGCTCAGTCAGTAGAGCTTGTGTCTCTTGATCTCAGGGTCATGAGTTCAAGCCCCATGTTGGGCATAGAGATTACTTTAAAAGAAAGAATTCTAGATGCTGACCGTACTACTATGTATTAATGGCAAAGATTGTCTTTTTTTTTTTTTTTTTTCTCAGAGTATACTTTAGATATCTACTTTCCGGTATTCTGTCTTCAGCTAAATAAACTGATATAATGTCCGTGGCATCACCAAATATGTTCCATATCCAAAGGCCTTTGGTTTCTTGCACCTGCCCAGCGGCTGTGGTTCTTGTCATTATCCTTGTAGGTGTAAGTTTCTAAGAGCAAAGATGTAATTCTTTGTCAGTAAATGTCTGTCCCATAGCACTGTAAAATATAATGAAATCTATGAGGAATTATAGATATATAGTTTGGAGAATGAAAAATATCTTTTTCCAACTTTGAGTGCATTTCTATTACTATAATAATGTATCGAGTAGGTTTATTCATTTATTTATTTGGACCATGAAAAATGCCTATGACTAATCAGGGTTAGAAAGACTTTCTTTTTCTGGGCACAGAAACTGAAGTTCAGGAGAGACAGGTGACTTTCTCCAAAGCAAAGTTAGTACTGTAAGCAGACTAGAGTCCAGGCTTTTGATGATAAATTCTGGGAAGATTCTGCAGTTGGTGCCTCTTACACGTATTTTGATAATAAACATTCTGTTGATCTTGGAATTGTTAATGGATTCATATCAAGGGTATGAAGTGGCCTCACAAGTGGCCTATCTCATTCATAAGAAAAAGGGTTGAGTTGCCCTATCTTATACTTGTGAAAATCGTCACTCTTCATAAATGGGCTATTATGCATGGATTTCAAACACTTTAGCTGACAATTGCTGTTTCCAGTAATAGCTGGTTAACCTGTGTGATATAGTCAGGTGTCTGAAGTGTATCAAAGCATAGAACCTATATAACTGAAATTTCTGAAGTAAATAATTAGAAGACAATAAGTAAAATAATATACAGATATACGATTTTTTTCATTCTTATTTGGTTTAGCTTAAAGTGTATTTTTTGAACTATAAATATGTATTCTGGCAAATAGGACATCTTAGTTTAATGCTAATGATTCCTTGAGCAGCTTCAATTTTGGAAAATTACACCATTGTGTTGTACTTCATATCCTAAACAAAAGGGTATTAAGAAGAGAATCGTTCTCCATGCTCTTGGTCAAGACTTGAATGGAAGCTGAAAAAAAAATGTAATGCTTTGAGTGGTATTATAGCTCTGCCCTTCTTTGGGAACAATCAGCATCTCTTTTATGAACCTCTTTGGCATCGCTCTGCAAAAAGTCTAATTTTAAATAGTAATGCTTGCAATTATGCTATTTTAATTGTACAGTTTGCTAAAATCTTCATTTACCAAGTGCAAACTGGGTGTGACACAGTTCCACTTCCAAGTTCATCCCACAGAGGGATATTTAACAACCTGTGTTGTTAAATATCCTTCCTCTCCAGCTTTCTTTGCCTTTCTATAGCCCCCTCTCCAAGTTTCTGAGGGTAACAATCCTCACACCCATGTCTTTGAGAAATTCCAACTCTCCAAACGGGAGTTGGGATCCCTCCTGACCCCTTCTTACACTTTGGGAAATTGGAGCAAGATTAGTCTTCAGCCTGACCCTTGGAGGTTTTACTCCTCTCTGTCATTGATGCTTCAGAAAAGTATGAACCGTGGATTCATGAACCACTCAACTCCAGTCAATTTTGGCACTGAATGCGAACTTTAGCCTGTCTAGTTATCTTTCCTACATCACTTGTTAAGTAAACATATTTTGCAAAAACAAGCATTCATTTTTGTAAGAGACATCAACATCTAGCCCCATATCAATTAGATTTATCCTGTTAAAGAAGTCTTATCATCAGTACAAGACATACTAGAAAAAAAAAATATATCCTTCAGTTATCCTGCAGGGAAGCATTAGACATTTCCTGCATTGTTTGAGATAAACTGGCCAGTTAAGGAAAAACCACATCCATTAATGAAACCACAAAAGGGACCATATTAAATTCTTTTGCTTACTGGTGTGTTATCTTGTTGAATCCTTTTCGATCCTGGGTTTCCTTCTGCTAAAATAATATGAGGGAAATTTGACTTGTTTGGTTCCTTTTCTCTAAAAAATGTAGAGTGGCAAAAGACACTAAAAATGAAGTTCAGTGATAAGCTTAGAAGGAAAAGATAATTTCTTTGGTGTCTGGAGATCAGTGCACCTCAGCTAAATTCTATTATTGCAAGGAAAAATTAAATCATAAATCAAGGTATCATGGGAATATGACAAACTTTCAAGCAGGACTAGTTTCGCCTGCTGGTTTTAACACTTGCTCACTTGATGCGCTTGTAACTGACGTCACCTTGTGAAAGGTCAGTTTGTCTTGAAGCAAAATGGTGCCTGATTACCACATCGTGGTCGGTGTTTGGTTTGTTGTAGACTCTCAACATGTGTTCAGAACTTCCCCTCTCCAGCACAGGTCACATAATGTAAATAAATGAGAATCAGTCAGTCGTTCATATGCAGCATTTTTATCTCTGTGAGGCCACATAAGTCAGGTGTGTCCCTATTTGGCTTCTTAACTCAACAGGCTATTTTGCAGAGTTGTAATGAAATAATCTGAAAATGCTTTGTAAACTAGAACATACCTTTCAGAAAATATAGTAGCTCTTATTTTTCTGAAGATGTTGCATATCTGATGTCATATATTACTTTCATGATTTCTGTGAGCTGAGTAGAACAAATAATATCCTCATGTGATAGAGAAAAGAGACTCCTCAAAGTGGATGCTCTAAGATGATGGTCAATTCCATCATCAACTCTGGCCTTTTGAGTTATTTCTATTCTCAGACACTCTTTTTGCTTTGCCTATTGTGCAGATCACAAATGAAGAAATTGTATATTGTATAGAAATGTTGAATATATGTGTTGGAATTTTTTTTTCTAGTTCCATTTGCAGTCAGAAAATTCAGATCCCTCCTTCCTTGAGCTCCCCTCACATGACCCAGTGAGTTCAGCTACTTGTCCACCAGTTTTGAAGAAACTATTCACCCAAGAGAGATAGGAGCTGGATCTGATAGTTTGACTTTTCTGGATTCTCGCTGCATTGTGGCCTCTGCTATGTTCTGGGCAACAATATTTTGCTGCTGTAGGAACCAAGTATAAGCACCAGGGAATAGTAACCATGCACTTCCTTTCCCATGCTGGGCTTTAATCTGCCAATATCTGTAAACAGAATACATGGGTCCCTATTAGAGAGTTAAAAACTGGCTGACTCTTTTGAGCAATTCACCAAAAATGACTTCCACTGGACTCCCAATGCCATAAAAAAATGAATTCTGAAATAACAAGTGTTATCGAGGATGTGAAGAAGAGGGAACACTTGTGCAGTGTTGGTGGGAATGTAAACTGGTGCAGCCATTACAAAAAAAAAAAAGTATATAGACTCCCCAAAAAATTAAAAGTAGAATTACCACACAATCCAGTAATTTCACATCTGGGTATTTGAGGGAAACGGTAACACTAATCCAAAAAGACATACACACCCTTGTCATCACTGTAGCATTATTTACAATAACCAAGATATGGAAGCAAGCTAAGCTAAGTGTCCATTGATAGATAAATGGATAAGGAAGATGTGATATGCACGCACACACACACATACATATACATATGCACAATGGAATATTACTCAGCCATTAAAAAGGATAAAACCTTGCTATTTATGATAAGGATGGCCCTCAAAGGTATTATGCTAAGTGAAATAAATCAGAGAGAGAAAGACAAATAATGTATGATTTCACTTTATATACTTATATACTTATAAACAAAACAAATGAATAAACAAACAAGCAAGCAAACAAACAAAAAGCAGAAATGGATTCATAAATACAGAAAACAAACTGGTCAGAAGGGATGGGGAGGTGTCCAAAATAGAGGGTATTAAGAGGTACAAACTTCCAGTTATAAAATAAGTGAGTCAGAGTTATTTAAAATACAGCATAAGGAATATAGTCAATAATATTGTGATAACTCTTTATGGTGCCAGATGATAACTAGACTTCTCATGGTGATCATTTCATAATGTATATAAATGTAAAGATGCTATGTTGCACACCTGAAGCTAATGTAATATTGTATGTGAACTGTGTCAATACAAATAATTAATTAAATTAACTTTGGCATACTGAAAATAAATGAATAAATACTGAAGACTGCTAGATAACATGGCAGACGAAAGTTGCCTCTTTTTTTGATATTATCCAAGACAAAAGAATGAAAAGAAAGAAAAATAAAAGTCTGTCTTCAAAGAAATAGGTATATACCCCAAGTCCCAAATACTATACAAATTGTACCACACATTTCTGCAGAGTGGCTGTGCTTGATTAAGAGGGTTAGTACACTTGAATTAAAATCCCTGTTTCATCACTGAATAGCCATCTGAGTTTGGGAAAGTTACTTCGTCACTCTCTGTTCCTCAGTTTCCTTATATGCAAACTGGGTATAATTACGGGTACCTCATGTGGATGTCGTGGAGAGGAATTGAGTCCTTACGTGCAGTGTTTGGAACTGTATCTGTCACATAGTAAGCCCTTGAAAGTTAATGATCTTTATTATTCTTTCCTGTAGAACAGATGAAACATGAAGTTTCCCCAGGAAGTCATAGAATTTAACAGGTAAAACCAATGACTAGTTTAGAATAGTGAGCTTGGCGAGAGGAAGAAAGACACCAAAAAGTGTCTGAGCACTGTTCAATGCCATATTGTCAAGAAAGAGCAGAACGAGGAAACCTGCAGGCACATTGTCTCTGTAAGAAGTGAGCTACTGGAGGGTGCCTGGGTGGCTCAGTTGGTTAAGCGACTGCCTTCAGCTCAGGTCATGATCCTGGAGTCCCGGGATCGAGTCCCGCATCGGGCTCCCTGCTCGGCGGGGGGTCTGCTTCTCCCTCTGACCCTCCTCCCTCTCATGCTCTCTGTCTCTCATTCTCTCTCTCGCAAATAAATAAAATCTTTAAAAAAAAAAAAAAAAAGAAGTGAGCTACTGGAGTAACAAAATAGAAGAGACATTTTGGGAGTTATAAGCCTTGCTGTTCTTGATCAGCAGAGAAAACAAAACAAAACAAAAGGCTAATGCACCACATAAAGTGTTTGACAAATAGAGGGTAGGATGGGGGAAAGAGCTTCACTTTGAGAATTGGGAGACTTCCCGCTGGGGCAGAGAGGAATCACATCTGCAAGGTTAAATGTTGATGAGAAAACCAGCCGTCCAGGGACCAAAATTTAAGCGCCTGTGACTAATGCTTTACTTAACACTATTTTCTTAACAGTCACGCATAGAAGATATCTTCAGTTAATAACTTTGGTCTTTAAAGTTATTTTAATTAAATAATTTAAAATAACCAGATCATAGCAGTTTCTTCAAATATTCAAAACCTCTAAAGAGCAGTTGATACCAATGGACAACAACATGAATAAACACATTGTTGTGTAATGACAAGCCAAATCAACTCAATAAAAACAATGAATTACTAATGCACACAATAAGGATGAACTAAAAAAAAGAAAACAACAAAGAAATGTTAATTTTTTTATTAGTAATAACTGGCCCAAAGAGCTTTGAAGTCAGCCTTGTCTGACTCCAAAGCTCATTTTTTTTTCAGTATAATTCACTCAGAAGCAAGAATTGTGTATTAGTAGATAACCTTCCATTTTAAAATTTGCAAATTTGCCTTGAAGAAGAAGGAGAAGGGGAAGAAAGAGATGGACAAGAAGAGGAAACCGGAGAGGGTAGGAGGAAGGGACAAAGGAAGAGGAGGAGGAGAAGAAATAATATTAAGTTGGGGAGAGTTGGAACAATGAGTTTTCTAAAATGAAAGGGAGAAAATATCAATGAGAAATGTTAAAAAAAAAAGAAAAGAAAAGAAAAGTCAATGGCAGCAAGATTATTTTTTTCCTGCTTTACAATTATGCTGTGTAAAGCCAAGAATTCCATAGTGTTCTTACAAAAAAAAAAAAATAGGCCTTTCTTTCCATAAATGATGTACCACAACTCTGGGGACTCACAGCTGGAACTGAAAATCAACATTGTGTGGTCTCGTGCACAGGGTGATGTTAATGTTAAGACTGTGGCCTCGAATTTGATTCTGTGCAAATCCGTTGGCTGAAAGAGGCCACGGGAAACCCAAGAGAGCTCAGACGTGCTGATGTATTGCACAAGCCGCCACGGACGTCTCTCAGCCGCCCCCAGTTTCCCCGCAGCAGAGTGGTGTGCCCCTTCCCCTCCAGTCCCTGACTTCAGCACAGCTGGACTGACAGGTCTCTTCACACTCCTGTGGTTTTTGTTTGTTGTTCGGTTTTGCTTTCTCTCCAGCCCAAGGAGTCGGATCAGCCCCCAAACAAGTAGAGCCAGCAAGGATTGGGGGAGAAGCATGGCGGGGGGACACCGCTCTACCAGCGAGGACCTCAGCCTCCCATCTTTCAGGGTGCTTCCAGCTCAGTGTCCTCTGAGGGCTCACACTCCATGGCCCCCAGGGAAAAGTAGCTCAACAACATGCTCTGTATTAGCTTTAGCCTCGTCTCCTTCTAACTCCCTCCTCTTTGTTAACTTCTGCTTCCGGAGACCATCTACCTAGTAAGTTTCCAAGGCAAATCCTTGCTTCGGAGGAACTGAAACTAAAATAATGATTGTCCAGATCTATAGGTTTGGTGGTCCTGGGAGCAGTGGGTCAAAACCAGGACTATAAAACTAGGCCTGCTAAGCGAAATAAGTCAATCAGAGAAAGACATGTATCATATGACCTCACTGATATGAGGAATTCTTAATCTCAGGAAACAAACTGAGGGTTCCTGGTGTCTAGGGGGTGGGAGGGTGGGGTGGCTGGGTGATAGACACTGGGGAGGGTATGTGCTATAGTGAGCACTGTGAATTGTGTAAGAATCACAGACCTGTACCTCTGAAACAAATAATACATTATATGTTAAAAAAAAAAAAAGAAGATAGCAGGAAGGTAAAAATGAAGGGGGGGAAATTGGAGGGGGAGACAAGCCATGAGAAACTACTCTGAGAAACAAACTGAGGATTCTAGAGGGGAGGGGGGTGGGGGCATGGGTTAGCCTGGTGATGGGTATTAAAGAGGGCACGTACTGCATGGAGCACTGGGTGTTATACGCAAGCAATGAATCATGGAACACTACATCAAAAACTAATGATGTGGGCGCCTCGGTGGCTCAATTGGTTAAGCAACTGCCTTCAGCTCAGGTCATGATCCCAGGGTCCTGGGATCGAGTCCCGCATCGGGGTCCCTGCTCTGTGGGGAGCCTGCTTCTCCCTCTCCCACTCCCCCTGCTTGTGTCCCTCTCTCGCTGTGTCTCTCTCTGTCAAATAAATAAATAAAATCTTTAAAACAAAACAAAAACTAATGATGTAATATATGGTGACTAACAAAACATAAAAAAAAAAAAAAAAACTAGGTCTGAAAGTTTGGACCTATCTATGGATCTTAGGTGACATGGATGTCGTGAGGAAGAATCAAGTCACTGGAGGGATTCCAGTAAGGCAACCATGGCCCCTTGTATAGATGAAGGTAATTTTCCAGCATAAATAAAATACGAAAACGCTCCAGTTTTGCAAATGGAAGAAAATGAATGCCTTTGGTTTTCCAGGAAATGTAAGAGCATGGTCGGGATGACAAGGCAAGGTATAACATCAGTCCAGGCCCCTTCCCATGGAGAGAGGGCAGAATAAATTGGATTGCATAAAACTTCTCTGCTGTTTAAAGCAATGGAGGGATTGCTAATGGCCACTCTTTCTGAAACAACAAATTAATGAGATTCTCTTTAAAATCCTCCCCAAAGTGCCTTCAGTTTATTTTCTCATTAAACAGAGGTCTCAGAGTGGCAGCAGTGACTTTCTTGGGTTAATGATAGTTGAACATGAAAAATAATATCCAGACTTTGAGTGGATGAAAGGATGGGAGCCTGGAAGATAAAATTGTAGACGAACAATCGTTTCTGATAATCCTTCCACCCTGGAAAGTTCAAAAATGATTTATTTCTGGCAAAATGGCTTTTAAACGTTCACTTTCTGTTCTTTCCAGATTTTTCCCCCCTTCTTCTTCTTCTTTTCCTGATCTATACAGAGCTCACTCCCCCAGGGGAACTTTAGTTGAAGTTTTCATATCTCTATCTTTCATGGAGGAAGTGTGAGGGGTTTTCATTTAACTTTGAGGGCAGCCAAGTTCCCTCATTACCATGTTAGCAGGTCTTCGGAGACAGGCAGGCAGCAGTGTGTCCTGGTTCTAGGGACTTTTCACAGAAGCCCTTCTTAAAAGCACCACGACCTCACCGGGAGCTTGCTGACTTCTCCCATCCATGCCATCAGGGTCATCAAAGGCACAACAAAAGCAAACCAGTCCCAAGTGGAGAACAGCTATGAAAAATCTGAATTTCCATGAGATAGAGAGATCAGACATTTTCATGTTTATCATGCCAAAACCTAACTTTGTATAACACCATAATTTCTGAAACACTTTCTCATCCGCATGAGATAGAGAGATCAGACATTTTCATGTTTATCATGCCAAAACCTAACTTTGTATAACACCATAATTTCTGAAACACTTTCTCATCCGCATAAGGTAGAAATAAAAATTAACTCTACCAATGAAGACATGGAAGCTCAGAAGTTAAATAGCAAGGATAAAATGTCAGCATTAAAAGGGGAAAAGGCAAATGATGTATGGTGACTAACATAACATAATAAAATAAAATTTAAAAAAAGGGGGTGGAAGGCAGTCACATGATGCCTAGAAAGGTAGTCACATGATGTCATGTTTATAAGTCCTTGATAAATATTGTCTATCCCCAATCTCTTCAATGACTTGAAATTCTCTTATGAAATTTATGAAAGGAAAAAGACTAGTTGGAAAAAGGCATTTGTACCAGTGTTACGGAACCTGGACTGGATCGCCGGATGGAAGAACCAAGCGGCACTCAGAGATCTTGGAAGATAGGAGGTTAATTTAACGCCAGCTGGCTCAGAGGAGAATGATCTCTGAAGGTCTGAGCCCCGAGCACAAACAAAGGGGGCAATTTATACACTTCTACTTCCACATACTTGGCACTTTTGGCACGTGCGTGAAGCAGGGCAGGGAGAAGAACCCAGATTGGTGCACAGGGGAAGCGGGGCAGGGAGAAGAACCCAGAAGAGCCCCGGGGCATGGACTGGGACTCCCTTGCTAGCTCAGTCGGCCATCTTAAGACACAATCTGTGTCAAATCAGCAAAGAAGAAGTCAAACTCTCACTCTTTGCAGATGATATGATACTTTATGTGGAAAACCCAAAAGACTCTACCCCAAAACTGCTAGAACTCATACAGGAATTCAGTAAAGTGACAGGATATAAAATTAATGCACATAAATCAGTGGCATTCCTATACACCAACAACAAGACAGAAGAAAGAGAAATTAAGGAGTTGATCCCATTTACAATTCCACCCAAAACCTTAAGATACCTAGGAATAAATCTAACCAAAGAGGCAAAGGATCTGTACTCAGAAAACTATAAAATACTCATTAAAGAAATTGAGGAAGACACAAAGAAATGGAAAAACGTTCCATGCTCATGGATTGGAAGAACAAATATTGTGAAGATGTCAATGCTATCTAGAGCAATCTACACATTCAATGCAATCCCCATCAAAATACCATCCACTTTTTTCAAAGAAATGGAACAAATAATCCTAAAATTTGTATGGAACCAGAAAAGACTCCGCATAGCCAGAGGAATGTTGAAAAAGAAAAGCAAAGCCGGCGGCATCACAATTCCAGACTTCCAGCTCTATTACAAAGCTGTCGTCATCAAGACAGTATGGTACTGGCACAAAAACAGACACATAGATCAATGGAACAGAACAGAGAGCCCATAAATGGACCCTCAAGTCTATGGTCAACTTATCTTTGACAAAGTGGGAAAGAATGTCCAATGGAACACAGACAGTCTCTTCAACAAATGGTTTTGGGAAAATTGGACAGCCACATGCAGAAGAATGAAACTGGACCATTTCCTTACACCACACACAAAAATAGACTCCAAATGGTTGAAAGACCTCAATGTGAGACAGGAGTCCATCAACATCCTAAAGGAGAACACAGGCAGCAACCTCTTTGACCTCAGCCGCAGCAACTTCTTCCTAGAAACATCGCCAAAGGCAAGGGAAGCAAGGGCAAAAATGAACTATTGGGACTTCATCAAGATAAAAAGCTTTTGCAAAGCAAAGGAAACAGTCAACAAAACCAAAAGACAACCGACAGAATGGGAGAAGATATTTGCAAATGACATATCAGATAAAGGCCTAGTATCCAAAATCTATAAAGAACTCATCAAACTCAACACCCAAAGAACAAAGAATACAATCAAGAAATGGGCAGAAGACATGAACAGACATTTTTCCAAAGAACACATCCAAATGGCCAACAGACACATGAAAAAGTGCTTAATATCGCTCAGCATCAGGGAAATCCAAATCAAAACCTCAATGAGTACCACCTCACACCAGTCAGAATGGCTAAAATTCACAAGTCAGGAAACGACAGATGTTGGCGGGGATGCAGAGAAAGGGGAACCCTCTTACACTGTTGGTGGGAATGCAAGCTGGTGCAACCACTCTGGAAAACAGTATGAAGGTTCCTCAAAAAGTTGAAAATAGAGCTACCATATGATCCAGCAATTTAACTACTGGGTATTTACCCCAAAGATAAAAATGTAGGGATCCGAAGGGGTACATGCACCCCGATGTTTATAGCAGCAATATCCACAATAGCCAAACTGTGGAAAGAGCCAAGATGTCCATCGACAGATGAATGGATAAAGAAGAGGTGGTATATATATACAATGGACTATTATGCAGCCATCAAAAGGAATGAGATCTTGCCATTTGCAACGACGTGGATGGAACTGGAGGGTGTTATGCTGAGCAGAATAAGTCAATCAGAGAAAGACAAGTGTCATATGACCTCAGTGATATGAGGAATTCTTAATCTCAGGAAACAAACTGAGGGTTGCTGGAGTGTGGGGAGGTGGGAGGGATGGGGTGGCTGGGTGATAGACATTGGGGAGGGTATGTGTTATGGTGAGCACTGTGAATTGTGCAAGACTGTTGAATCACAGACCTGTACCTCTGAAACAAATAATGCAATATATGTTAAGAAAAAAAAAAGTAGAAGATAGTAGGAGGGGAAGAATGAAGGGGAAATTGGAGGGGGAGACGAACCATGAGAGGCGATGGACTCTGAAAAACAAACTGAGGGTTCTAGAGGGGAGGGGGGTGGGAGGATGGGTTAGCCTGGTGATGGGTATTAGAGAGGGCACGTTCTGCATGAACACTGGGTGTTATGCACAAACAGTGAATCATGGAACACTACATCAAAAATTAATGATGTAATGTATGCTGATTAAAATAACAATAAAAAATTTTTTAAAAAGACACAATCTGTGTCTTGTCTCAGCAGGACACAGATTTTTCCCCTTCACCAGAAGTAGCCTCTAAGTTTAAGAATCATAAAAATATATTCTGTATTTCTAATGAAAATGTATGCAAATCGAAAATGTTGCAATTATTGATTGATGATTTTAAGAGCAGGCAGGCTGCCTATAATATGTTTCTTGTAAAGGGCTAGAATGTTTCAATGTCAATTACAACGGAACTTATAATAATGTAATGAATAAAACTACCATTTTTTAAGAAAGATATTTGGAGACTCTGGAAAACTTTGGAAAATGGGAATGATGTCCCTCTCCCTCTCCCCCAACATATATCAGTAAGCCCATTTTACCTAAGACAGACCTGGATATGAGAAAATTATTTAATATATACTTGTTAATTGATTTTAAATCGTTGCAGAGTAAGAGCAACATTACGTGTAGTATGTGAACAGTTATATGTCGGGGAACTATGCTCCTTGCTTTGGGCAATAAATAACTGAATTGTAAGTTTGATTAATGGTGTTTTGGAAGAGGAGACTCGCTATTTACTTATTTAATAATTAAAATACTTAAATGGCCACTGGGTGGATTAAGGAGATGCTTAAAACCTTGGTTGGAATACAGTGAAAAGTCATCACATCCCCTTAACAGAAAATTGGAAGTATATCTTTTTAAAATCATTTGTGGGGAAAACAAAAAAAGTCCTAAACTTGACTTTATGATTCAGTAGAGTTTAGTGAGATTTGGTCACTTAATACATACTTTAGTTCTTCCCATAATATACCTGTTCAGGGATAATTTCTGTTTGGCTTCCAGATGTACTCTGTCATCATCTTTCACCCTGGAGGAGAAAATGCATGCCCAATCCAGAAAGGAAGGGTGTGGATCAGCAGAATCCATGCCCTTGATCTTTCTGCATCCCTGTGTCTTGTGACTGCCTGTATCCTTGAACCTGGCTACAATCTCTGATGAATATGAGCCTGACTGGACCATCCATCCTTTGTGTCAACCCAGCTTTTCTGCTTCTTGTTAAGAAGCAGAACTTGACTAAACAACTCTCCTTAACTAAACTCTCCTTAACTAAACTCTCACCAAATACCCAGTTTGAATGTGCTATGGCTCTCCGTCTGGGATCCAGACTGAAATTGTATCATTGCTTTTCAGTGTCGTTTTTATTGCTGTGGATTGTTTCCTTTGTTTGTTTCTTTGCTCGAAGCGATGTAACATAGCTGCACAAGCACCTAACTTGTTCCAGCAGTAAGACAGCCAATCCACAGATAATTCATGTGTGATTTCAATGTGTTGGACTCTTTCCTGAATTCTGCGATAGCTAATAAAATGGATGGTGCATTGTTTCTGCCTTATTCAGGAAACAAGACAGACAGATTATATAAAAAGATAAGTAATGATGCAGAACCACATGCTGCAGTATGAAAGATCATGGGCTTTGGAGTCAAACTTTTGAGTGATCAAATCCCTGTAATGTGACCTTATTGCATAGCCCGAAGCTAGCTTCTTCCTTTTCTATGTCCTCAATAGAAGTAATAATATTGATCTCATAAGATTGTAGTGGGAAATAAATTCAGTAATGTTCATGTAGGTGGCCAGAAGTGCTTGGCACACACTGGGGAGTCGGCATGTTCTCTTTACTCCTTGTTTCTTCTCTTTCTAGTGGAATTTACTGAAACCAAAAAACATAACTCAAGTTTTGCTTGGATTGTTCAATGACTCTCTTAGTTTTTCAGTATCTGTAAAATGGGGACATTTTACCTCCTGAAATAGTGGTAAGATGGCAGCTGTTGATCACTTGGAAATGAGTGACACACTTTTAAAAGAAGCTGGAATGCCCGTGAAAAGTAAGAAGTGGGGGGAGGAGGTGTTCAGAGCTGTGGGAGCAGCTTTGTCAGGCAGACCACAGGACAGCAGCTGGGAGGAGGTGACAAGTGAGTGGAGAAGGCATAAGTCACACTGACTGTAACCGTGAGTGGGAACAACGGGAGCAATAGAAAATGGAACTCCTTGGGGGGATAGTTACCCACTCCCAACTGTCGCCAGGGACATGGGTCAGGGTCAAAGGCAGCTGAAAATGGAAAGGTGGCACAGGGTAGAAGAAGGAATAGAAAAACACAAAAAGAAAAAGATAGAGGCCAAAGGGAAAGCAAGAAAATGCTCCTGGTTCCCTACCTCCATAGGTGCCATGGTAGTTGATATAGAAGAAAGAAATACATGGGAAAAGCAAATAAAAAAATTAGAGAATTTCAGTAAATGGAGCAGGAGAATCAACCTGACAAGGATCAGAGCCAGATGCTGAGCACAGGACCATGATGAATAGCCAACGGACATAATCTTCAGGAACCTGAATCCCAGGTGTTAAGGATTTTTATGTGACTCTTCAGATCAGCAGAGAGACTAGATGGATTCTGGTGATACTTTTGGGAGAAAAAGCAATACACCTGCATAGGGCACCTCATGGATGATTTTAGTGAAGGCATCATGATAATGGTTGAATGGTGTACAGGGTCAAAAAAATTGAAATGCATGAATTATTGACATTAGCCAGGAAAAAGTAGGAAGTGGAGTTGGACTGGGGATGGAAAATAAAATGAATGGCAAGAAGATAGAGCGACACGGTCTTGGCACAGGGCTTGGCAAACTTGGTAAAAAGCCAGATAGTAAGTATGTTAGGCTTTGTGAGTGTGATAGCTAAATTTATGTGTCAACTTGACCCAAGTAAGGGATGCCCAGATAGCTGGTGTGTTGGTGAGGGCATTTCTGGAAGAGATTAGCCTAAGTAGAACAACAAAGCAGAGGAAGGGCAAATTCCCACTCTCTCTTCTTGAGCTGGGATATCCTCTTCTCCTAACCTTGGACATCGAAGCTCCTGGTTCTCCAGCCATGGGACTCCGGAACTTACGCCAGCAGCCTCCACACCCTTCACCCCTGGTTCTCAGGTCTTCCACCTCAGACTAGGAGTTGTACCATTGGCTCCCCTGGTTCTCAGGCCTTCAAGCCTAGGCTGAAGAACATGGCCAGCTTTCTTGTTTCTCTAGTTCGCAGATGGCAGATTGTGGCACTTCTTGGCCTCTGGACCTTCTCAGCCTCCATTTCTATAATGTCAAATAGAAAATCAGGGTGAGTCCCCAAACTGGGGCTTAATGCCTAAATCTTACTGCAGTGTCAACCACTCCCTGAAAAGTAGTCTTACCCTGTCAGTCAGGCATTTTTCCAGCAGCACTAATAAGTGTGCCACATGGGCCCTCTCTAGCCCCCTCAAAAAGATGAGATAATCTGCACGATAAGACCCCTTGCTTTTTCCCCCAAGGGAAAGTGGCCTTGCCTACAACAATCCTAACAAGCTTTTACTGTTAACTTTCTTGCCCCACTGTCCTTTTATAAAAATCTTCCATTTTGTATAACTCCTCAATGTTGCCCTCTACTTGCTAAATGGGACACTGCTTGACTCATGAATCACTTAACAAAGACAATCAGATCTTCAAAATTTAGTCCATTGAATCTTACCTTTTAGCAATTATAAATTCATCTATCGATCTATCTGGCCTATTGGTCCTGTTTCTCTGGAGAACCCTGACTAATATCTCGAGCTTTAGGGTCTTTGTCACAACTGATGTATTCCTTTTTTTTTTTTTTTAAGATTTTTATGTATTTATTTGAGAAAGTGAGAGAGAGAGCACAAACAAGATGAGGAGCAGAGGGGGAAGCAGGCTCCCCCATGAGCAGGGACCCTGATGCGGGACTCGATCCCAGGACCCCCGGATCATGACCTGAGCCGAAGGCAGACGCTTAACCGACTGAGCCATCCAGAAGCCCCACCACTGTTGTATTCTGCCATAGTACAAAAGCAGCTATAAAGAGGATGTAAACAAATAACTGTGACTCTGTTCTGATAAATCTTTATTTACAAAAAATAGGAAGTGGGCCAGATTTGGCCCATGGGTCCCAGGTGCTGACTCCTGCATTGTATTCGTCCTTCTGCTGGGGAAGAGGGAAGAGAGCCTCTGACAAAAAGGGCTGAAGAATATCATCAGACAGAAGAGTAGCACACATAGAGGTAAGGTGTGTAGCCAGGGCAGATCTTAGAAACACCTCCAAATCCATGTGATATCCCACCTCATTTATATTAGAAGATTAAGTAAAGTTTCCTCAAACGTCTCCTCCACTTGCACCCCCATCTAACTTATGAAAGTTACTGTGGATTTCTGGAACCAAGTAGCTCCCTCTCAGTTAATTTTTAGGAAAACAGCCTGCACGTTCAGAACTTCAAGGGACGACGCAAGTTTGAAATGGGGAGGATACGGTTAACTATCTGCCAAGTGTGACGTTCTTATTTCAGGATTACTAATGCTGTCTTTTTTACCAAGGAAGATAGGCGAGCTCAAGGGAGCATCTGAATAGAACATGCAGTCTGGAAAGGTGTTCCCAGAGTGGAGAAACAAGGACATCACTGGGCCTTCTGCAGAAAGTGAATGGTGTATCACCTTTGCAATGAGAAAGGCCATATTTTTATGCAAAATGCATGAAAGCCTGTCAGCTGGGGAAGAAGGCATCCCCACTGGCCAGATGCACAGGCCAGAATGAAAGGGGACATGGAGCAGGTGAGCTAGTCACACCTGCCCCAGTCAATGCACCGTGGGGGGTGGGGGGGAGAGGCTTTGAAAGACATTGCCAAGAAGACATGGGAAGAAAATAAAGAAGGTGGATTTCGGGTTGTAGGTGAAGAGACTGTCGAGGGACGACATCAGTGGTCAGGGTGAACAATGCACAGAGCAAGGGAAGTCAGGGGCAGGAGAAGGAGAAGCTAACTTCTGCTGAGGAAGGAGACAAGCAGGGCCTGTTTTAGTAAAAAGGGGCTTGTGTGAGAGCCACAGAAGAGGGGAGTGCAGACAGAGGACACAGAGGGAAAATAAGGGAAGACAAGGGCAGAGGGAAGGAACTCCTTCTCTTTCCATACCCAGAAGAGAGGGTTCCCAAGGAGAGCCACACGAGGAGCAAATAACTGAGAATCTGATCTCAGAGGAAAGGCAACAAAGAAATCAAAGACAGAAACATTAAGGGGAGTTCAAAACAAGACTCCAAAGAATATTTCAATTGACAGGAAAATGTAGCAAAGCATCGCCAAGAGTAGGGATGTGTACAGAGGCCGCAGGAGCAAAGAACTGTGAAGGAAGGAGGGAAGGCGGGGATATGTGAAGGGGATGAGCATCTGGTATACTGGGTTCGTGAAGAACCAGAATGCAATTCAAGTTTTGAAAGGTTTGAGGGAGACTTGTTTGTTCTGCTGGGGAGGAATTATTAAAAGCTTATCATCAACTTCAACTCTGTCACAGTTCTCTTGAAAATACTCTACAGATGAAAGATATTGTTTTATGTTTGAATTCAGCACTCTTGGTTCTGAATAGTAGGTTGCACAATGGGATAGAGAGGAGTAAGTACATATGGGGAAGCAGAGTAAATATGTGTATATGCACACACACGTATGTAACATATACACATGAATATATGCACGGAGATGTTTGTGTATCACCATACAAATTTAGAGAATTAATTAGCAATCGTGAGTACCTATTACTCAATTCATTTATGAAAAGAATTCAACAGGGGACAGTGAGGTAATGAATAACGCAGCTACACATAGGAATCATTATTCCTGTGGCTTGGATACTCGTTTATTGACATTTACAGGTGGATATAAAGTCATAGCGGTGATATGGATGATTTGTCACTGATGGGAATAAGTAACTAGGTTGTAGGCGTTATGACTGCATATTGCTATTTCCCAAGGCAACTGAGGTCCTTCTTTTTTGGGCACCATCACCACTGAAACTTCTCTTTTGACACATTTCTGTTGTTTTTCTTCCACTGGCTACTGGCCTTCTTCACAGTCAGAATCTGAATTTATCCTACTGTTCCCAGTACCATCAGTTTTTTGTTTTGTTTTGTTTGTTTTCCCTCTATCGCTGATCCATCCACATCACCTTACAGAGGAGACAGCTTGAACCAATGCTGGGAACAGAGAGATGCTAGGATATAAGAGGCTAGGGTAGGAGTAACCACTGCTCTCCTAACTGGCAGCTCATGTAAATATCACAGAAATTGCCTCTCTCTTGATTTTATCCCCATAGCAACCTCAGTGAGACACTGTTGCTGTTTTGTCTTTCTTTGCTTTTGCTGTGGGATTACTGGACATTATCATGTAGTGTAAGAAACTACCTTCAGTTTAATACTTTGGAACAATGCAACATACGGAGGAGGCATTCTTTGTTCTCAATAATTTGGGTACTGGGTGACCAATATTTCAATCTTTTTTGATGCAGACTTTTTCAGACTGTACTTATACATCTTCCTGCTTTTTCTATTTCTGCTCAGCACTGTGCCCACCAAAAATGGCAAAACCAGAGCATCATTGAGGCTCTCTTTAACTTAAACTAAGAATTGTCATCTGAGACTGATTGATCTTGAAACTCATCTCATCAATGAAGTAGTAACTAAACCCCCAGAAGATGGCCTTACCTCAGGAATAAGATTGAAGACACATTGTAAGGAATTTCTAATGTGTGGCAAAGGTATGGCATAATGTAAGAATGATAAATAATGCCTAATTTCCATAACTAGAGACCTGCAAACATAAATCTTTCTAAGGAAATTCTGGGGTATGGAACAGATGGTTTGTGAACAAATAGGAAACTTTCATTCATTCAGCATTTGTTGAACCTACTCTGTACCAGAAACATTGGATTAAGTAGACCTGGGACAGTGTTTTTTCCATGATCTTTCCTTTAGAAATATAAAGGTAATTCATAACTGTAATTTAAATGTAGGCTTTTTTAGGAGTGTTATTATGTGAACACATAGAGGAAGGAGCAGAAGGAAAAAAAAAGAACCCTCAGTATAGTTTAGAAGAATCTGCCCAAAGTTAAGTTCATGTTAAAACGTTATGGTAACTATAATGTTGGTTGGCTCTTAGACTTTGATAGAAAGTAGGTTTACTCCTAGCTCCTTAGATCACTTGTTTTGCAGTTTAAAAACGTCTGTGTAATTGAAAACATCCTCCAGAAAGTTTAAAAGTGTATTTCTTTTAAAATTTTTATATGAATTTCACATCCCTAAGAGAGAAACATTTTCATAGTGTAATTTTTCAAGACTTTTTCCTCAGAGTCTAAACTGCTCCAAGTTCAAGACAATGTTCTCCCTAATCGTATGAGTATTTTATGTAAGTATAATATTCCATTGTATTAAGATAAATCAAGCTTGCCTCAAATCAACTTTGGGCAGATTCTTCTTTGGACAATTTATCTGATATATTCTTCTAATTCGGAGGGAATATACTTTTCTTAGAGTTCAGAATTTCATTGAATTAATGCAAATAAAAATGCAAGCAACTCATTATTCTTGCCTATAGGGAAAGGAGCGAGCAGGGATAAATGAAATCCAAGGGTAATCCCTAAAACTCATTTTAATGATTACTTTCAACTCCTTAAAGCCTCTGTGGTGAGGCTCATGATGGGCAGGCAGGAGTTTCACCCCCCTTCCTATTTCTGGGCACACTGTGTCTGGTGAAAAGGAAGTGAAGCAGGCATCACAACAGTTGGAAAGGAGAGCCTTGGGATGGAGCACAGATATAAATTAAATCAGTCCTTCCCACACCTCATTCTACTTTTATCATATCCCTTCCCACACTACATTGTGGTTTGTTATGTGGGTGTTTGTTTAGATCCATTGTCATTGATTCATTAAGCAAATGTTTATTAAGTGTTTTCTGTGTGCAAAGTACTGAGAGCCCCAAGAGAATAATAGAGATTGTGCCCTGTATGTGGCATACAGAAGTGAGACGTGAAATTCATGCAATTTGGGGAGCTGTCTCTAAGGAAAAAAATGCATTATAGAGAAACAAAATTAAGCACAAAAATGAATATTTATTTGAAATGAATAAAGAAATCAAGACAAATTACAAATATAAAAAGGCTGGCAATCCCACATAATTTTAAAATTCTAGAAAAATAACAATGTGTTTTTTATTAATTAACTTTATGACATCTCAGCATTATGTTTTCACTTCTTTCTTTTAATGGATAATCCTATTTACTTCTTCATGTAAAAATACTATGATTTTGTCATATCTTTTAGAAAGAATAGAGAGGTAGGTCAACTTGTTTCACTATGATATATCAAAATTTTATTATGATTAATATAGCTATTGATAGCTTATCGTTATTAATAATATCTTATATAAAAGTAGTTATTGGTAATTAACTTTTGTTTAGATTTTAATATGAGTTTAAACATTTCTTCTTATAATTGAATTTTGATATGGTTGACAATTCTGAAAGAAACAGAAAATTAATCTGAAATTGAAATTACATAAATAATCCAAATTAGTTTTAAAGACATAAATATGGGGTACCTGGGTGGCTCAGTCCATTGGGCCTCTGACTCTTGGTTTCATGTCAGGTCATGATCTCAGGGTCATGAGATTGAGCCCTGACTCATTGTGTTCTGCACTCAGTGAGGAGTCTGCTTGTCCCTTTCCCTCCCCCTCTACCCCTCCCCCCACACCTGCGTGTGGGTATTCACTCTCTCTCTCAAATAAATAAATAAAATCTTTTTAAAAAGACATAAATATACCACATTAAGCTACAACTTTAATAACAAACTTATTCTTCCACTGGGTGCCCTCCCCTGCTGCATATAGGCAGAGATTTGTCACTGGAACACTCATTTTTCTTCACTGTTAAAGCAATCTAGTGTGCCATTCCAAAAGGACCTTGAGTTTCATCAGGACAAGACAGACTGACAAACCAAGGCATGATCAGATGCACGAGGAGGCACAAAATATACAATGTTGCACACACATTTACTTGTTTATGGTACTGTTGTATGTTTATGCCCTACAAACTGAGAAAAGTTGATATATTCTATTTCATGTCATTTTTATCAAGTAAGAACAGTATATGGTATGTGAGTAATTGTTTATGCAGCACTGTCAAGGATATTCTGGACAGGAGAAAGCTGTTTTTTTCTAGGCATGAATGATCACTGAACTCCAAATGAAAGCTTATACAGCTAATGATTAAGTATGCTTCCATGGTTCTAGTTCAATATATTTCAAATCATCTATTTCTCCTGCTACTCAAAAACTCTGGTGCCTGATACCATAAGATAATTTTATATAGTGATAGGACCTCTTGCTGTACACCCTAGGCCATGACACAGTGGGCAGTTAGAATATTCTTGAAAGAGGTTCCTATGCTATGGTGGCTAGCACGTGGAAGTAGGTGTAAGCCAGGTTAAAAATATCTCACTGAACTCAAACTGAATATTTCTTGAGCTCAGTGTCATGTTGAACACAAGTTAACATGTCCCATTGTCACTCTATTGTCAAGTGTAAGTGGAGGCAAAGAAGAGTGGAAAAAGCCAGAAGTTTTCAGCAGTTGCAATCATTTTGCAAAATATTTTGCAAAATTTCTAAAAAACATAGGGTTACGGGAGTGCATTCCTTGAATCTCTCTCCTGGAAAAGGCTCATACAAAAGAAGGCTTTGAAAGCTCTATTCGTTCCCCCATGCCATCGACTGGGGGGGCATTGGACGCACCAAGACAATGACAAAAAACAGAGACAAAATAAGGTTTGTACTAAGTAGAAGGAGTATGAATTTTCTGTTTTGCTATCCCACAGAATTTGACAACTTCCCATGTTCTATCCATTTTCTACTGCTGCATAACAGTTTACCACAAACTTGACAGCTTAAAACAATATAGATTTATTATTTCACAGTTCTGTAGGTCAGAAGTCCTGCATAGTTCTTTTGGGTTCCCTGCTTAGGGTCTCAGAAGGCCTCAAATCAAGGCATTGGCCAACTGGGCTCTTCGCTGGAGGGTCTGGGAAAGAACCTGCTTCCAGGCTCATTCAGGTTGTTGGCAGAATCCAATAATCAGCAGCTGTAGGTTTGAGGTCCCCATTTCCTTGCTAGCTCTCAGCCCTGGGTCCACTTTGGTCCTGAGGGCCTCCTGCCTACCTTCTCACGTGACCTTCTCCAAGTTCAGACCAACAGCATACAGTGTTTTCCTTCTTCAAATATTTCTGACTTCTTTCCGAGCTCCTTCTGTCACCAGCCAGAGAAAACTCCCAGCTTTGAAGGGCTTTATGATTACATCAGGAATTCCAATGTAATCTCCCTACCTTAGGGTCAAATAAGCCTCACAACTCATAATTATTGGAGAAATATTTGGGGGGTCATCTGTGGGAGATCATTTCAGAAATTCTGTCTGCTATGTGTACTAAATAGAAAACAAGTTTTCTCTCCTTCCAGATTACTGCGTTTTTACCCTGTGCTGGGCATTTTGCTAGATGCTTTATATGCATTATTTCTTTTAATCTTTCTAGCAAGGCTGTGAAGTTAGTGTTAACCAATAAGGAGTCAAAAATGTATATACTAGCTTCAGATATGTAGAAGAAATGTACACTTTTTTTCCCTTGAGGTGATCTAATCTTCTGGTACAACTAAATTATTTTAGTTTAGACCAGTAAACTTAATATGAACCAATAATTTAAAAATTCTCATTAGGTAACATTTTTCAGTATCCTTTTTTTTTTTTTGAGTATAGTTGACACACAATGTTACATTAGTTTCAGGTGTGCAACTTTTTAATAAAATGCAACCTTTTGAGTTTCCCGCACCCTCCTTCTCCTTTCCATGATGTTGACTGATGTTATAAGGGAGAATGTAGCTTGAACTCATTGTGTTTGGTACCTGGTTGTTCTGCTGGCCAAGACTGATGAAGCCTTGAGTCCCGGTAATGCCTCCCCTCCACTTCTCTGCTCTCACCTTTCCTCTCTTCTCTCTTCTGTTCCCCTCCTTCGCCCTTCCTCCCCTCTGCTCCCCTCCTTCCCTAATCCTTCTGCACTCTGGACTTAGCCTGCTTAAACCCTTGCTGGTGTTGGAAAACACCCTGATTTGAGTAGCAGCTTCTGGGACATTGAGGTTCCCCTGACCTGATCAAATGCACCTCCCACTGTGGGAATATCTGGCCCGAGGGAGGGAGACTGAGGCAAACACGGGACTGGCCACTTTTTTGTGCCCTATGTCCCCTATTGTCCAAAAACAGAGCCTGAAGAGGAAAAGGAATCTTTCTTTCACTTCCCTTTCCTCTCTGAAGTACCTTCTGGCACATTCAGGCTGGAAGGAAGGGGCTTCACTTTCTGTCCATCATACCCACTTTCCTTATGGTCAGGCTTTAGTGGGGATTGAGAGTCTGAGAGATCAGGGCAGAGTTTCTCAACAGCAGTATTATTGCTATTTGGGCTAAATAATGCTTTGTTGTGGGGATACTCACACTGTAGGATACTCAGCAGCATCCCTGGCCTCTTCCCAGCAGATACCTGCAGCACAACCCCTCCATCCCAGTTGTGAGACCTACATCTATCTCTAGGCATGGCCAGATGTCTCCTAGGGGGATAAATCATGACCATTTAAAAACCACTGTTTTAAAGATAAAGGTAACTAAAATGAGTGGCTTAATATATATATATATATACCCATTATGTTTCCCATTTTCAGGTTTAATTTTTTTTTTAAAGATTTTATTGGGCGTCTGGGTGGCTCAGTTGGTTAAACGACTGCCTTCGGCTCAGGTCATGATCCCAGGGTCCTGGGATCGAGTCCCGCATCGGGCTCTCTGCTCCTTGGGAGCCTGCTTCTCCCTCTGCCTCTCTCTCTCTGTCTCTCATGAATAAATAAATAAAATCTTAAAAAAAAAAAAGATTTTATTTATTCGAGGGAGAGAGAAAGAGCACAAGCAGCAGGGGGAGGGGCAGAGCGGAAGGGAGAAGCAGACTCTCCCCTGGGCAGGGAGCCCGATTTGGGGCTCGATCCCAGGATCCCAAGATCACAACTGGAGCTGCCGGCAGATGCTTAACTGAGTGAGCCACCCAGATGCCCCATTTTCAGGTTAAAAAAAAAAAAAAAAGTTTGCCAAAGGTCAAGCAGGTCTGAAAGAGCAGAACAGGAAGTCAGAGCCACGTCTGCCTTCAAATCCTATTTCCACCGCCAGGGGACAACCACACCCTCTGCTCATCCTCTAGTTCGCACCAGAGGACCTTCAGGCAACGTTAACATTACAGATACCTAGAGGGAGGGATTCTCCACTGGGAGGAAGAGAGCAACAAGGACCAGTTCTCCAAGCTGACGACTTTTTTTGAGCACCTGTCCATTCCTGTGAGGATCACATCAGTGTCTCTGATGGAAATTCCCCGCCCCCCCCCCAAAGAAAGGGAGGGCAGCGAGGATGTTGGGAGCCCTTAGAATGGCAGCATGCCTGATTATAGGAGACTCAGGAACTGTGGGTGAATCAAGAGGCACTGGACCTCCCCAAACTGTGAGAGAAAGCAGGCTTGCCCTGATGGATGCCGAGCCTGAATGCACCTTCGATGCAGCACTTGTTATCTCTTCTGCAGCAACAACAACACGTTCAACAGAATGCTCTCATTCTTTCCAAAAGCATTTTCTGACTTTAATGCCAGAAACTTGAAATGTGGTCCAAGGGCAGAGGTGTGACGTTATCTTTCCATCATCCCAAAGCCCAGCACAGGACCTGGCAGTGGGTAGGGAGGATGGACTAACTTTTATGGAATGAATTCATGCATTCATGCTGGCCTAGTGCCTACTCCTCTGACATTGTTAGTTGCCACCCAGGACAGCCTGCAATGAGATGTTTTCCCTCCTTTTTCCCCCAACTTTCTCCTTTTCAAAAAAATGAACGTGTAAGGTTGGGCCTATGATGGGCCTACGATGGCCATCGGCCCAGAGGTGGAGCATCCCATCCGTGGGCAAGTAAAAGTGTTCTCACCTGAGGGACAGCCTGGCCGAGCTGTTTGAAGAGCAAACATGTGGGGAAAGGCTGGGCCTCCACTGGGCCAGCCGGATCTGCGGAGGAGCACCAGTGAATGGGAAATCTGGCCCTGAAATTATACAGACTTAGGTTCGAGGGACAGCTTCATGGCTCACTGGCTGAGTCACTTCACTTCCCTTCAGCATAGTTTCTTCTTTGCAAAATGGCTAGAGTCATCTTTAACTTCAAGTACTGTTGCAAAACACTTGGATTAGCGAACCTAAGGCCATTGGCATACTTTTAAGGTCTGCACCCTCTTCAGTCGTTGACTTTCTTTTCAGAGTTCCCCTCGTCAATAAAGCATTTAAATCACCTAATTAAAGGTTTTGCTTGTGTCATGATGAAAAGAAGACATTAAAGCTTCCTTGAGATAAATTTGATATTTTATTATCCTTGGCTTGTCACATTCACTAATTAATTACTCCCTCACCCTGGCCTTAAAGCAAGCCGAATCAGAATTAGGCCTCTGCGAAATAGCTTCTGGGCTTTGAAGTGGCTCAAGGAGAGTGGAAATGGACAGCGGCACTCCAGAGGCCAGAAAGAGGGTACTTCTTCGTGGGGGTTCTGCAGACATACCACTCAAGTTGATGCCCAGCCCTACCACCAGCCCTGTGATCTTGGGCTACTTGCTCCCAGTCTCTGCTCCAGGTTCTCATCTGCAAAATGGGGATGATAGTCCTAGTACCCACATCCTTGGGAGTTGGAAAGGACAAAAGGAGTTAATACAAGGAAAGCCCTTTAACAGTGACTGGATTATAAGAATACTCATGAGATATTTATTCTTCTCATTTGTGAATACTAAGGGATTACTCATTTTTCTTGCTGTCATAGCAGTGAAGACCAGCTTTCTTTGTCATTTTCCCTGCATCCACACGTACACGCAGCACATTCCCTCCAGGAGCATGGTAGCCTGAGTACCTACGGGGCACCAAGCTCTCCTCCATAGATCCTCACAATAGGCTTATCTCGAGTGCCAGTCAGAGATTTAATTCAGGAATGCAAATAGTTTTCAACTCTCGTGCCAATGCTGAACAATTGTCCAGATTTCCTAGATTGCTGTTTTATGAGCCTTCCAAGACATGTCCCTGTTTGCTGGGACAGAGGTCCTCTAATGGACTAATAATGTCTACCATGAGCAGAATAGGAGACAGTAAGGGCTAAATATTTTCCATCTATGAACTTGTCCGTGGCTGGGGGAAGAGAGACAATGCTTCTTAAAATTTTACAGTTGGAAAGAGATCCTAAATGATGTCTGTGTGAAACTATCTTTGCTAGACTTTGGAACCCCATTTAGCCTTCTGTGAGGCTCCCAGGGTAGGTGTGCAGAGGCAGGGAATGAGGAGCAGTCCATCCAGGTGCGGGTGATAATGGTGCATTTCATGATAAACAATACATAAAATGATCTAAAAATTGGTCTACTTTTTATTTTCACTATGCTCTGGCAATTTTAAGCGATGTCAGGAAAAAAACAAACCAACAACAAACCTTCCTCAAAAAATATTTTGTTGATCTAAATGTTAAACAAGTACTATGGTTACTGTGAAGTTTTTCATAATATGTACTTAAACACCAAACAACACACTGTTAATACCCATTCTTTAATAATCATTGTATAATAATCATTCTACCGGAAGTTCATTTGGAAAATCCCCTGTTATAAATTGGCCCCTGACATATGTGGACTCAGCTACACACATTCATACTAAGCAGTAAGAGCCAGAAAGTAAGAGAACAGTTCAGAATTGGGCAGGCTTGTCTCAGGTGCGGGCCGGGTCTCCCACTGCTGCCGTACTTCGGTATTTAGAGAGCGAACTGAAAAAAATCAATAATAACACACTAATTGTAAAGAAGAAGAAATGGATCTTGAGCTGCTTCATTTTTGTCATTCTAGGTGCAAATCATTCTGTGAAAGGGGAGTAATTCACTGTTTGGGGGAAGATTTTTCACATTCCTTTCCCCCCTTTTATGAAGAAAAGTAATTAAAATGATGAATCTAGTACTTTTTCACAATATTAGTATATTCTGCCACGACTATGCAAGCAGATTCAATAAAAGTTTCTTTTCGGATTATTATTTTTATTTACTAATTTTCATGACCAATACTGAAAAATCACTTGGTCATAGAGAGGAGGAGAATGCCAGAAACTTCAACTTCAAGTGCCAAGTACACTTGATATGCTACTGCTTCTGGAATGTCCTTCTGCTCTCACTACCCCCCAGACTGCCTGTTTATGGGGGAAAGACTCTTTGGTAACTGCTGACTGTAACATTTTCCCCATCTACATTTTTATGCCTTTAAGCGAGCCACTTTTCAGTTGTAAAAATAGCCCTGAATTTTATAGAAATGAGCCCTATTTGCTTTGGACAACCTTACCATCACTCTCTTATATTAAACTATAAAAGTAACTCCCATGTTAATTTGCGCAGAAGCGAAGATACATTTTTTGCCAATATGTAATTTTTGTTATTAACCATAATAATCATCCATCAAAGACCACAATGTGCTAAGACTTAGCATAATAAATTTTCCTTACATTCGAGAGTTTACATTTAAAATAGATATAATAGCGGCATACAGATGGTGAGGAGAATCGTACCAAATGTGCTCTCTTGTAGGAAAAGTGACTTTAAAAATGCATGCAGAAAGGTACACAAATAGATAACATAACTATGAAGTCATGCAACTGATTACTTAATGTCATAGGACATAATTATCTAAATGTCTAGGTGGTCTCATCAAAGAAAGCTCTTTGGGGGCTGTATACATATCTCCACGACACTGCCTTTTCTCATGCAATTTTTGGAACTCATCTTTGGAATGGGAGAAGTCTGTGCTTTATTAATTCTTGTATGTTTTTATGTATATCCTTGTGATTTATCAGATGTGGCTCCATTCAGCTGGATTTATTCTCTCAACTAGGGTGTAAGTTTGAAAGGCAGAATCTAAGTTCAGTAAAACCATGGCACATTTTTGAACTAGTAAGTGTTGAAAACTCATGATCGCAATTGGATATAGAACAAAATATGTGACTTAGGTCAATAGTTTCTCACCCTGAGATTTTGTGATGGAATGACCATGTTGACAGTAAATGAATTCTCATTGCAAATAGTGCTAATACCTTATGCCTAATTATAAGCCCATCCACTCTTTTGTACTCGCCAGCAGTAAAATCAGGATGCTCCGATTCCCCAGCACAGAGGCCTCCCTCTGCATCACTGGAACCAATGAGGACAGATTTGCTGAGATCTGAATAGTGAAGCTGGGGATGTGAAGAAGAAAGAGCTGCGCTGGTGACTGTCCATGCTTTCTCAGTTTCACCAAAACCTTAATTTCTGACTTAAGGAATGTTTGATGTACACCAGGGATTGTGCAGGGGGCTGCATGTAATTGGGTTCCACAAATGTTTATGAAGTGTGTAATTTGTAAGAGCAATCGTCAGTTTCCTGTAGGATTAGCGCATATGGCAAAGTACAATCTTACAAGGTAACCTTTTGCTAGACACACCAGCCGTGTGGGTGAAGTAGGAGGGAGAGTGGAATTGAGGATCTGGGTAGGGGAAACATGCACATCCGTGAGGCTGATATGTGTGATCTGGCTCAGGAAGTAAATCCGGGGTCAGGTGCTTCTGCCAGCTTGGTAACCAGACCTTGGAGAGACTCTTAGGAGACGTCAAACTTTGAAGAAGACTGCATTCTGCCTGAGGTCATGAAGAATACAACTGGGCGTACTCCCTCCTCATCCCTGCCTTTCCACAGCGCTGTGTGCTTGTATACTTTTTTTTTTTAAAGATTATTTGTTTATTTGAGTGAGAGAGAGAGTACACGCAGGGGGAGGACAGAGGGAGAGGGAGAAGCAGACTCCCCACTGAGCAGGGAGCCCGATGAGAGGCTCATGACCTGAGCCGAAGGCAGAGGCTTAACCGACTAAGCCACCCAGGTGCCCCTGTGTGCTTGTATGTTGTGTGTTGACTGGCTGCACTGCGATCTAGGTTTCCTTATAAATATAACTCCCGGTGCTTTACTCCAAACATGGCTGGGATTGAAAGCCAGGAAGATGCACTTTACCAAGCTCCCTGAGTGAGACTTGTGAAAATTAAGTTTTGCTTTGAAATATATTTTTAATGTAAATACACACATCATTTGGCACAAATGCATGACTGAAATCATCACATATGCTGTCTGCAGTCTTTACTTGCAATCTTTTTTTCTGTGCTTGCCTTTTTGCCCCATCCTTATTTGAATAAGTTATATTAATCACCTTGGAGGTATTCTTCTATATTTTTCATCACTCTTGTGTATATACACACCCACATAACACAAATATACAAGCATCAGCTTTAATACCCTATGTGGTTATGCATGCATATAGGGCGGTTATAATTCTTCAAAAAGGGAATCATATTATATACATTTTTCTGCATCTTTTTTCTCAGCCAACGAGACTTCCTTGAAATCTCTAAGTTAACCAATATAATTGCAATTTACTCTAAAATAGCTACAAAATTTCATTGTGTAGATATAAAATAATTCCTTCAACTATTTCTCTATAATGGGTATTTGTTTGTTTTGGGCGGCTCTGTACAATGCTGCAATAAATACTGCTATCTTACATATCATTGTTGTTAACTCTGTGTGATAGATTCCTTGAAGCAGAAGACCTGGGTCAAAGTATCTATGCATTTTTAATGTTAATAGCCTCACCAGATTTCTTTTCAAAAAATAACTGTGGCCACTCACATTTCTTTTCTTTTTTTTTTAAGATTTTATTTATTTATTTATTAGAGAGAGAGAGAATGAGAGAGAGCACATGAGAGGGGGGAGGGTCAGAGGGAGAAGCAGACTCCCTGCCAAGCAGGGAGCCCGATGCGGGACTCGATCCTGGGACTCCAGGATCATGACCTGAGCTGAAGGCAGTCGCTTAACCAACTGAGCCACCCAGGCGCCCTGGCCACTCACATTTCAATCAGAGATGTTTAAATGTGAATTTCAGTAATCTCTCTAACAGCAATCCGTCTTTTAAACATTTGTAATTGCTGATACTAAAAATCTGCAATATTATTTTACTTTTCAGATTCAGACCATTGAGTTTAAGCAAGATATTTCCTGTTCAGTAACCATTTGGATTTGCTTTTCTGTGAAGTCTCTGCTTGTATCCTTTGACCAATTATTGGACATTTATGATCATTTAGTTTTTTATTATTGAAGTTTTACAATGAATAACATACAAGTTTCATTATAGGTTGCTATTAGTGATGATAGTGATGGTGCTTGTATGTGTTTTTTAACACAAATTCCTGTTTTATTTTATTTATTTATTTGACAGAGAGAGAGAGAGGGAGAGAGAGCACAAGCAGGCGGAGCAGCAGAGGGAGAGGGAGAAGCAGGCCCCCCACCGAGGAAGAGCCTGATGCGGGGCTCGATCCTAGGACCCGGAGATCAGGACCTGAGCCGAAGGCAGACGCTTCACCAGCTGAGCCACCCAGGCTCCCCTCTAACAGAAATTTCTGGAAGCTCAATTGGTTGGTGAAAGTAGTTGTATGTTTCAGGGCTTTTGACACATACGAAATTGTCTTTTGAAATGGTGTCATTACTTTACACACATATTTGCCATGCACAAGAAGGCACGTGTCTATTTGTCATCTGTGATACTGAACCTAATCTGTGCCAGTTTGATAGTTTAAAAGTGGGACTTCATTTTTCTAGTTTATATTTCTTTTAATTTACTAGTGATGTTTACAATTTTGTTTTATTTATTAGCTATTGATATTCTGTCTTATGTCTACTTCATACATCAAAAATACTCACCAGTCCCCATATTAAATATAATATCTATCTACATGTTAGAGAGACATAAATTGCAACTCTGAAATGTGATTGCCTACATATATTATTAAGTGTAACCACTTTAACTGTTCTCTGACAGTGTGAACACTAGTGAATTCTTTTCTTTGTTCATTTGTTTGAAACCAAGCTAGAAGAGTGGGTCTCCAGAATTCCAGTATGTTTCTAAAACATCAGGTGGCTCATTAGATTGTTTCTGCTCTTTAGCTTTTTAGTTCTTCCCTTTTGCCTCAAATGAGCTACATTTGAGCTGGGGTGTGGGGGTTGGGGGAGGGTGATCAGACCGGCTTCATTATGGAAGAACTTTAAAGATCTAAAAAAGAAATTAATTAGAGGGTATCTTTCAAACTGCCAGAGCTAAAAGGGAGGTTGAAGCTTTATGCATCAGTTTCAAACTGTCCTGTTTACTAATTCATCATCAGTTTAAATTTGGAGTGGGAAGAAGTAGTTGCCTCAGATTCTTGATTTGAGAAACAGGACGAGGTCCGCTAATCCCACCAGATGAGCTCTTTACGCAAAGAATAGGATGAATAGAGTTATGTGTTGTTCTTGCCCTCAGTATTTGGCAGTGTTTTCACTATTTAACCACACGTTTTTAGTGACCTTGCTGCAGAGATTGCCAACATTGTTCCTTATTAGATATGGACAAGAGGATCTCTCTGCAAAGTCTGGGGAGCAGGGAGTGGAGGGGGACTGTTAATTCCACACTGTGATGCTGTAATTTTAACCCAGTCAGAACCAGGAAATGAGACTCCAGGTGAGTCACAGATGGACAGCCTGAGGGGGTGGGCAGAATCTTCCCGGAATGTTGGTGCAGGGCCTTCTGTCTGACTGTGCATATGTGAGCATCAGCTCGGTTGTCGTACCAGCTGTTAGAGTCTGTCCTCCTTCCTTGCCGATTACCTCCCTCAGAATGTGTCCAGCCAGAAGAGCATATGGCCTAAACTCCCCTTGATTCAACTGCTATGATTTCCAGATACATATTTGATTCTTTCCCCAGAGATGGGTGTCTCTCCTCAGTGTTCCCATGGCTCCCCGTGCTTAATTACATCATACTTTTTACCACACTAAGCAGTATTATGTGTCTGTCTTCTTGCCTGGGCTTTCAGCTATTTCAGGACAGAATTTTCTTTCATCTCTGTATTCTGTTGACCAAGAAGACATCAAGGCTGTAAAACAACCAAAAGCATTTATTTGGGGGTCTTAAGGATTGTGACCCGGGAGACACGGGGTGGACTGAGATCGAAAGCGTGTTCTGAATTTCCAGCTGAGAGTGCAGGCTTTTAAAGGCAAACTCCACGAAGTTACATAACTTGTTTTGAAAGGAGTTATGATTGGTGCTGACAGAGTTAGACTCTCTAATACACCATTGGCAATTTAGCTAACAGATGTTATGGGATCTCTATTTCAGTCCAAAGTGGAAAGAAAGATGTATTCCAGAAGGCGGTGGAGTTGCAATTGACAAAAGCCAAAAAAGTTCATGGCGTTCTAAGCACTGAAACAGGAGACTTGCATAGGTCCTGCTTGTTCAATATCCTCCTGACCCTATTTTGAATGACTCTCTTAGCAATGCTTCCTGCACTTTGGAATCTTCTGTCACAACCCTTAATGCCTAGCACTGTGCTTGCCCGCACAGTAAACACTGTAATGAAATGTGTTTGAATAAATAAATGATTAACACATACAAGAATAAACGAATACACTTTTTCATTTTACCAAGTCTTATATAAGGCTCTGGGCTCCCACCCAGGAAATTGAGTGTTTTAGAAACGATATGCTGAGTTTTCAAGATCAGGCTCCCTGGGAAGATGACTCTGAGGTGGAGATTAACGTGCAGAAATTTTATAGGAGAATGGTCTTCAGATTAACACTTATGGAGGAAGTGAACGAAGGAGCAAGGAGTAGAGGGAGAAAGTCTGTGTTGCAGCCACAGAGACTGGGCCACTTCTTCAGGGATTTCTGCATGATTATGGTCCTGTAAAGCGTCCCCAGCTGGGCCATATATCCAGGACTGTGCATTTCCACAGAGACTAGTCCTTGGATGTCGGGCACATAATAAGCTCTCAATAAGTGCTTATTGAACCATAAAATCCTAAAGAGAAAATAGAGTGACTAGCTTATCGATTTGGGAAATCCTCTCATATAAGGACTGTTGAAAGAATTGTTAAGCAAGCCGAAACTATTTCCCGGCTCAGTTCAAGCCTCTCACATGCCGATCTGGGGTAGCATGTCATTGTCACAGCCCTGGTAGCTGCGTCTCACCTGAGGCCAGGGTCCGAATGTCACAGCTGATGTCCCTTGACATTCCCTCTGGTACATCATAGCTCTGCTTCTTCGTCTCGCTTTTAAAAGGGAGCAGCTGCTTTGTCAAGCAACTGGCTTCTCCTACGTGCCTTTTGTCATCCTGTCGTGGGGCCCTGATCAGAAGAGCCACTCAGCAGGAAAATTCACCACATCATAAATTCATAATCCATTTTTCTCCATATGCTCTGACCAACTTATGATGTTCGTAATTAAAACTTTATGCAGACTTACGGCTACTGAGACAGGTTGATTCAGTGCTGATTGTAGAACATCATAAATCACTGCGGCTTATTGTATAATTGGGCCCTAATAATTATTCCATCAACGTTAAGCAGGGCTGGCACTGGGCAAAAACACTAGGCAGACACACTCTTTTCTCCGGGCTCCTGCATCACTACACAATGCCCTTGGACACCAGCCTTTGCCCAACTGCCATTTCTTTGTTTTGTTCCGGGTTCCCCAGTCTTCTTTAGTAATGAAATCTCGACCCATGTTTCCAGGCACCATTAAACCGCACTTCCGCCAAGAAACCGGCTCAGCAGATTCCACCTTCCGGGAAACTGAGTCCCACTGCCGCTGGGAACAGCAGCATGCATGTGGAGGCTTGTTTGGTACTGACTCCTCCAGGGCGCATTCTGTAGATGGCCTCCAGGGGCCCATCTTTGTGAACAGCATCTCATGCCTTCAGTCCTTGCTCCTCCTTGATCACCCCTGAAATGGTCTCTTTCCCATTTCTTCTGAAATAGGAAGCTCCATGTCTCGAAGAATACACATGGACTGGGGCTTGATACTAGGTAGTTCTTTGACTCTAGCTGTAAAACTCTGGATGTTAACTTAAAATCCCAATCACAGTGTTCTTTGGCTACGCAACAGAGATTATGCTAATACAATAGATTTACCTCTTGGCTGTTAGCTCTGTGAATTTGCACAAGTGATTTCAATTCTTTGAATTTCATTTTTCTTAGCTATAAAATGGAGAAAATAATACATAATTTAAAGTCTTTCTGTCTTCCTACTGGGGATTAGAATGAAGCAACACATGTAAAGTTCTTGTCATCAAATATGGGTTCAATAAATGTCATAATTCCCTTTTCCTCTTACCTATTTAAATTTGAGTGACTGATAATGGGTTATTTATGTTAATTTAAGAGTGACTGATCCTGGAGGTTTCATGGCCCTGGAAAGGTCAAGAGGTGAAAAATATGTTAATACTTTTGGAACGTTTTGTCTCTCAATTTGCTCAATATAGAATAATGTTATAGTAAAGCACCAAAGCAAAATATTCTGAAGACAGTTTTAAAATCCATCAAGCCCCTGGAGAACTGATACCTTGTAACTTTGTTGTTAAAGGATTTATATATAATTTGAATGGACTGGTTTTTTAATAATTGCAGATAAGACTACATGTAGAGAGCCTTTGAAACATCAGGGGGACAGCCTCTGTGTGATCCTCCTTGTAGCATTCAGACCCTGACTTCCACGGGCTGCTCTGTTAGCTGATTTGCACACTTACCTGTCTTGTCAGAAAGCAGAGTAGAAACTTTGTTTATAGTTTTAAGTACTGGGACTGAATGCTCTTTAAGAAATCAGTCTTTACAGATGTTGGTGAGGATGTGGAGAAAGGGGAACCCTCCTACACTGTTGGTGGGAATGCAAGCTGGGGCAGCCACTCTGGAAAGCAGTATGGAGATTCCTCAGAAAGTTGAAACTAAAGCTACCGTACAACCCAGCAATTGCACTACTGGGTATTTAGCCCAAAGATACAAATGTAGGGTCGAAGGAGCATGTGTACCCCAGTGTTTATTTATAGCAGCAATGTCCACAGTAGCCAAACTATGGAAAGAGCCTAGATGTTCATCAACAGATGAATGGATAAAGAAGATGTGGTATATATATATACAATGGAATATTATGCAGCCATCAAAAAAAAATGAAATCTTGCCATTTGCAACGACGTGGATGGAATTAGAGGGTATTTTGCTAAGCGAAATAAGTCAGTCAGAGAAAGAATTATCATACAATCTCACTGATACGAGGAATTTGAGAAACAAGATAGAGGATCATAGGGGAAGGGAGGGAAAAATGAAACAAGATGAAACCAGAGAGGGAGACAAAGCATAAGAGACTCTTAATCTCAGGAAACAAACTGAGGGTTGCTGGAGTGGAGGGAGATGGGAGGGATGGGGTGGCTGGATGATGGATATTGGGGAGGTTATGTGCTATGGTGAGCGCTGTGAATTGTGTAAGACTGATGAATCACAGACCTGTACCCCTGATACAAATAATACATTATATGTTAAAGAAAAAGAAATCAGTCTTTAAATACCAATCACTAATGAGTATTCAGAACAATAGTTAATGCCAAAGTGAGTTCAGCAATTAAAAAAAATTACTGTGTTCATTAAATTTCAGTTAATTATTGTCAACCAGAAAATGATGTGCCCTGTTGTTAATAAAATAGTGGATCAGAAAACAAGCTTTAGATTAACACAGACCTCGGTTCTATTAAAAAAAAACCACAAAAAACCTTTGTTATTAAATCTTTTTTTTTTAAGATTTTATTTATTTATTTGACAGAGAGAGAAATAGCGAGAGCAGGAACACAAGCAGGGAGAGTGGGAAAGGGAGAAGCAGGCTTCCTGCCAAGCAGGGAGCTCGATGTGGGACTCGATCCCAGGACCCTGGGATCATGACCTGAGCCGAAGGCAGACACTTAACGACTGAGCCACCCAGGCGCCCTATTGTTATTAAATCTTACATTGTTATTATTTATAGTGGCTGGTACTTTCTTCATTCTGACATTTCACTTGTGTTCATATTTTTTATTATTTTAGCTAGGTTTTTGCTCAAATATCACTTTCTCAGTAAGGCCAGCCCTCAAGAAACCTATTTAGGATTGCAAACCTCTGCCCTGATTCCGGTATTTCCCATCTTTTTCTTCTGCTTGATTTTAATCTATAGCCCTTATCTCCATCTAGAAAAATAATCCACTATGTACTCTACTTATGTATTATTTGTGGTTTATCTCACCCAATTAGAATATAAACTTCTATCCCAGGGGTTTTTGTCTGTCTCCTTAACTGTAATGTGTCAGTACAGAGAATAGTACGAGGCAAAGAAGTAGTCAGTCAATACATAATTGGATGATTTTTTAAAAAAATTAATCTTTAATATGGAGCTAAAGATGCTTTCTTCAAATAGTTGGCCACATTGAGGCAGGCAGAATAGAGAAATGCCAGATATTTGCAAGAGGAACAAAAAAACAAGGAACAGAAACTGACACCAGACAGAGTCTGTGGACATTAACCAAATTTGTGATAGCTCAGGTTTCTCATGGCCACAAGCACCTTGCAGCTATTGCTCAAGCCCATGACATGCATGCACATAAAGCCCCAATCAGCCTGAAATCAGATTGTTCACATAGAGCACGGGTAATGATATGCAGCGTTCTTAGAAATCCCTGCCTATTCCCCAGAACCTCATATGAATATTTCAGGCCCAAGTTATGACTACCTTTAAAAAACAGGATCCCAAGTCTATCCTGCACAACTTGACTTGTTATGTGAGCGCAAGCACGATTCAGATCCTGTGAGTACATCCTCACTTCTTCTGAGGTGTGTAGTTTCGCTTTGCAATAAAGTTTCTTCTGCTACACTTACCTCTGACTCCTTCTTGAGTTCCTTCTCTGGCGAGGTCAAGAACCTGGCGCTGGCTGGTGTTGAGATCTCAGTGCCTGAGAACTCCCCTGTTTCTGGTATCAAAAGGAGATGGTTTATTTGCAACGACGTGGATGGAACTGGAGGGTGTTAAGCTGAGAGAAATAAGTCAATCAGAGAAAGACTTGTATCATATGACCTCACTGATCTGAGGAATTCTTAATCTCAGGAAACAAACAGGGTTGCTGGAGTGGGGGGTGGGGTGGGAGGGATGGGGTGGCTGGGTGATAGACATTGGGGAGGGTATGTGTTCTGGTAAGCGCTGTGAATTGTGCAAGACTGTTGAATCTCAGATCTGTACCTCTGAAACAAATAATGCAATATATGTTAAGAAAAAAAAAAAAGAAGATAGTAGGAAGGGAAGAATGAAGGGGGGACATCGGAGGGGTAGACGAACCATGAGAGACGATGGACTCTGAAAAACAAACTGAGGGTTCGAGAGGGGAGGGGGGTGGAAGGATAGGTTAGCCTGGTGGTGGGTATTGAGGAGGGCACATTCTGCATGGAGCACTGGGTATTATGCACAAACAATGAATCATGGAACACTTCATCTAAAACTAATGATGTAATGTATGGGGATTAACATAAGAATAAAAAAAAATCCAAAACCAGAACTATATGACTAAAAAATCTTTCCCTGGCTCCCCCAGTATATCACTATGGTAGGCAAAATGATGGTGCCAAAAGATGTCCGTGTCCCGATCTCTGGAACCTGTGAATATATTACATGGCCAGGAGGAATTATGGTCGCAGATGGAACTAAAATTGCTAATCATCTGATGTTAAACTAAAGAGACTACCGTGGGCAATCTTGGCGGTCCCAATATAATCACAGGTGTCACTTAAATGGGGGGAAAAGAAGCAGAAGAATCAGGATCAGGCAGATGGCCTCATGGAAAAGGCTCAACTAGTTATTACTGGCTTTGAATATGGAAAAGGACCTTGAACCATAAGGAATGGGCAGCCTCTAGAAGCTGGGAAAGGCGAGAAGATGAATCCTCACCTAGACTCTCCAGAAAGGAATCAAGCCTTGCCAACACCTTGATTTTAGCCCAGCGAGACCCATTTCTGACTTTGGACCTCCAGAACTGTAAGATATAAAATTTGTGTTGTTTTAACCTACTAAGTTTATGATAGTTTGTTACAGCAGCAAGACCAACTAACATAATCCCTTTGCCTCCCCAGTGATGCTGGAGACATTGTGTGTGTGTGTATGTCTGAGAGAAAGCCAGCATGTTTCTTTGGAGTACAATTGAAAGTAAATTGAAATTCATCTAAAAGAAAATGGTGGGCCTAGTGAAAGGCAAGAGCAAGAGGAAGTCTGGAGTTGAAAGATGCAGTTATAAGTCCAATGCCATGAGCCTTAATTATAGTAAGTGGTGAGCAAATATTGCTTAATGGATAAATAAAATGATAAAGGAATGAAAAATCTGCAGACCTGTGCTGATTTTTATTTCATCAACCTTACAGAAATATAATTGCTAATTTTAAAGGTGATGATGTCCCACTGTTTTAATTTGAATTTCTTTGACTATTAAGTTGAAAGTCTTTCATATGATTGTTAAGTATTTGTCTATTCTCTCTTGTGAATTATCATTTGACTACTGGGAAATTAAGGTCTCTATTTAATTTCAATTTTGTAAGCTCTTTAGAAAGTATAATTATTAACCTTACATTTGGCAAAAAGTTTTTTGCAAATATAATTTTCCTGTTTGGTGATTACCTTTTAAATATGCTTATAATACATTTAAAGCACAAACTTACTAAATATTTTGCAATCAAATCTGTTGGTTTCATCCTGGTGACTTCCTCCATTATTTTAAAACCATAATCACTCTGAATTTGTTTTAGAATAATATGTGAAGGTAAAAATTTGTTATTCTTTTTAAATAATTGACAATAGTTACTATATCATTTGTTAAATAATCTTCCCCTTCCCTGTTACCTTATTATAATGCTTTATTTAAAATCCTTCAATTCATTTGATGTATTCTTGTGTTTTTTTTAAAGCTAACTATTTTAGTTCATAGTCCTTTTTCTTCATTCTGTCATCATTTTACCGTGCTTAAATGCATTACAGCTTTATAGCATGTTTTAATGTTATTTACAGTTGCAACTGAATCCTCAAGCCCCATCATATCAACCTTGCTTTTAAAAATATTATTTTAGCTGTTCAACTGGTTTAATCTCTTTTTTTTTTTTTATTTGAGACAGATAGAATGAGAGAGAGAGAGAGCACATGAGAGGGGGGAGGGTCAGAGGGAGAAGCAGACTCCCTGCCGAGCAGGGAGCCCGATGCGGGACTCGATTCGGGGACTCCAGGATCATGACCTGAGCCGAAGGCAGTCGCTTAACCAACTGAGCCACCCAGGCGCCCCTGGTTTAATCTCTTAATCTTCCATATAAACATGAGAGTTTGGGGGCTTTTTTGGGTAATATTTAATTGAGATTAGTTTAAAAGTATAAGTGAACTTCTAAAGATTTGTGATAATTACAACCTTGTTCTTCTACTCAAGAAAAATGCTATCACTTTCCATTTATTCAAGTTTTCTTATTTGGCTCTTGTTAGGTATGTGTAATTAATATTTGCCCCTTCACAAAGTGGTTTAAAATTAAGTGGCTTAAAATTAAGGTATTTCAATTTAAAAATCATCTTGGGAATTGTTTATTGCATCTTTTAATTAGTTATTGCTGTATATATGATAATTATTAACTTTCGTATATTTATCTTAGATGGCACACTTTGCAGAAATGGGTTATTAATTCTAATCATTCATAAGACGACAATCTTGGATTGTTTACTTCTAAGAGCAAATTCTGTCTTTTTCAAAAAATTATGCCAATTGTTTCTTTTTCATGTTTTACTTCAATGACTACCATTTCTATATCAATACTAAATACTAATGAAAATAATGGCCATCTTTCTCTTACTGCTGAGTTTGATGAGAATGCTTTATTGTTGCATTATTGAATCTACTGTTGTCTATTAGCTAAAACTCTTTAAGTGATTCTTTTATCACTGATATATTAAATAAGGTGATGTCATGAGTAGATACTAAAATTATATTGAATTTCACATCTGGCAAATATCTGATAACTGCCAATTGTCTGTTGATATGATATTTGATCAAAAGTTATTTAAGATTCTTTGGTCACTGCTTTATTATTTATGATCTTATGAACACAGTTCTTTTTTTTTCCCCTAATAATTCGGGGCCTTCATTAGAAACTTCCATTGTTGCATCCTAAGTGTGAATAACGGATTCTTCCAGAATGGACTGCGTATTCCTTTACTCTTCAAATTCTTTTATCTCCCATAAGTTGTTTGTATATCCCTGAGAGTTCTTTCTGCACTTCTATTTTTTAAAAAGATTTATTTATTTATTTGATAGAGAGAGCATGAGTCGGGGAGGGGCAAAGGGAGAGGGAAAGAGAGAAAATCCTCAAGAAGACTCCCGAGTGCAGAGCGCAATGTGGGGCCCGATCCCAGGACCCCAAGATCATGACCTGAGCTGAAGTCAAGAGCCAGACAACCTACTGAGCCATCCAGGCGGCCCTCTTTCTGCACGTTAGAGAGCATTTTTTTTCTGATATAGGCCTAAAAGTTTTCCCACTCCACTTCTCAAACAAAAGTTCAAGGGTTCTACTACTGATTCAAAAGGAGGGAAAGAGTGGAATGAAGGAAAGATGCAGATGAAAGCAGAAGGCAAGAAGACACAGAGGGGAGCAGGAAGCTAGAAATGGTAAGAATGGACTTATTCAGAAGCATGGTAGATGAATTAATTTTTATCATGTTCAATCTTTATAGATATTATCTTATTTAATCTTTTTAATATTATTAAGGAAACGGAGGTTTAATGAGGCTGAATAGCTTATCTAAAATTCATGTAGCTTGTATCTTAAGCTTTACCAGTGGGATGCAAACAGTAGAAAATAATTTTCTATACCCACTCTCTCTTTTAAATAGTTCAGTGAGACTAGTGTTTCCCCTGTCTTGTTAGATGAATATTCAGAATCTCATGAATTTCTTGGTTACTTTCAGGGACTAGGAAACCCTCGCGTCAGGTTTAAATCATAAAATAATTTCAGATTACAAATCAGAATGTCCCATCCCCTATAAACATTAACATTTCCCTCCCCTGACAGGGCATCAGGCAGGTGGGAATGAGCATCCAGAGAAGGACAGCCAGCTTCTCTTTTGTTATAGCTCTACATCCTCACTCTCACCCACTACCGGTTAGCTGTACACTTCCTGTGCCTGGAAGATCTTTAAAGCTAACTCTTCCTTGTTTGGGTGCTTCTAAAATTAGGATGTGAGTCTCTGATCTCTCCTCACATCCCAATTGCTGGTAATCTCCCCTGGAAAATTTTTTAAAACCTCAGAGCATTGTTGATAGTTTAGCAGGTGTTTTGTAAGACTTCTGCAGTGACTAGGAACTCAGTAGCCTTACCTCCACTTTTTCCTGCTGGGGTCCCCACCACTTTTTCTTACTGGGGTCCCCTCCACTTCCTGTGAAGGCAGGCCCACTAGTTAGGTCCTAAACTGATCTCATGCTAGCTATTTTTTTTTTGGTTGGGATTCAATTCCACTCTCATCTCTCAACTGCAGAGCAGACTTATTAATGTAGAAAACTCGCTGATTAATCTTTTTGAGGACCTACTCGCCAGGTTTGTGAGGGATCATGGCACTCACAGCAGAGACTTCTCCAGGCAAATCCATTCCTCCCCACCTCACCAATTTGCTTTTTTCCTGATACTGTAATACTCTTAAGGGGTCTGGGAGGGCTTCAGAGTTATGTCACTAGGTTGTCTGTTTCACAACATACTTTCATATTTATGTCTGACAGATTAGGATCTCAGTGGAAGGTTTCACTTCAACATTGTCCAGTCCACATCTTCTCCGAGGTGGACATACCACCTCCCAAGACTTTTTTTTTTTTGTCTTAAATCATACTTATGAGTTTAAACTCTCTTCCATGTGGTAGAGATTTTCATAAATGTTCCTTTCTTGGAACACTCATTGTGGTATTGGGGGACTTTACAGAAAATGTGATGTCCTGATGTATTTTCTGCTACAGATGTAAGAGGCTGAGTCATGTCTCTATGCCCGACACTTATAAGAAAATATGTCAAGCTCCACGCTAGACTCTGGGTAAATTCAAAATGGAAGAAAAGGCCATTATATTACCATTCTTTGGGGGGACATTAATTATGTTTTTGCCAACTGAAAAAAAAAAGAAACCAACCCTTATTTGGAATTAGCAAATTAATATGTATAAAATAGGTCGGACTGGAGGATAGAAGTGTTTTATGCCATATATGTTAAAAAATATGGTCCTTCATTTATTTAAAGTTGAGATCCATTTTTTTAAAAAAAGTTATAATATTTATCTGCTTCAGGATTAGAATTAAAATTACAGAATATTTTCCCTCAAGACATTCTTCTTAGAAATTAAACTGCATGAATGAAGTGATTTCATTTCTCATCATATTTGTATTTCACTGAAATGCAATTGTCATTTCTCTCTCCCTTTTTGTAGAATATCTGCAAAGTTTCCTTTAGTCCATTTTTCCTCTCAGCTGCATTGATTTTCACACTTGAGCCATATTTTTCTTTTTTAATAAATTTTTCTCCACTGCACTCACAGATAGATCAATGACTTCCTCCTTCAAAAATCAATGGTACAGATGGTTGAAAAATTAACTTTTTTTTTTCATTGGCAGGTGTCATTGGCTTGACACGGAATCTGCTTTGGATGAAAATTTCCTTTAGGATCTGAGAGGGTAGAAATGAGGTCTAAGTAAAATAAGGCCCTGGACCTCTGAGAGCTCATGACCTTACACAAGGTTCATAGTGTTGCTGAATCTCTAAAGCTTCATGCATGAAAGAAGCATCTCAGAGCCATTGTCTAAAGGCTAGGCTACTGATCTCTTTCCAAGGGCTCAGGCTAAAGCAATCTCCACAGCCCATAAAGATGCAAATAATTCATAAGAAACTCTTAACTCTAGTAAACAAACTGAGGGTTGCTGGAGGGGAGGTAGGTGGGGGATGGGGTAACTGGGTGATGGGCATTAAGGAGGGCACATGATGTAATGAACACTGGGTGTTATATGCAACTGATAAATAACTGAACCCTACATCTGAAAGTAATGATACACTATATGTTAATTAATTGAATTTAAATAAAATAAGATAAAATTAAAAAAAACCCATGCACATAATTCATTTGACTTGGGAATCTTAAGCAAACTTTGGTCTTGATGAAATTCCAGTGGGCTTGAAGGAAAGATCAGATACTTCAGTTCTGAGCAAGAAGCCTGAATTCAGATGTCTTGATTTGGATTCTTCTTCTCTTGCTTGAAGTTTTATTATTTATTTTCTGCTACTCTTCCTTGTGAATATTAATCCCTACTCCCCAAGAAAGAAAGGCCAGGTCCATGCAACACTGGGAAGGAGGGCCTGGGCCTGGGTTAAGGTCTCATGCTTTGTGTGTCTGCAATCATTTTACCCTTAGAGAGAGTTAATGTTCTGGAGAACCTGGACAGGCTAACGCCCACGAAAATTGGAAGTGAGAGATGGTGCTAGAAATCTGGGAATATGAGAGACTTTGACATTGAATCAACAGGTACAGATGAAATCATCCAGAGAAAGTGTACATAGGAGAATAGATTAGAGGAAGGAAGGTGAAGGATATGGGAAGATGTGCAATCTCTTGAATCTTACATATTGTGCTTCCTGCTTGATTTGGAACCCCAGCAACACCAAACATCAAGGTGGCTCCTCCACGTTCTATGTGTGGTTTCTTGCTTGTTGTTCCTTTGTTCATGCTGTCCCCTTTCCTACAACGCCTCTCTCCTTCTTCTCTTGACTCATCTTAACATTATTTTTATTCTTCCTACAGGAAGTCTTCCATAAAAACCTTTCTCCAGTTAAGCTAGCCATTTCTCCCTGAAGTTCCAAATTAATTTCTTCTCTGTGCACCTTCCACACAGCTGCAGCTGCCCCTCAGTAGCTGTGGGATCCATGGGATCAGCAGAGAAAACTAAAAAAGTTAGGGGCTAGTGTTGGGAAGACTGGATATCCACATGCAGAACCTTATCTCACACATTTACACAAACCACTCAAAATGGATTTCAGACTTAACTGAAAGACCTGAAAGAGTAAAACTGCTAGGAAAAAAGAAAAAATGGAGGGAAAATGCTGCTTGACATTGGTTTGGGCAATGATGTTTTTGGATGCGACATCAAAGACAAATAAAGCCAAAAATAAACAAGTAGGATTGTGTCAAACTACAAAAGCTTCTGCACAGCTAAGGAAATAATCAGCAGAATGAAAAAGCCACTTACAGATGGGAGAAAATATTAGCAAAGTATATATTTGATAAGGGGTTGATATCCAAGATATATAAGGAACTCAAAACAACTCAATAGCAAAAATTAAAAAACAAAACAAAACAAAGAAACCACCCTATTAAAAAAAATGAGCAAAAGTCCTGAATAAATAATTCTCTTTTTTAAAAGATTTATTTATTTATTTGACAGAGAGAGAGCACACACACACACACACACTTGTTAGAGTGACTATTATAAAAAAAATAACAAATGTTGGAGAGGATGTGGAGAAAAAGGAACTCTTTTACACTTAGTGAGAATGTAAACTGGAACAGCCATTATGGAAAACCATATAGAGATTCCTTTAAAAATTGAAAATAGAACTACCGTACAATTCAGAGATCCTGCTTCTGAGTATATATCCAAAGGAAATGAAATCAGTATCTCAAAGAGATCTCTGCATTCTCATATTCATTGCAGCATTATTCACAATATTCAAGATATTAAAATCACTGAAATGTCTATCAATGCATGAATGGATAAGGAAGTTGTAGTACATACAAAAGGGAAGGAATACTATTCATGTCTAAAAAGAAGGAAATCCTGACAGTTTTGACAATATAGGTGAACCTGGAGGACATTCTATTTAGCAAAATAACCCAGACACAGAAAGCAAATACTGCATGACCTCAGTTACATGAGTGATCTGAAATAGACAGATGCACAGAAGCAAAGAGTAGAATGGTGGGTTCCAGGGGTTGGGAATGGAGAATGTAGGGAGATATTGATCAAAGGATTTCATCAAAGGGTTTCATGTTGGTCAAAATTTCAGTTATGCAAGATAAATACATTTGGTGATCTAATGTATATCATGGTGACTGTAATTAATAATATTGTGTTGTATATTTGATATATTTGCAAAAAAGAGAAGATCTTAAGTAGTCCCACCACATACAAAGAGATAACTACATGAAGTGATGGACATGTTAATTAGTTTGATTGTAGGGATGATTTCACAATGTATGTATTTATCAAAACAGCAATTGTGCACCTTAAATATGTAGAATTTTATTTTCCAATTATACTTCAATAAAACAAGCAAAAAAGTAATAGTGAACTCTTGCATATCCTTAATCCAACTTCCCCTAATGTCAGCATCTTATATCAGCACAGGACAATAATCAAAACCAGGAAATTAACATTGGTGCAGTACTACTAACATTACTATATATATTTTAAATAATAAAATTGAGGACTTCTTTATATAATAATAGATCACTTGGATATTCTTTTTGTGAAAACTACGCAGGTCATTAGCCAATTTTTCTATTGGGTTGCTGCTTTTTCTTCTAATGAAATTTGTTGTTTCCTTATAATCCTCATTCCATGAGAAGTTTTGTCAAATGTTTATGTATTAAATTCACTTAAAATAACAATGATTAACCCATACATGTTAACATTATTGATATATTTAATGAAAAATACCTGTAGTTTCAAATACAAATACAAAAATAAATGTAAATCTTGACATTGCACATTTTTTAAGTCTCTTTAATGTCTGGCTTAATGGAAGATGATTGAATTCACATACCCTCTTCTTGGTTCAATGTATTGCAGTATGTTTTCTTATCTGCCTTGTATTCATTAGTGACAGTTCGCCAAAGTGGATTCAGCCATTATTGATCCATGGGCTTTAATTTTATTTCAGTTTTGTAGGGTTTTGTTTTGATTTGTTTTGTTTTTGCCACCATGAGTAAGCTTCAATAAATATTCTTGTAATTTTTAAACTTTTTTTTTATTGTGAGAGAGAGAGAGTGCACGTGCAATTAGGATAGGAGGGGCAGAGGGAGAGGGAGAGAGAATCTTAAGCAGGCTCCACGCCCAGCACAGAGTCCAATGCAGGGCTCGATCTCACAACCCTGAGATCATGACCTGAGCTGAAACCAAGAGTCAGACACTTTACAAACTGAGACACCCAGGTGCCCCTCTTGTACTTTTTAAAAGGGAAGGAGGGGAGAAGGAGGAGGAGGAAGGGAGGAATGGGGAGGAGGGAGAAGGGAAGAAGGGGGAGAGGGAGAAGGGTGGAAGGGGGAGGATGGGGAGGAGAGGAAATCAAAGGCTGGTTGGCTTTCAATATTTAAAAGCACATTATTGGCATCACAAAGCTACTTGACATCATTAGAATATATGCCACAATAACTGAAGCCCAACTCAAATAATACACTTTTAGACAGCTTTATATATGTTACACCTTTCCCAGTTCCATCATCCCCCTAACAAGCCACTTCCCCAAATAATAAACTGGGGACAATGGAGGAGAAAGAAAAAGCAAACACAATCACCTCAATTACAGACTCTCATTGCAGGGCCTGTCATCTCATGATCTTATTTACTTCTTCTTGCCTCTGAGCACCAAATAACTTCGACTACCTACCTATCATTATGGAGGGGACTTAATCAAGTTCCCTAGGCATTTTGGCACCAAAGATATTGCCTTAGTATTCCATAGGAGGAGAACCCGATTGTACTGAAATCCTGAGAATCCATTCTATCTAACCATATACTACACATAAAAAGGAGCCTAAGGAGTAAAAATCATAGTGTGGGATAAAAGGAAGCCACAAAAGTACTGTCTGGGAATAAAAAGGAAGGAATATGGCCCTCTAGCTTGTCACACCAGTTCCTAATATATACCCACATCCATTCAGCACTGTATTTCACTCACTGAGTCTCTGTTCTGTCTTTCCCATGAGACTGTGACTTCCTTTAGGTCAGGCAGCACCTTTATTATTACTTCTTGTCCCTAGCATCTAGCACTGAGTGAGATCCAATATAAATGTTTTTGGCTTAGTGTATTTGTTCGGAAACAAATAAGTAAATTGTGTTCATGTATTCACTGAACACATATTTACTGAGCCCAGACAGTGTTTTAAAAGTTTAGGATACATCAAAAAAACAGATTCCCATCCTGTGCAGCTTTCATTCTATTAGGGAGGACATAGATAATAATTAAGAAACATAAACATGAATAAATCATATGGTACGGTAAAAAGTGGTTATTGTGGAAAAAAAGAAAAAGTAGAGCAACGTTAATGGGATTGACAAAGGGCCAGGGTCTGTGGCAGATTGCACTATTGAGAAGGGAATTCAAGATGGGGCTTGTTATATAGATGAGATTTCATCAGAAATTGGAAGAAGGGAGGTGCTGGGATAGGATGGCTCACGTGCTCACAAAGGAGCAGGAGGTTGGCATTCCTGGGGTGGGCCAGGGCCGAGCAGCTGGAAAGGTCAAAGTGTGGGTCACATGGTGGCTCCTTGGCAAGTGGGTTGGGTTTTGAATCCAAGTATAAAGGGAAGAGTTGACAGGAGCAACATTCTACATTTTAAAACTTCTCACTTACATTCTAAAAGAATCCATCTGAATTCTGTGCAGAAGGGAGAGAGGAAAGAAGCAGGGATCGCCATTAGAAGGCTCTTGACCTCATTCAGGTGAGCGGCAGGTAGCTCAGACAAGGTGGTGGCAATGGAGGTGGGAAGAAGGATGCGGATGTTTGATGGCAGAGCCTGTAGGATGCCCTGACAAAGATTCTTTGCTTGACCAAACTTTAGTCAGGCCCCTGCACTTTTCTAGGCCCAGCTGTACACTTCCTTATAAAATCCAGTTTTAACATGAACCCTGCCTGATCACTCTTGATATCTGATCAGTATTCCTCCCCTCCCAGGCTTAGTGTCGGGTCAAACTGGCCTGCTTTCAACAGAAATATTATTAGGTAGGGTCACCCAGGATTCTTCCTAGATTTCATGTCTCTTCTTGGTAATTCTTCCATCAGCTGACTCCCACACTCCTGGGCTCTTGTCTCTGGTGTATTTGAAATGGAGCCCAGGTCTACACTGGGGGCTCTTTTCCCCAATTGCAACAGTCCTGAATGAATTCTCCTTCACCACTTTAACTTCTGTCTGCCTCTGGCTTTCTTTGGCATGCCCAGTGGGCTGGACCTGGGGTGCACGAAGGGGAAAGGTCCAAGGTTTCTGGATCAAGCAAAAGGAGAGATGGAGTAGTTACCAAGTGAAAACCAGAAACTTCAGGTGAAACACGTTTAAGTTTAAGATAGCTAAAGCACATAACATCTTTTTTTCTGGTGGATTTTATGCACTTCTCATCTCTTTGCTTTTCCAATTGCTACCCAGCAGGCTGCTCCATCTGTCATTGTTATTTATCAGTTGTCCAAACAAAATGTGTTTTTAGATTTGAGGCTTTTTAAATATGTCTAGGAGGGATGTAATCAACCTACTCTGGCTGTAATTAGGAATGTCATCTGGAGAATCACATCCGGCTACATTTTTAGGTATATCTTAACTGGCCATCACCACTAACTGCAGATGAAAATAGTTATAAACATTAAGATTAATGAATGGTTATTTCTAATAGACAAGACACCATGATATATACTTGTGGAAGATATCAGCAACCACGTACAATTACATTTTTTTTTCAATATGAGAACATAGAGAATCCTTGGGGCACAATAATTATTACCTCATTTTTTCCCCCTGACACAGTGATTTTAGGACTACCTAGATGAGAATACTGTTAAAAGAACAAATCCTCTAATATACTATTAACCAGCTATCAAATATATGATACCTGGATTCTCTAAGAGTTTATTCCTCTTATTACTTACGCTATTTCATGAATGTGTCAAATGGGAAGGAACTAAACTGCCTGTCTCTAACAAACTCACATAATATAAGGGCAGTGAGAAAAAAAAATTCACCTGATTATTTTATTCAGTTTCTGAAATCTAGAGTATCAAGATAGATTATCCAATAAATTACTGGAATGAAATGATATGTAGCTAAGATGGATGCTTTTTAAATTTGTTGCTTGTAAATTTGAGCAGCCTGCGGAAGATGTGAGTGGAAAGTGACCTGAAGTAGCCGGGATTTGCTTGGCAGGCACTTAATACATTAAGTGAATGTAAATTCACTTTTTTTTTTTATTTAAGTGATTTTTTAAAAAGATTTTATTTCTTTATTTGAGACAGAGAGAATGAGAGACAGAGAGCATGAGAGGGAGGAGGGTCAGAGGGAGAAGCAGACTCCCTGCCGAGCAGGGAGCCCGATGCAGGACTCGATCCCTGGACTCCAGGATCATGACCTGAGCCGAAGGCAGTCGCTTAACCAACTGAGCCACCCAGGCACCCTTAAGTGAGTTTTTTTAAGTGAATATTATTAAGTGAATAAAATAAATCGAGGCTTCTTTAAAAATCATCTGTTATTACTCTCTCATTTTACAGTCGAGGAGATTAAGATCCCAAGAAAGCCATTCAGCTGGTGGGGTAAAAACTGAGCTCACTCTGGGGACACCTGGGTGGCTCAGTGGGTTAAGCATCTGCCTTTGGCTCAAGTCACGATCCCAGGGTCCTGGGTTCAAGTCCTGCATCAGGCTCATTGCTCAGAAGGGAGCCTGTCTCTCCCTCTGCCCCTCCCCCTGCTTGTGCTCACTCTCTCTCTCTCTCTCTCTGACAGATAAATAAATGAAATCTTAAAAAAAAAAATACCTGAGCTAACCTCTAACCAGTCTTGCCTCGTGGCATTAAGGACTAAATAAATAACCACGAAGAATATGAAGAACAGTCGATTCGTGAGGAACGTAGTGTGTGGCTCATGGTATGTTAAGCCCTGAAGCATCAATAATCAAGCAGCAGGTGTGCAAAGCATCCTCTCCTTTCAGAGAGGACATCCCCAGGAAAGACAGAGGGTGACCTGGACCAGTGTCATCCTAAACCTGATAACGGCAGAGGGACTGGCAAAAAGACTAATATTTGTGAGAGGAGATTCCTATCATGGAACCATTTAATCAGGACAGTTCTGGTTCCCTAGGATTGCTCATAATAAACATCCTTGGGACCGCTTTATTCCTGGACCATGGCTCCTTGGAAAAATGACACAAAAACTAGTAACCTCGCACAAAATGAAATGTTTCATGACCAAAATGACTCTCTTTTCTGTATTAAAAAAAAAAAAATGGAGGTAGGGACATTACCTAGAAACTTACTTTATGTGGGGGAATGCATGTGTTAATCTGGGCTGACTGTATCCAATGCAACAACAAGACCTGGGACCTCTGCCCTGTCTGTGTCTCATGACTACTGGATGCTGGAAATTTTACTGCGGCTAGCTGGTAGATCAGTTCTTGAACTCGGGGGAGTCTGATTTGACAATCCAATGTCTTCTGTTATCTCAAACGCTTCATGTAATTTCATTAGCAGTATGGAGGAAATATCCATCCACAATATAGAGAAAGTAGAAAGCAAAAAGAAAGCAGGCCAAGAAACCAAAACAAAGATAAAGGGTACAAGAGCTGAGGTCCTGAATTATTTTGATCCTTCCACAAAATTCGAAAGTTCTCAGTATCAGGGGCACGGCATAATGGGTCAGGAGCTTGAGAGTATAGGAAAAGATGCCAACTATTATCAAACATGATTGTTTAATGCTCAGTTTATTAATGACAAAGCCTGTTAAATGATATTCTCCTAAATATTAGGAAATCGTTCAGGACTTGTGAATTAATTAATTAATTAATTGATTGATTAATTTAGAGAGTGGGAGCAGGGGAAGGGCAGAAAGAGAGTGAAAATCTCTCTCCAACATGGGGCTCGATCTCATGACCCTGAGATCATGGCCTGAGCCAAAATCAATAGTCGATTGCTTAACTGACTGAAACATCCAGGCACCCCAGGACTTGTAAATTGAATAAAACAAATATCTCTAGATATTTAAGCATTGCTTATAAACCCTTTGGATCAAAATTACCAAATTATTTCATTATAATGACAAATCAAATATACTTTTTTATTAAAAAGACATCAAACACACATTAATGCAATTTTATTTACAAAAATTGCATTAAACACACTTAAATGGTTATACAAATGTCTAGATGATAAGTGTAATATATCTTACTTTTTCATGCTTTTTTTTCTTATTTTTATATCTTATTCAAGTTACATTTCTAAACTACTTTTGATGCCTTCTTGACCAGCTTAAGTTATAGGATCCGAATTATTAACTTTTTTTTTTTTAGTGAAAGAGAGCAAGAAAGAGAGAGAGCATGTGTGTATGTAAGCAGTAGGGTGGGGGGGTGTGCAGAGGGAGAGAGAATCTCAAGCAGACTCCCTGCTGAGTGTGGAGCCCAATGCCAGGCTCGATCCCATGACCCTGAGATCATGACTTGAGCTGAAATCAAGAGTCAGATGCTCAACCAACTGAGCCACCCATTGAATTACTTTTGTACATTGGTCAAAAATCTAGTGGGTATATTTGTGTGATTCCATTTCTGGGTTCTTTGTTCTTTTCGATTTATCTATGTATGTATCTATCCTTCTGTCAAGTTCCAAAATAAATTTTAAAATCAGGTAGGCTGATTTCTCCCACTTTGTTCTTCATTTTCAAAACTGTTCTAGCTATTGTAGTTTCTTGTCTTTCCATATAAATTCTACATCAACAAAATTTTTGTTGGGATTTTGATAGGAATTGTGTGAAACTATTTATTAGGGGAGAATAGCATCTTAATTGCTCAATCCATGAAAATGGTATTTCTTCTTTGATCTTATTTGTATCTTCTGCAACTACTTTTGTTTTATAACTTTTAGCATACTGTTCATTTTTTATTAGATTTACATCTAAGTGTTTCCTTTTTCTGAGCAATTGTAAATGCACTGCCTTTTTAATATCAATGGATAGTTGCTAGTACCTAGAAATTCAATAGATTATATTAATCTTACAACATTTGACATTGCTCATCTCACTTATTAGATCTAAGAGTTTATGTACAGATTTCTTGAGGTTTCTAAATAGACCATAATGTCATATGTAAGTAGGAATAGTTTTATGTCTTTCTTTTCAATCTGAATAATTTTTAGTTCCTTTTCTTGCATTAATGCACCAATTAAAATTTGCAGCCCCATGTTGAATAGCAGTGTGAGGGGAAAATCTTGCCTTGTTTCTAATTTTAGGGGGGAGAGTGTTCAGTTTTTCACCATGGAGGATCATCTTAGCTCTTTAAATTATTCTGTTGAGCCCACCCAGTGAAATTTTAATTTCAGTTTTTGTATTCTTCAGTTCCAAAATTTCCATTTTGTCCTTCTCCATATTGTCTATATCTTTATTGAAACTAACTCCTTTTCCTTCCTTCCTTCCTTCCTTCCTTCCTTCCTTCCTTCCTTCCTTC
>NW_023270377.1:97946557-97975356 GCF_011800145.1 Mirounga leonina | reverse complement strand
TTCCTTCCTTCCTTCCTTCCTTCCTTCCTTCCTTCCTTCCTTCCTTCCTTCCTTCTTTCCTTCCTTCTTTTCGTTCTTTTCTTCTTTCTTTCTCATATTTTAGTCATGTTTATAATTACTATTCAAGTGTTTTTATGATAATGGCTGCTTTAAAATATGTCTAAAAATTCTAACCTCTTTGTCATGTCAATATTGTCATTTATTGACTATCTTCTTTTCATTCAATTTGAGATCTTCCTGGTTCTTGGTATGAATAGTGATTTTCATCATTTTTGTTATTATCTGATGAGTCTCTGGATCTTATTAAACTTTCTCTTATAGCTGGCTTCTTATGACACCACTCTGGCAGGAGAAGGGGTATTTCCACTCCATTACTGCCACGTGTGATTAAAATTCCTGGTTCCCCCCACTTGGCTTTTATTGATGTCCGAGGGAAGAGACCTCCTAATTACTGCTGGGCAGGGGTGAGAGTTCCAGCTTCTCATGTGGCCTCCACTGGGACCTCCTTTGACTGGGAAAGCTAAGAGTGCCTCATTATCACTCCCCATATATTCTCCATTGACAACACAGGTGGAAGGAGTGGCTATGATGCTGTTGGACTATAGCACAAACCATGACCCTCAAACCTCCTCTGGTGACACACAGTGGAGTGATGGAAGAATACCTTGTTACTGCCAGGTAAAGGACTACAACCACATGACAGCTCCCCATTTGCTCTCCACGGACACGGCCAGGCAGGAGGAACCTTCTTACTACCTAACAGAGATGAAAGGCCCTACTTGGTCTCTGACACTTCCTGGGGTTGTGGCAGCAGGGGTACGTGGCAGGAGTAGAAGTCTAGGCTCTTCACTCCATCTTTGTTGACATGGTGGGATATAGCCACAGTTTGTTTGTTGGTTTATTTGTTTGTTTGTTTTTCTGTCATGTTTGACTGGAGTAGAACAGTTATATTCTAAAAATTTTCTGTCTTGCTAGGCCAATCCTTTCCTGGTCCTTTGGCCAAAGAGGAGAGGGTTTTGTTGGGCCTTTTTGTTTGTTTGTTGCTTTTGTCTGCACCTGTTAACATTTCCAGGTTGCTGGCTTCTTCAGCTCAAAATCTGGTATTTAAGGAGCAAAGGAATACTCGGGTAATGCACCACCATGTCATCCTGTGAGTGCCAAGGTCCCCAGTTCATGTCTTTTCTTCTCGCCCTTTCGGAGTATTCGGAATATATTGTCCAACGTTTTTACTTGTACTTAGCAGGAGAAACAGGGAAAGGTATGACTACTCTATCTTCCCTAAAGTGGAAGTCCTCACCAAGAATTTTTATGTCCACTCCTTTTCCATTTATTTTGCTTTTATCATTCTTTTATCTTTGTTGTTACAAAGAAGGATTGCTCTTTAGATTTATTTGGATAGTGTTATACAACCCATTGTCCTGGTATTATGATACACTGATCTGACTTGAGAAGTTATTTGATAGTATATTTGAGCCTTAATATTATCTTATTGTAATTAATCGGATTGTTTAGAAGAAGCACCTGCACCCCAATGTTCGTAACAGCAATGTCCACAATAGCAAACTGTGGAAGGAGCCGAGATGCCCTTCAACAGATGAATGGATAAAGAAGATGTGGTTCATATATACAATGGACTATTACTCAGCCACGAGAAAGGATGAATATCTACCATTTCCATCGACATGGATGAACTGGAGGGGATTATGCTAAGTGAAATAAGTCAAGCAGAGAAAGACAATTATCATGTGGTTTCATTCATATGTGGTACATAAGGAATAACGCAGAGGACCATAGGGGAAGGGAGGGAAAACTGAATGGGAAGAAATCAGAGAAGGAGACAAACAATGAGAAACTCTGGACTCCAGGAAACAAACTGAGGGTTACAGAAAGGAAGGGGCGGTGAGGTAACTGGGTGATGGGTATTAAGGAGGGCACTTGTGGTGATGAGTACTGTGTGTTATACTTAACTAATGAATCATTGAACACTACATCAAAAACTAATGATGTACAGTATGTTGGCTAATTGGATGTAATAATAAAAAAAACAGTATTGCATAGAAGTTTTAAATTCTGAGAGATGAATATACTAGCACAACTAACTCCTCTTTTAGGATCCTAGCTAATTTGTAATCTTATATGGCTGAAACTTCTTTCTGCTTCATCATAGGATAAGATCACCTGTGGTGAATTAATGTGGAATCCCTTTCTTTCTGTTTATTATGAGTAACCGCTGATAGTAATTGTTACTTCCGTCCTCATCTCCACACTTATTTTAATTAAATCCAATAAAGAAGAGCTGGCTTCTTTGCTTTTTCTCTGAACAATTCCATACATTTTGCTGCTTTATGGTAGGATAAAGGGATTTCAGACCTATTATAATTTTCCCCAAGATGCAGAAGCCACTAATCTCCAAATAGCCCAGGAAACAATATTCCAAAGATCTCAGTAAACAATACTAACAGATACTAAAATCCGGGCTGTAACTGTGTACAGGAGAATTGGTAGTGGGCCAAAGTACCACTGTAATATTTGACTCCAATACTAATACATTTAGGAAAATATTATCTTTTAAGGAATAGGATCATATGGATTATTTCCAAATTAATTTGGACACAGGTAAATCTTTGTATTTTGTTAAAATGTAAGCTTGTATTTTCCTTTGACATGATCACTTAGTGTTTTTTATTAATTCTTCATCCTAACTGTAATTATTTTTTCTTTATCTTTTATAAACCACATATATCCATATTTACCATTTTGTATCACTTTATTGACACAGAAGAGTTTTCATATGTTCTCCATTGTTTATATGGGTTCTGGATTGTCTTAGCTCCAAAATCTTCCCTTCGCTCATGTGGTTATTTTGTTTTTTCATGAAATTTTTAAAGCTCAAAATATTTTTATAGTTACACGCTAAAAACCAAAGAATGGGTCTAGACTTCTACCTCTTGGTCATAGGATAGGCAGTTCTACATAGAAATTATTTAGAAACAGTTGGTTCTGAAGATATTTATTTTGGATTACTCAAAAAAGCAAAATAAATTTGAGGGACAAAAACAAGTTATTATCAGATAAGTCTCAATTTTGAAGATCAAGGGAGCCTCGTAGGCAATCCCAGGATAAAATATATCATGTAATATGGCTCACCAGATGGTTTGGAGAATCCCAACCTAGGTACTGATTTCTGCTTGAGAAACTACTGTGAGTGTCAGTAAATTGGAGATACCTTTTCTTTGTGTATTTCATGGTATCTTGGACAGATGTCCTTAAAATGCACATTTCTCTTTGTAATACAGTTTGGGTAAGAAAAATAAGAGTAACTAAATTCTAATTATAACTGATATTTGGCTATTTGTTTAAACATGAAAACTTTTTCATGAGTCTTACTTTTAAAGATTTTATTTTTATTTATTTATTTATTTGAGAGAGAGGGAAGGATGGAGAGCGCACAGCAGGGGGAGAGGCAGAGGGAGAGGGAGAAGTAGGCTTCCCACTGAGCAGGGAGCCCAATGCTGGGGATTCATCCCAGGACACTGGGATCATGACTGAGCCACCTGGGTGCCCCCATGAGTCTTACTTTTTAAAAATATTGGCTGGTATATGAGATGGATAGGAAATAAGTTAATGTTTTAGTCAGAAAACATGGATTTGTCCAGAACTCTTCTTTCCATGTATTTGGGTATGGAACAGTATCTTTCTAAGCCTTAGTTTGCTTATTCGTTAAATGGGGATAATTATATAAATCTCATAAAGTTCTTGTAAGAATTACATAAAAACATGTACAGAATATATTTTGTATAAATGAATTTTTCCCTAATAGATGTTAAGTCTCATAACTGCTTATCTTATTCACTTTTGTTTTATTTGCGTTTAACACCAGTGCCTAGCACATATTTGATTCTCAATATTATAGAATCATTAATTGATTGTTCATTAAACATTGTTTCTTTTCCTCAACTTTTTTTTATATTAATATTCCCCTCCCACTATGGGGTCCACATAGAGAAAAACATTCCCAAACTTATGACAACTACATGATACAATAACTAACCAATTAGTGTATCATCTATTGAAATATATTCATTTTTTTCAATTTTTAAATATCTTTTTAAACATGATTTTTTTTGATGACACATTCTCAATCATGTATTCTCATTGGTTAATAAGTTGTTTTTTTTCTTAGTATATTCAAAGGCATATTTTTCTTGAATGTACAGTGAGTATTATTCAGTACTACATGTTGAAGACAGAGTTTGTATAAATATCATGGAAGTTTATTTATTTAGGGTAACTTTTGTAATGCTAGAATAAATAATAATTTTTCAGCATGATAACAAATGACCCACCATGCTTATATGAATATCAACAGGGCAAAACTTACGTGAACATTAACAAATAAAATGAAAATAAATTCAGACTCATATACATGCATATATTAATTCTATCTTTGTATTGTTGAAAGTTTAATGATAACCATGTTTTAAAAATGCAAATATAGCTGTCCTTTATTACGAGTATCTATTCATTTTGAAAGGTATGTGGAGAAAATGAAGAGTGTTTTAATGATCTTCAAACTGCTCAGGGCTGCAAACTATAAGCACCATGGCAAAGATAAGAATATAGTGTTTACTTTGGAGAAGAGAGGACTCAGATGATTGAAAAAACTTGTTTTCAAGACAGGTTTTTTTTTTTTTGTAAAGGATATGTACATGTTATTTTTATCTCTAGAAGATAGGACACAAGAAGATTGGCTTCAATTATGAATAGAAAGTTCTCTTAGATGTCTGGCAATAACTTCAAAAAAGAAACAGACCAAACAAAGGAGATTTTAAGTTCATTCTCCAGAGAGATCCTTAAACAGAGAAAAAAAATAAGCCCCATTGTAAATGCCTTATCTGAATGTCTGGTTAAAAACAGAAAGGGAGTAAATTAGATCTTTCCAAATTTAGGATTTAAAAAAATGCTAAGTGAAATATCCTAGATGAACTCTCCTTCATATTTATCTCATATATTTTCTGATGATTTTTTTGGTCATATTAATATATTTACTACTCTTGATGTGTATGTTTACACTTCAAAAACTATCATTAAGAAAATAAAAATACAGTCACAAACTGGAAGAAAATATTCATAAATCATACATCTGATAAAGAATTTATACATAAAATATTTAAAAACTCTAAAAACCCAATAATAATGGACATAAAAATCAATTAAAAAATCAACACAAGATCTAAATAGATATATATTCAAGGGTATATCAATGGCTTATAACACAAAAATAATAATTACATAATACAGAATTCTGCTCCTAGGTTTGAGAAATTAGATGTCTATATAAAGTCTTGTACAAAAATGTCCATGGTGGCAATATTCAAAAGCTGCCAAACACAGAAACAATTCAAATATCCATTCACTGTTAATGAATAAACAAAATATCGTATGTCCATATAACAGAAAATTATTCAGCAATTAAAAAGAATGAACAACAGATGGAAGTCATCATGAAGATTAATCACAAAATGATTATGCTATGTCAGGGGTTTTCAATCTCGGTAGTATGGAATTTGGGGGCTAGATAACTCTTTGTTGTGTGTGGGCTATCCTTTGCATTGCAGGATGTTTAGTAGCATCCTTGACTTCTATCTACTAGATGCCAGTAGAACCTACCCCAGTTGTGACATCTAGAAATATTTGTAGACATTGGAGGATATCCCTGGGTGAAAAATTACTCCTGGTTGAAAACCACTGTGCTAAGTAAAAGATCATATAGATGATTCTATTTACAGGGAACATTCAGATAAGGCAAATCTATAGGGACAGAAAACAGATGAGTAGTTTCCTGGGCTAGAGTGGGATAGGAGGCTGACTCCAAAGGGAATGTGTGATCTCTTTGGGTGATGGAAATGTACTAAAACTTGATTGTGGTGATAGCTGAAAAACCGCGAAAACCTGCTAAAAGTCATGGAATTGTACATTTAAAACAAGTGACTTTTATTGTATGTAAATTATACATCAATAAAGATGTCAAAATGCTAAAAATAAAAGAGATACTTTTACTAATCTAAAATATTTAAACACATGAATAAAGTAAAACTGAAAAATAAAAAAAGGCAAAATATAATTCTTAGAGATGAGAAGAAATTTATGAAATGAAAATTCCTCTGAAGGGCATTAAAAGTAGATAAGATTCTGCAGAAGAAAAGAAAAGCCTATTGGAAGTGTACAAAATAAAGCCTGGAGTGGGAAGAAAGTGAGTAAAATAAATAGAGCCTCAGTGATTGGTGGGACAATATCAAGTAGTGTAATACATATGTATGTCAACATAAAGTACAACCAAGATACACACACAGATTTTTGGAAAACAGTTTTAAACAGAAAAATTTCATGATCATTAAAAAAAAATTACTGTAATTACTTAGAGAAGGAGTCAGCAAACTATGGCCCATGAACCAAATACAATCCATGGCCTGTTTTTGTATAGTTCTCAACTATGGATAATTTTAACATTTTTTTAAGATTTAAAAACAAAAACAAAAAAATATGCAATAGAAATCTTATCTGGCCAACAAAGCCTAAAATATTTACTATCTAGACCTCAATAGAGAAAGTTTGCATTCTTTGCAATAGAGGAACTAAAAAGAGAAAACTATACCTCTCATTGTAAACTATGTGATCCAAAGACAATAGAGTGATATCTTCAAATGTTAAAACAATAATACTGACAACATAGTATTCAATATCCAGTGAAAATATATATTTGCAAATGAAGACAAAGTACAGACTTTTTTAAGACAAAAATTGAAATTGTTTCTAATGTAACTACCCAACAAGAAATTTAGAGAAAATCAACAAAATCAAAAGCTGATCTTTGGGGAAAATCAACAAAATAAAGAAACCTTTAGCAATCTTATTGAGAAAAAATAAGCAAACAAGCAAATTATATTAGACATGAGAAAAGAGATATTACCACCGACCATACAGATATTTAAAGGAAAATAAGGAAATATTTTGTACAACTCAAAGTTCATAAATGCAATACTAGAGTGAAATGGACAAATTCCCTGAGAGATACAAACTAGCTCATTCAAGATATAACTCTTTATCTATTAAAGAAGTTTGATTGTAATTGAAAACCTTTCCATGTAGAGATGGAAAATGGTATGGAGTTTCTTAAAAAGATACAGCAATTCCATTCCTGGGTATTTGTCTGAAGAAAACACGAATTCAAAAAGATATCTGCCCCTCCGTGTTCATTGCAGCATTATTTAAAATAACCAAGATACAAAAACAACCTAAGTGTCCACCAGGGATGGATGGATAAAGACCATGTGGTATATACATAAAATGGAATATTATTCAGACATAAAAAAGAATGGAATTGTACCATTTGCGACATGGGTGATTTTGCGGGCATTGTACTAAGTTAAATAAGTTAGACAGAGAAAGACAAATACAGTGTGATCTCACTTATATGTGGAAACCAACAACAACAAAATACCCAAACAAAACACTAAAAATGAATTCATAGATACAAAAACAAATTGGTGGTTGCCAGGGACAGGAGGTGAGGTATAGGTAAAATGGGTGAAGATGGTCAGAAGGTATAGACTTCAATTATAAAATACATAAGTTCTAGGCTATAATGTGCAGCATGGTGATCATAGTTAATATTACTGTATTGTATATTTGAAAGTGGTTAAGAGAGATCTTAAAAGTTACCATCACAAGAAAAACATCTGTAAAAATGTATGGTAATGGATGTTAACTAAATTAATTATGATGATCATTTTATAATATATGCATATGTTGAATCATTGTTACACATCTGTGACTAATTATATCTTAATTAAAAAAAAAACACTTTTCATGAAGAGAAGTATAGTCCTGACAGGATCTACTAGTGAATTCTACCAAACATTTAAGAAAAAAATTACCAGGGAATTGAAGAAAATGACATAACTTCTCAACTCACTCAATGAGGACAGCAGTATTCTGATTCCCAAACCATAAAGAGACATTACAACAGAAACAAAAACTAGAAACCAATATACCTTATGAAAATGGATGGAATAATTCTTTTTAAAAATGAACAAATCAAGTCTAACAATGTACAACAATTCTCTACTAACTTCACATTTCATAATAAAAAGAGAAGTATTTCTTCCTAAGATCAGGAACAAAACAATGATGGTCACTTTTACCATTTCTACTGGCGGTCCTAACCAGTGAAATAAGAAAAGAAAAATGATAATAAAACACGAAGACAGGAAAATAAGAAGTTATATTGTCTTTATTCTCAGATATATGAATATATACATAGGGAATCCAAGTCAATCTACAGAAAAAAAACAAACAAAACCAAAACCCCGCAGAACTACTAGAAATAAAATATGAGTTTAGCAAGGTCATAATATATATGGTTAATAGGCAAAAATGAATTATATTTCTAAATTCAGGCAATGAATAATGAAAAATGGAAATTTTAAAAAGTAATAATACTAAATACTATTTTGATCCTGAGAGATTAAAGAATATGTACATTAATGGAGAGATGTATGTTTTTTAGGAATCAGGAGATACAATGATGCTAAAGTGTCTATTATGACCAAACTGATACATAATTTCAGTGAAATTCCAATCAAATCTCAGTAGATTTTATTATTATTATTATTTTAAATCTCAGTGGACTTTAGCATGAAAATTATCATGGTGATTCTCTAAGTTATATGGACATGCAGAGGAACTAGAACAACCAAAGGATTTTGTTAAAGAATAACAAAGCTGGAATAATCTTATGACCTGATTTCAGGACTTACTATGGGGAAATTTGTATAGGTCAATGAAACAAGAGAATCTAGAAATAGATCCACATGTACATTATCAATTTATTTTTATCTCAATGAATATTTCAATGGGAGAAAAGATGCACAGTCTCTTCAACAAAAAGTATTGAATAATAAAAACATAATTTGGCAAACATGAATCTTCCCCCTTACCTCACACCATATAATAATATTTAAAAAAAATGTAGAATATAGACTCAAATATAAAGGCAAAGTTATAGAAATTTCTTGAGGAAAAAAGAGGTGAAAATCTTTGCAAACTTGAGGTTGACAAACTTCACAGATAAGATGCAAAAAAGCATGAGCCATAAAAGAAAAAGTGTTTCATTAAATGAAAGTCTTATGATATTAAAAGATATTGCTAAGCAAATGTAAATGCAAGTCACAAAGTGGGAGAAAGCATCTGTGATGGCTATATCTGAAAAGGGGCTTTTATTTATAATATATAAAGAACATTAACAATTCAATAACATAAAAATAATGCCCCCACCAAATTGGCAAAAGCATTTGAATACTTCATCTAGAAGATACAAAGATGACCTATAAGCACATGAAAAATACTCAACATCATAATTCACTCTAACATGCAGTATTAAGCCACAATAGGTAACAAAAAAATAGGTAAAAGGGGCGCCTGGGTGGCTCAGTCGTTAAGCATCTGCCTTCGGCTCAGGTCATGATCCCAGGGTCCTGGGATCGAGCCCTGCATCGGGCTCCCCGCTCCGCGGGAAGCTTGCTTCTCCCTCTCCCATTCCCCCTGCTTGTAGTCCCTCTCTCACTGTGTCTCTCTCTGTCAAATAAATAAATAAAATCTTTAAAAAAAAAAAAGGTAAAAAAGTAGGTAAAAAAAAAAAAAGTACTGACACTATCAAGGGTTAGTAAGGATTGGCACAGCTATATAATATGTTACCAGTGGGAATAAAAATTGTATAACCACTTTGAAAAACTTTCTGACAGCTTCTTAAAATGCTAAACATATACTTACCAAATGATCCCTAAAATTTATTCCTAGCTATTTATCCAAGAGAAATGAAAACACTATATTCAGACAAAGGCAGTCTCTAAACAAATGTTTGTAGCAGCTTTATACATAATAGCCAAAAACTGTCAACAGGTGAATGAATAAACAAATTGCCTTACATGTATTCAGTGGGATGCTACTAACAATGAAAAGGAAAGAACTTCTGACACTCATAAAAAGGATGAATTTCAAAAAAAATTGTGCTGATAAAATAAGCATGAAAATGATTCAGGTTGAATGTAAGTGAAATAAATGAAGAGATTATTTTACAAAAGAGAAAAAATGTGAATGAACTTAGGAAAATATGAGCACATCACTTTAGGGTTCAGAAATCTGCAATTTAATACCCCAATAAGAGAGCATTTTATACCTCCAAATTGCTTAAAACACAAAAGAAAATAACAATGAAAAGATCAAGAATCCTGACTATACTCAATGCTGGCAAAAATCTGGAAATCGATAAATTTGTATACTTCTGGAGGATGTGTGATTCACCTTTAGAAAGCATTAATTCATAAAGTTGAACAAACATTATACAACACAACAATTCCATTCTGTGTGTGTGCGTGCACTCACTAGAGAAACTCCTAACTCCTACTGATTTTCCAGAAGACAGAAAACGAATGTTCATTGTGTCTTGTCACATTAGCAAAAACAAAATCCTGGACACAAACCAAGTCTTTAGGAGAGTGGGATAAGTAAATTTGGGGAGATTCAAACAGTGGGATTTTAGAAAACAGGGGAAATGAATGAGCTACAGCTACATGCAACAGCACAGATCGAGTTAGGAAAATAACTTAATAACATACTTGTAAAGCTAAAAAGATGATGTATCACTTTAGAACTCACCCGATCTGTACCTCTGAAACAAATAATACATTATATTTAAAAAAAAAAAAGAAGAAGAAGAAGATAGAAGGAGCGGAAGAATGAAGGGGGGAAATCGGAGGGGGAGACGAACCATGAGAGACTATGGACTCTGAGAAACAAACTGGGAGTTCTAGAGGGGAGAGGTGGGTGGATGGGTTAGCCTGGTGATGGGTATTAAAGAGGGCACGTTCTGCATGGAGCACTGTGTGTTATGCACAATGAATCATGGAACACTACATCAAAAACTAATGATGTAATGTATGGTGATTAACATAACAATAAAAACTTTAAAAAAAGAATATTATTCTGCCTTAAGAAAAAAAGAAAGAGATCGCCATTTGTGACAACATGGATGAAGGGGGAAGACATTTGTGCTAAGCAAAATGAGCTAGACACAAGAAGAGAAATACTATATGATTCCACTTACTTATGGCACCTTGAGTGGTCAAAATCCTAGAAACAGAAAATAGAAGGGTTGTTGCCAGTGGCTGGGGGATGCGGGATGGTGAGTTATTAGTTAATGGGTCCCGAGTTTCACTGTTGCAAGATGAAGAGTTCTGGAGATCTGCTGCATAACAAGGTGAATGTACTTAACACCACTGAGCTGTACACTTAAAAATAGTCAAGATGGCCCAGCAATTGCACTACTGGGTATTTATCCCAAAGATACAAATGTAGGGATCTGAAGGGGTACATGCACCCCGATGTTTATAGCAGCAATGTCCACAATAGCCAAACTGTGGAAAGAGCCAAGATGTCCATCGACAGACGAATGGGTAAAGAAGATGTGGTGTATATATACAATGGAATATTATGCAGCCGTCAAAAGGAATGAAATCTTGCCATTTTGCAATGACGTGGATGGAACTGGAGGGTATTATGCTGAGTGAAATAAGTCAATCAGAGAAAGACATGTATCATATGATCTCACTGATATGAGGAAATCTTAATCTCAGGAAACAAACTGAGGGTTGTTGGAGTGGTGGGGGGTGGGAGGGATGGGGTGGCTGGGTGATAGACATTGGGGAGGGTATGTGCTATGGTGAGTGCTGTGAATTGTGTAAGACTGTTGAATCACAGACCTGCACCTCTGAAACAAATAATGCATTATATGTTAAAAAAGAAGAAGAAGAAGAAGAAGAAGAAGAAGAAGAAGAAGAAGAAGAAGAAGAAGAAGAAGAAGAGGAAGAAGAAGAAGAAGAAGAAGAAGAAGAAGAAGAAGAAGAAGAAGAAGAAGAAGAAGAAGAAGAAGAAGAAGAAGAAGAAGAAGAAGAAAACAGGAAGGGAAAAATGAAGGGGGCGGATTTCGGAGGGGGAGAGGAACCATGAGAGACTATGGACTGTGAGAAACAAACTGAGGGTTCTGGAGGGGAGGGGGGTGGGGGATGGGTTAGACTGGTGATGGGTATTAAAGAGGGCACATTCTGCATGGAGCACTGGGTGTTATACGCAGACAATGAATCATGGAACACTACATCAAAAACTAATGATGTAATGTATGGTGATTAACATAACATAATAATAATAATAAAAAAGAAGCCACCCATGAGGGAATAACACTGTAACAAGATGGCAAGAGCATGAAAAACAAAACTGAGGTGGAACGAAAGTGGTGGTGGGAGAAATATGGAGTCAGGGAGATTAGGAGTGTCAAGCATTAGTCATTTTAGGAATATACATAGTCTTAAATTGAGTGGTGTGTTCACAGTCTTCCATTTTATTATTCTTAAGACAAATCACACATTCATTAACATTCTTTCAAGTGTATCAAATATTACATAAGACATAATTCCTTCCAGGGACAGCTTATAGTTTAACGAAACACTCAGATAAACCCACAAGCAATGATTATGTTACATCATATACATGCTATAGTAAAGATATTTAAAAACAAAGCAGCTGTATTGTGTTAGTCAAGTATGCACATTCAGAATTCAAACAACAGAAAAATTGTAGTTTACTGCTTTTAATAATGTGTAATTACATAGCACAGAATCTTTGGCATTCTTTATAACAGTCTTTTTCCTAAATTGATTTTTGGAGTAGCTTAGACATGGTTAGAATTCTCTTTCATTTGTTCCTTCTTTGATTCACATTTCCTGAGACTTAGAAACAAGGGTTGCATGAAAAATAACTAAGTGTTCAGTAACTGATTAGTGCAGAAATACTTGTTAAATATTTATTTTGAGTTACTTAGGATAAGGCAATACTCTTCTATGCTGTGTGAAATTCAATCAAGATTCTGTTTATAGTATTATGTACACATTGTTCTCTGGTGCCATTCCTTATTAAATCCTATTCGAACACAGATTTTATTGTGGTCCAGAGATTGTCATGGTTGATTATAGAATTCAAGACAAAACCAGTTACCCTACTGGTAATTTATTTTTTGTTATTCATCAAGACATCTTGAAGAAAGTTGAGCAGACCTTGTGATACTGCTACTTACAAACACATATTCTCTTTTGTAAACATGAAGCTGGTAAGCAATCTTAGAAAAATTACCTAATTCTCTGGAAATACCATTTTTAGAAAGCCCTTTAGATTCTCTCCTGAGTTTATGCTGGCCAGGGTGAAGATCTAGGATTTCGCTGGATGAGAACCAGAGCAGAAAAATACTTGAAACCTTTCTTCTGTTGTTTGAATATTATTTAATTAGAATAGGTCCTTGATAAATTTTTTTCATGCACATTGAAATGCATTCTGTTATAGTTTATCTAACATTTATTAAGAATATATTCTAGAGAATTTCATAAAGATATGCAGTTGAACACTGACCTACATTTTTGATGGAGGAAATATTTTATTTATCATGTTTTATGTGTATTAAAATGAAAATTTAAAAATATTTTAGCCGTCTGGGGTGCCTGTGTGGCTCAGTTGCTTGAGCGGTGGACTCTTGATTTTGGCTCAGGTCAGGATCTCAGGGGTGTGAGATGGAGCCCCATGTCAGACTCCATGCCGGGAGTGGAGCCTGCTTAAGATTCTCTCTCTCCATCTGCCCCACCCCCACCCTCTCTTTCTCTCAAAAAAAAAAAAATTAGCAGTCTGAAACTGAGCTTCATCATATAAAAGAATGCCAATTTTAGCTATAATTTTTCTCTCTTAGCAACAAATAAAATAATGGTTACCTTGAAAATCAATGATTTCTTAGATCAAATGAAATAAAGTAATAAATTATCAAAGGGTTAACAAGAGAGATTTTTACCTGTTTCATAGTCACTTCCTTCTCCCCAAAATTCATGAGACTAAATTACATAATGCTAAAGAATAGCTATTAGATATGTATCTATAATGTAACACTGAAGTACTGATTATATGAATTGGTGAATATTGTAAAACACAAATTACCAGACTGCAATTAGGAGAGGCCCCTATTGAATAATTTGCATTACAGTTTTGCAAAGCAATTAAGTTTTTCTGCTCAGCAATTACCATACTAAGTAAGTTAAGTTGATGGGTCATCTAAGATTTTAGAGTCCATGAATGAGGAATGATGCAAACATACTTATAAAGGGCAGGAAGACAAACTGGAAAGCCATAGAAAAGGGTTTGGGTTTGCTACAAGCAGACAGAAAAATGTACCACCAGCAGATATGGGCACAGTGGAAACCCTCCAGCATACAAACTGTACCTTTATCTAAGAATTAAGAAGGACTTCATGAAAGGAAGAAGTATTATGCATGTATAGAAAGTGGAAACTGGGTGTTATGCACAAACAATGAATCATGGAACACTACATCTAAAACTAATGATGTAATGTATGGGGATTAACATAAGAATAAAAAAAAATTTTTAAAGTATTTTTAAATTCAACAAAGCTTTTCAGTGAGTCAGGAGAGAGGTAAAAGCCAATGGCCTGTACTTTAGATAACCCACCATCTCCCATTTTAATTGTATGTCCTTCTCTACACCTGTATTTTCTGCCTCTTTCTAGTAGCAAGTTATGTAACCACAAATAAAACCCTAGCAACAGATTAAAAAAATAACATTTCCTAAAATATTTTGGAATTTTCCTAAACAACGTTGCTCCCTTTTTAATATTTATTTCATGGGTTATTAAAATAATGAATGTGACTTTCAAATTCATTACTATTTTGCAAATGCAAGCACCAGGGTCTGCGAACCTGTAACAGTCTGTATTTGAAATCGTCTGTTTTTGAAATATATTTCTGTTTTTCTACAGCTAGTAGATTTTAGTTAAGTGTCAATAAGCTTGGAGGGGCATTGAAATAAGCAAAGAAACAATGCACTTTGAAAGAATTGGAAATACCAAGTTATCTCTAGTCTACCAAAAGTTAAGTGCAAAAACATAAACCCACTGGAAAATTCTGAGACCATAAATACAATTTTAATTTGTGCAGAATTTTACTTATTTTAACTAAAATTCAATTAATTTTTCCTAAAAAGTGGAGTGGTCATGAATGCCTACCAATTTGAGCATAAAAATTCTGGTCACTTTATAAAACTAGTAAAATATACAGCTTGATAAAGGAGAATTTGTTGATATGAGGTCCTCTTTCATTATTTAATATTTAATATTCTGACAAGGGAACCTTGAACTGGATCTTATATGCTGCTGGAATGGCTTCTCAAAGCTAGAAAACAGTGAGGGGCTGCCATGGAATGAGAAGGAGTATTCAGAAATTCACTGGCAGATTATTGAGCATGGTAAGGCAAAGGACTCAAAAAGGTGAGTATTACAACAGGGATTTAGTGTAAGACCAGCGATCTCATAACTATGAGATCTGGCAGGGTCCAGAGAATATTCCCTTCACTACAACAATAATAAATGTATTAGCGAGGGGGAGAGAAGTATCACTGAGAAGCTCAGTGGAGACTGGTCCTTTGCAGTCCAGGGCTGGTAGCTGAGAAGGCTATGGAATTGGCTCCCATGTATCAAAAACGATGATGCAGTTCTGAAGTAGAAAAAGTCTAGTGACATCAGAGATAAGGTGGCATAATTACTATAATGGGCAGGAAACCAGGAATGAAATCTTATGAGTACTGGCCCACAAGAATCTGCAGTGAAGGTTAATAAACCATAATGTTCCGAGGGATAACATAGATAGTATGATGGTTAATTTTATATGTCATTCTATAGGGTGTTTTGGGATGAGATTAACATTGAAATCAGTGAACTTTGGGTAAAGAAGACTACCCTCCAAAATCTCGGTGGACCTCATCTAATCAGTTGAAGACCTGAAAAAAAAAACATAACACAAGCCTCCCCAGTCAAGAAAGAATTCTCCAGGGGCACCTGGGTGGCTCAGTTGGTTAAGCGACTGCCTTCGGCTCAGGTCATGATCCTGCAGTCCCAGGATCGAGTCCCGCATCGGGCTTCCTGCTCGGCGGGGAGTCTGCTTCTCCCTCTGACCCTCCTCCCTCTCATGCTCTCTGTCTCTCATTGTCTCTCTCGCAAATAAATAAAATCTTAAAAAAAAAAAAAAAAGAAAGAAAGAATTCTCCAGTAGCCTGCTTTCAATCTTCATCTACACCATTGGCTTTCCTGGGTCTTCAGTCTGCCAGATTCTTGCAGATTTTGAACTCACCATCCTCCATAATGAGCCAATTCCTTAAAATAAATTTTGTTCTGAATATATACACATCCTACTAATTATGTTTCTCTGAAGAACTCTGATTAAAATAGAGATGCAGTATTTAAGAGTATTGCTTGATAATAATTATCCAGTGTGAGTGAACAAAAGACCCAATGGAAAATCATAACCTATCGTCCAGTTTCTGTTACCTAGCCAATCAGATCCAAATCCTACCAAATGAAGGACTCCTTGAGGAAGGGTTTGCAACACCATGGCAAATATAAAGAGCAGTGATTTCCCATTCCATTTCCAAAGAAAGCTTTGGATGTCTATCTAAATTACTAAAGCCTGGAGAAGCGAGAGTAAGTAGCCAGATTACATACAAGAGTTATATACAAAGTCTGAGCTGGCTCATGGCCCCTGTCAGAGTGGAAACAAATGAAAGAGAACTGATACTTGGAGTGCAAACCCAAGTCTATCTCAAAGCAAAATAGAACTTTGCAGCAAGTTCCATTTGGAATATAAATAACTCTGCCCCTTTCGCCATATGACCTAGCAGATCCCATGGTACTAGAAGGAGCCACAGTAGATAAGGACGCCATATGTGTCTTTTCCACATCTTAATAGGAGAATCTGTGCATAACTGTAACATTTTAAAGTAAGGCCATGCTATCGACAGGGATAACAATTCAACATTTTAAAGTAGCTCCTGTTAGAGAATTGAAGCTTGAGTCATCAACCGACTATTCTCCCAGAGTTGTGCAGCCTGAGCTGTGAATTCTCAAACGTAAAGTCATAAAGTCAGTTGGGCACAGCCGATGTCTGTTGTGTGATGGCAAAGGTATATTCTGCAAAGGGCCTCGATAGATCTGAAGGCACAAGTAAGTTAAGGCAAAAAGTAGTCTAGATTTGCATGGTGCCTCTATCTGTTACACCAGTGCTTATCCCTCATCTGACACCTGTGTCCTCATAGAACATTTCCATGATAAACTGAAGATTCAGGGGAAAAAATAATTTGGCTTACTCAGCTCAATAGGTTGGTGTGAATCAGAAATGGACCTCTGTCACCTTACAGCCTCACTCAAGGATGTCCCTGACATAGAGAATGGAGAGGGAAATCCTTCCATTGGGCAGAAACTCCATTGAATTAATGTTGAAGAAGTGGTATGGGGTAAAAATTTGCAGGTTACTGGCAAGAGGCAAATAGTGTGATTGATTGGCCAGGTTCCTGGAATGGGTAACAATGGGAGGTTAGAGGCAAAGATATCTGAGGAAGAAGCATGTGGATGAACTCATGGGAGCGTACATAAAATATGTGGATATCTTAATTCATGTTAATACCTATCAGAGAGCACCCACTTTCACAGAGGCAGTGAATGGCCCGGTGAATAGAATGACAGGTCCAGTGGAAGGCTATTAGCTTCAGTCCTTTGCCATTTCAGAGTTTGCACAAAAGCACCATGAACAGAGTAGAGGCATGATAATGGAGATGAAGCCATCCATGGGCCTAGCAGTAGGAACTTGCTCTCACCAAGGCTAATCCTAATTGTCCCAGAGGATCTGATGTATGGTGAGGGAACCTTGTACATCATTACTAAGCACCACAGTGTCCACTTCCTATAAAAGAATGGGGGCAGTGGGCAAATGGCATGGAATCCACTGGCTCAACCATATATCACATCACTCAGTTTAATTTAACATTAAAATAGCCTCTTAAGGGTTCACCTAGTCTTCTCAGATGGGAATGGCAGTGCGAGAATGGTCATTGTCTTTCAAAATGACACATAATTTTGAATCAATGACCATGAGATGGTATTGTGTATCTGCAAAGTGTACCACAATATCTGTGAACTGAAGCATGGAAATAGAGACCCTGTCCCCGTGTTAGTGATCCCGGTGGGACTTTGTTCTTTATTAAACTAACATGGTCCTACAACTTCAGGTTTTCTTTAATAGTTACATTCTGATTCCCAGTGATCAGGGGCAGGGGCACTTCTATCAGGGGACATTATAATATTTCCACTAAAATTAACATTATGAATGCTGACAGGATCTTTATACCAGTGGACCAGGATGCCAAGAAATGAGTGACTATATTGGCAGGGAAACTAAGCCCGATTATCATGCTGCCACATAATAGGGATAAGGACACATATTTTTGAAGTTCAGGAGAATCACAGGGGTGGGGGAACATGCTTCCATGTTTAGTAGTATCTGTAAACGGGAATTTTCAATAACCATGGTCTACCAACATCTATCAATATGTCTGTGTTACCCCACATGGCAAGCCGACTAAGGGTGAGGAGAATTTAGAATGGATGGTAAAGAAAGTAAATAATGAATATCAGTTATCCAGTAAAGGGGAATAAAACTTGTCTCTCCATCTTTCCTTTGGTTTTATAAGTTTATTTATTCTTTGAAGTAATTTTGAATGGCTATTGCCTTAAAGAACTACTTATAGGACAAAGTCAAGTTAACCTGGGATACAAGTGGATCTGACTATACGGTAGATATTTTGGGTGCCTATTTATGTTTCTTCCCCCTTACAATTTCATTGCACACCAGCCCAACATTCCACTGCCAGTGGTGGCTTCTCTTCCCTAATACCTGACTTCACCCTTTGAAGCTCATTTTATCTGCTTAACTAGCAGATCAGAAACACCAGTGAATTATGCACCCCTTCCTTGAGTGCTTTCTGCACCTAATGATGGACTCCTGTTCATAGTATCCCAAGCTCACTTGTGCCTTGGTTGGCGTGAGTCTGATGACAGTCTTACACCAGCTGTCGCAGTTCCCCGAGGTGTTTCAGCTCTGCTCATCCACAGTGGTAGCAGGCTTATAGTGCATCCTTTCCCAACTATCATCCTTCCTTTCTCTGCTTAACTTCCACAACCCACTACTTGGGTTTTCTGCAATTTTGATATCAATTACTTGTATTTGACTCCTTCTATCAATCAAGGTCAGCTTCTAGAGGAACCAAACAAAGATGCCAAATACGTTAGAATCCCTGACAAACTTCTCAAAAGAGCGTTCTTTTATTTCTGGATCCTGGATTTCCATCCTCCTTTTTCTCAAATTATATAAAGACAGAAATGAAGTTTGGAGCATTGAAGAATAGGAATAGAAGTTGAGAGAGTGGCTGGTGACTGATAGAAAAGAATCAAGGATGTCCTTGCTGTTGATCTCACCCCCACTTTTGGTCTTTCAGTCTTATTTTCTGCACAGGACCTCAGCCTGCATACCTTCCAAGCTAGCCAGCTCCCTTAGCCAATCCCTGATAGGGCCTTAATCTCAGAAAACTTCCTTAGGAAGGGTTCCAAGTTTGTGTCCCCTTCCTTCAGGAAGGTAGAGAGAGAGATCATTTTAGAAATACCCTCCTCTATTCTTGCCACCCCAACTACATTTCCTATTGCTGCTCTTTATTCTCTGTGAGTAGACACACTATCCAGGTGTACAAATATTTCCTCCAAAAGAAGCAACCAAGGAATGGATAGTTGCTTTATAAAGACTTGTAAGAATACTATTCTTATTGTCATTTTTCAGGTTAAGCATTTTTTCCAAAGTCATGTGACTAGCATCTGGCCAAGCCAATGATTTTAATCCAATTCCCTCCATTTTTGCAACTTGAGCTCTAAATCACAAAATTAACCTTCTCCTCTTAATGAATGGTATTTATGTATGAACAAGACTTTTCGTCTTGGTGGCTTATGGACGTGAGTCACTTTATGTTTCACCTTAACGTCTTTTTCTCTACCTTTCTGCCCTTTCTCTTCTTGTCTTCTCATGCTTTCTGTACTGCCTTCCTTCCTCTGTCTATAGATGGTGGAGAAAACCACCTTCTATATCCCACCTTTCTGGAGCCCCTGACTGAACACTACTGAGAACATCCTTAAGGAATAGTGCCTTAACTAGTTTTTAAAGCCCCTGCTCACAGTACTCACTTGCCCAGTACACCATTGCCTATGAAGAAAGTGATGAGAAGCCTCAGTGAGACCCCCTTCTTCCCTGTGACTCCAGTGAATACAGCCAGCTAGCGTCTCAGCCTCTTTTATGACCAAGCAATCAATATATCCTAGTCACTGCAACCATAAAGGTCCCATTTTGCTCTGTGATTGATGTTCATTAATATTACTGGGAAGTGGTTTTGCAGACAACTGAAAGACATAAATATGGATTGGAGGCATATGTGTGAATGTCAGTGCTCACATTTTAGGGTGTTTTCCTGCTCAAATGACATTGGATGTGAAGTAGCAGAATCTCTTCTGGCTGTATTCATATTAACACCTTCTACTACTGAATGAGCCAGAAGTTCTTACACGATGGGGCAGTTACTCCATAGGACACTGAATTGGAATAGCTCATTGTGGTATTTTGTAAACTGGCTTGACATTCGGGACAGGGAAGGGCCTGATAGGGGTGGTTATGCACTCAAATTCTTGAGAATATTTTAGTTTTCTATAATGATTTTAAAATTCTTGAATTTTTATTATATTAATTTTTTTAAAAAGTACAAGCATAATTAGGATGGCCTACACAATCATCTTTTGACCCAGTGCTAGCCTATTCAGTGTCTATTTTCAAACACATTTATGGCAGAATGATTGCCAATTAGTATTATTTTAATTGTCTCAGACTAAAACCAAATCAAACAACATCAATAAAAACAGAAGAGGACTTGGTGGGGAATATTGTACTTTTCCTGATGAAAATCAACCACCATGCAAAGGTTATGCAATACTTCCAAAAGAGAAAAGTCAAGGGATAATTATGTAATCACATAGCCCTGGGTACTATACTCAGGCCAGACTAAGAACTGCTACACTCTGTACATCAGAGCTATATTCATATTGGGAATAGACATTTACTGCAATCAAGCAGCATAGTGAACTACATTAAGTATGTATTGATACCAAATTTTGTTTTTACAGTTTTATGGTTTTCAACATTTTAAATTATGTTCAGTTGTATAAAATCAATAAACATGAAACTTTCAGCGTAGTGAGGTAACATTGCAGTAAAGAAGATTCATGTAAACACCAGAGGTCAGAGAGTGATTTTTTCCCCTTTTAAAGGGATTTATACATTACGGAAGTCTGAGAAACACAGACCTAAAACACAAGAGCTACCATTGTTCTCTTTCTCAGCTTCTCACAGCTGATACGCAGATCACTCCTTAGGTAGCATAGTAGTTGCATGTTACTTCATGTTAATGTATTCTGGGTTGTGATTATTCTTTTCTTACTGTTCTTTGATATTGACACTCCAATTTTGTTTCCTAAAAGCTATGGAGAGCCTCTTGTTATTAGAGATAATAAACCTCTCTTTATTCACACACATTCGCGGGGGTTTAAAATGCTTTTGTAACTTTGAAGTGGAGAGCAAAATGATAGAGAGGACAAGAGCCAGGAGTCCCTTGGTGCAAACACAGCTCTGCCAGCCACCAGCTGTATGATTTTGGAGCAGGGATTTCTTCTCCAGGAGCCTCAGTTTCTCAAGTGTAAAGTGGTGGTTGTAGAATTTAGCTCAAAGGGTTGTTATGCAAGGTAACAATTCAATTATGTGATGTAAGTGACTCACAGTGAGCACTTAATAGAGTGCTCAGTTGCTTTTCTCTCTAATGTTGAGAGCCAGTTATAATTCATGTAAGAAAAATCAGTTCTGCTACATTACACTCCTGTCTTCCATTTGAACAAACCACTTATCAAGTTTGAAAAGAATACTGGATTTAATAGTTTATCTCTAAATGATATTTGCTGCTATAAAAAATTATCATGGCAAATATCAAAGGGTGAAGATTTCCCACCTCGACAAAATGCTAAACAATCCAAAGCCTCAGATTCAGAAGGCAGGAGCTTGTAAAGGAAGTAGTGTTGATAGTCTGGGGTAGAACAGAAAGACACGTGGGTGGGACTCAGAAGCAAATCACACTAGTTCAGTTATCTTTTGAACTCATGCTACTGTGTGCAGGTACTTTGCAAGAACCAAAAATCGAGCATTGAGCAAAACAGGTGAAATAACAGATTTTACATCGTGCCTGGAGAAATGGTGGGGAGTTAGATGATAAGTAAATAAATGTATATGTGTTATATAGTCAGGGAGGGGTGTGGAGGAGAATAAAGCAGGGTCTTCATTCTCTATTTCATAAAACAGTGCCAGGCATATAATAGGCACTCAATAAGTATCGTTCCCTTTATGAATGATTGATACCAACAAATTTGTAACTCTTGCCACACCCTCACCCTAACTCTGAATCTATTGGTTTGGAGTTGCACTGTTTGCGGAGTTGGTTGTATTCCAATTTCTACCAGTTGCATTTACTGAGTGCCTATTATAGGCCAGTCATATTTACTGAGTGTTCTATTATATAGAATACTATATATAGAGTTCACTGTGTAGCTCATACTCCAGAAAGGAAGGCAGTAAAAAAGTTATTAAGCCAAGTTATATAGTATGTTATATAGTGGTAAGTTCTATGAGGTGAAATAAAACAGATTTGGGAGTGACAGGTGTGGGAATTACAGTTTTAAGTGTGGTCAAAGAAGTCTTTTAGAGAAGTCGATGTTTGAATAAATACTTGAAGGAGGTAAGGAGCAAGCCACTTGTATATCTTGGGGATCCGAGTGGAAAATGTATCAAGGACAAAGTCATGAAATGGGAGATTGTCTGGTGAGCTCAACAAGGAGGAAGAGGAACATTATGCCTAAAGGAAATTGAGGAAGGAAAAGATTAATAGAAGATAATACCAGTGAGGTATTGTTCCAGAGAGCAATTCCATTGTTGGAAAAAGAGAGAGCGAGCGAGCGATATCTAACACACACAACTTTAAAAGGAAGACTTGGTTCTTTATAAGAACCACACTGAAAAAAGGAAAAAAAAAAAAAAAAAGAGTTCACCAGCCAAGGATTAGAGATCATCACACCTCAATTTCTTAACACTTCAGAATTATAGGCCTTATTTTTTTAAAAATACTCAAGAATCCCTTCAGTGTTTGAACTGTGGTCATCAGAAGACAAGGCCAAGGGATACATGATAATAACGTAGGGAAAGTGAGACCTTACAATGCTCAGCTATGCAGAAGAAAGTCATGAGGTGACACACTTCAAATGAGAAGTTGAAGGGTACAATTTGGAAAGAGGCCACTGGTATTTGTTCAGTAAAATTAGGATTTAGAAATGGATTGTTGTAACTTGTCCAGAGCACTAAAACATTGATGATCTGTGCCAGGGGTCTTAACAAGCTTTTTCCATCAAGGACCAGTTAGTCACTCTTTCAGGCTTTTGGAGTCTTCAGATCTGTTTTAACTATTCAGCTCTGTCATTATAGCTGAAAGCAGCCAGAGACAATATATAAACAAGTGAGCAGAGCTAAGTCCCAATAAAAGTTTATTTATAAGAACAGGTAAGGGGCTGGATTTGGCCTACAGCCTATGGCTTGATGATTCTTGATCTATGTTAAACAACTACAAATTGATGACAGTGTTTGTTTAGAGGGAAAAAACATGAGTGATTTCTTTGTTAGTGGAGATTTTCAACTTTTATACTAGGTGAACTGTGGACCATGGACCATGTGGTTTTCTCAGCAGATCACATAGGACATGAGAGAACACCATAAGGACTTGGCTTTTATTCTGAAAAAGACAGGGAGCCATTGGAGAACCTTCCTCAGAGGCATGCAGTGTTACTGAATTCTATTTCTGCTTCCTTCTGGCTGCAGAGTTGAGAATAGGGAGAAGAGTGGAAGTAGGGAAACCAGTTAAGAGGCTGTTGGAGTTGTCCAGGGGTTAGGGGTTGAACTGTGTCTCTCAAAAATATATTGAAATCGTAACCCTTAGTATCACAGAATGTGACCTTATTTGGAAACAAGGTATTTGCAGAGTTAGTCAAAGAAAAATGAGGTCATGAAGGTGGGTGCTAAACCAATATGGCTGTGTCTTTATAAAAAGGGGTAGTTTGGACACAAGCATGCACTAAGGGAGAACACCATGTGAAGATGAAGAGAGATAGGGCGGTGCCTCTATAAGCCAAAATATGCCTGTAAACTACCAGAACCTAGGAGAGAGGCATGGAACAGATGCTCCCTCACAGCTCTCAGAAGAAACCAACCACCCTGACTGACACCTTGATCTCACACTGATTGCCTCTGGAACTGGGAGACAACGAATCTTTGTTACTTAAGCCACTCATCTTGTGGTGCTTTGTTGTGGCCGTCCTCACAAACTAACATACCAGAGAAGAGATGATGGTGTCTCAGACAATGATGGGACCAGTGAGCAGTAGTTGATTTCTGGATATATTTTTAAAGGAGAGTCAACAATGTCCCCATTGGATTGGACGCGAAATATGAGAGAAACAGAAGTCAAAGGTGATTGCAAACTTTCTGGAAGGATAGAATTGTGAGTAACCAAGATGAGGAAAACTATAGAGAAGTTGGGCTTTAGTGGAGAGAGTTTAGGGTTTCTTTTTTGGACATGTTGAGATTGAGATGGCCTATCAGTGAGAGGTAAGAATTAATTTGACTGATCCCCTGCAGGCTGGGCTTTGGGTTCCTTTGTAAATTTATGGAAACTGGTTAACAGTGAGTGCTTAAGGCAATTAATCCTACAATAAATCAAGACTAGAGGCCATTGATTTGACACAACATATAGCTTCACTCCTGAGATTTTGGACACTTTGGTCACACAGGGAAGGAGTTGGTGTGCCTCCAACTGAATTCTGAGATGGAGCAACAGGAGTGGGGTCAGAGGGGGGCACATTTCTGCCATTTTATTTTGCTATATCCTTGAGGCTTCAGCCTCAGCCCCCTGATTAGACCAGGAAACTAACTGGTATTGTCCCTCCAACAAATGATGACGTAACAGGACAAGATCAAGGTTCTTTGTTTTATTGCTATTGGATCCCAAGCCTTGATCTCAGAGTAAAGGTATTGCTTTTCCAATTATGTAGTTTAACATTCCTCAGCCCAAGAGCTGAGGTCTATCTCTCAGAGTTGATACATGATCTTACTAGATATATTCCTATGTGTCACTTTGGAATGAAATGGGCAATGGTGAATCACATGTTTGCTTATGTGTTTTCCTTAATAAACTCTAGCATATTCCTGATGTGTATGCTGTAATGATTCATCCTAGTTTGCTAGAAAATCCATTAAGTAAACTATATCAGGCCTAGTAGCCACCATGACCTTCTGAAAGTGAACCCAAGGTTCTTGAGATATAGGACCCATCCTTGGGTTGGAAAAAGTCTGCTTGTGGTGTTTTGGCTATTATCTTCAAACACTGGAATGGCAACTCATCACAGGCCCTGGTAATTATTCCTCTGAAGCCCTAAAGTTCTGAGATAGTATCTCATGATTATTTATGACAGTCTTGAAGGGACATGTCCAAGAGAAGATGGCTTCACTGAGGAGAGGGCTGAACAAGCACTCCTAATAAAATTGCAACTTCAGAGCTCTAGTGGGTAACATAGGATCCATAACACATGTCTTACTCAAAAAATGTTAGAAACACTTATCCAAACAGGACCAAACAAGTGAACAACTTCCCTGAAGTTCCTCCTGCTATTGGAACAGTATAATATTGCTAGCACACCGAAAGTGTTAGTAAGAGGAATATAAGCACTAGACCAATATGACTCTACTCCCACTGAAGGAGGTCCCCATGGGAGACCATGTAAGCCAACAGAACCATTAGGTGGGCCTCCCCCAAATGTCTTCCTTCTCAAAACACTTTGTTATGACTTTTAGATTGATAGATCAAATGTAATGAATTGATCCATACGACTCTGTAAAAAAAAAAAAATACTAGGTTGTGGAAGACACTCCCCACAATCAAAATGATGACAACAAAGTACTTTTAGAGAAGGAATATTAATGGAGGCATGGACAATCAAGAAGACAGAGAAAAGAGACATTAAATATGTACACCATCTTTTTGAGATTAGTATAATATGAAATTCAGTCTAATAGGGTGGTCACAGAGTAAAATTAACCAACTGTTTCCTAGACTTCAGAATCATCTGATAACCTCAACCTTGAGAAGGGAACATTGGTTAGTTAATTATGGATGCCCCCTTACCCTCTAGAACTCTTGATGTTGAGACAACTCTGTTTCCTATTGGTATATCCAGACAGTGTCCAATCTAAAAATGGAACCCCTTTAGTCCTTGGCCATAAAATTCTAGGTCACCCAGCACGCATCTAAATGGCTATGCCTTATCATTTATATTTTCTTCAGAAAACAAGGACAAATGAATGTTGAAATGGCTGATTCAAAAACAAATTGTCCTAACCAGTATCTGGCCACTCACTGGTAAACTGGCTTGATGCCAAAATATGGCCATCACCTGCAGGGATCCATCTGTTCTCAGCTGTCCGTTAGTGACCAAAGAGTCAGGCGGTGGGAAAGTGTAGAGCAGAGAAACATGGATATCCCTTCACACAGTTCTCTTTCACTTCTTACCCAGTCACCCTCAGGGTGTTAGAAATCTGGGCAGTGCCCTATGCCAAGATATACTTTATTACTGTCATCTTCTGGTTGATGATTTGTGCTCCCACTGTGGCAGGAACATATGCATTATCTTTGCTCTGCTTTCTGCTATATTGTGCTTCTCATCCAGGTATCCTGCCAGGTGGACACTGGTCTGGTCCACATCACTCTCACAATGTGGGTATAAATGAATGTACTTTGAGCATTGCAAGATGGAAAGTGAGTGAGTGTGTGATAGCAATGGGAAGAGGAAGCCCCCTGCCTATTAAGATGGGAATATTTGAAATCTTGGAGATTGTGGTGGAGATGCACAGTGATTATTTCTATTTGAATCCCCGAAAAGGATTGTCTCCTGTCTCCGATTTTTTTGTGACTTAAAAAAATTTTTTAAATATTTTAAATATTTATTGATTTGAGAGAGATTGCACACATGTGTGTGCATGCATGTGGGGGGGAGGGATGGAAGAAGAGGGAGAGAGAAACTGACAACCCTTAGATCATGACTTGTGCGGAAACCAGGAGTCAGACGCTTAACGAACTACACCACCCAGGCACCCCATGGTGACTTTTTTAACTGATAGGTGTCTGGTTTGCTGGATATTCCATCCAGTATCTGATGTAGCAGGAGGAAGAGCCCCTAGCCATTCTAGCCTCTCCTAATCTCACTACTCTCAGTGCCTCCCAGACACCAGATATATACTCCATTAAGTTATACTACTCAACACCAGTTGAGTAATTGACAATTAAATTGTCAATTAATTGATTATCAATTGTGGATTCTAAGAAATGAGGCCAAGCAAGGCATGCAGATAACAGGCATGGAAGGAAACTTGGGAAAAGTCTCCAGAATTTAGATATTTCTCATCACAAGTTATGCCTCCTACTGTGACCCTGCCATGAAGTTGCAGGTGCTAGCCTGGCTCAGTTCCACACAAAGCGTATCCCCACTAATGGGGAGAAGAGCCACTGACTGGTGAACTCTTCTGATGGGTTCATGACAGTATCTGTTCTGGGTCATGTGTGCTTCCTGGTCTGGTCATCATATGTGGATAAATGACTTTCCTTGATTGCTTTGGGTGAAGATGACTTGGACCCTAAGGAGATTACATTCATCTTTTCCCAAATTCTTTAACTGCCTACTTTCACCCTCTGGCCCAGGTGGCAAGGGACAAAGGAGACATCTTCTGGGGAAGATGAATAATGGAGAGCAAACTACCCCACAACCTTAGGCATTGTTCTGGTCCTGAACTGGAGATAACTGAGCTGATACTGGTTGAGTTAATTTTGTCATCCATTCTCTCTCTCTCTCCCTTTCTTCCCTACTTTCATATTTCACAGAAGTAGACACTTCTCTTACCTAAATAATTGTTTTTAGAAGTATTTTTTTAACTTTCCTTGAATTTTCTTTTATTTCTATATTCCTTATTTTTTTTTTGTATTAGTTTGATCCCATGTTTTTCACATTACAGAATTTCTTCCAATATCTGTGGATCTTTGGATGTCTTCTCATAGTTAAGAATGGGGGAACTGAAAAGCTAGAGCTAACTGAAAACTCTGCAGGTGTGAGAGGAGCAGTGGGCTTCTCACCTAGTAAGCTCTGATAGAGCTGATCTGCTTGGCCAATTTCCTGGGATTCCTCAAATGTTAATGTCTGTACTTACTTTCCCTTGAACTGGTCAGTTCCTCTGAAAAAATATCTCCAATCTACAAACATGGAAGCAAAGTAAGGGAAGGATAATGTGGATCTCCCACATTTTATTTGTAGACTTTACTTCTAGCCACTTTTTTTCCCAAATGGAGACTCCATCCACAATAGTGCCTGGTGTCATGAGTCCAGAGTTTCTTTTTTTCTTTCTTTCTTTTTCCTTTCTCCCTTTCTTTTCTCTCAAAATTTTCTTTCTTCCTTTCTTCCTTCCTTCCTTTCTTTCTTTCTTCCTTCCTCCCTTCCTCCCTCCCTCCCTTCCTTCCTTCTTTCCTTCCATCTTTCTTTTCTCTTTCTTTCTTTCTTTCTTTCTTTCTTTCTTTCTTTCTTTCTTTCT
>NW_023270377.1:97909132-97946547 GCF_011800145.1 Mirounga leonina | reverse complement strand
TTTCTTTCTTTCTTTCTTTCTTTCTTTCTTTCTTTCTTTCTTTCTTTTCTTTTCTTTTCTTTTCTTTCTTTTCTTTCTTTCCAGGAGAGGCAGGAGGAGAGAGAATCCTGAAGCAGACTCCCTGCTGAGTGCAGAGCCCTACTCTGGGCTTGATCCCAGGACCCTGAGATCATGACCCGAACTGAAATCAAGAGTCAGCCACTTAACCGACTGGGCCACCCAGGCCCCCCGGAGTCCAAAGGTTCTTGATCATTCTCTCTAGAGGACAAACCTTCAGTCTTTTGTCTAGTTGAGAAAAGAGCAATGATACAGAAGCATTGGACAGAGAAAGAGGATCTGAGCATCTAATTGCTTCTCGTGGGGACTTTCGACCACACCTCCTCCCTCTGGCCCTTCTTGCTCTCTCACATTCAGAAGTCCTAGGGCTACTATCTCTGAGGTCTGGAAAATTCACCTTGATTGTGTATGGAATTTCCCAACCTCACTATTGCTGGAATCATTTGCACTGTTTTGTGTTGTTGTTGTTCTGTTTGCTGAGTCAGTTACTACTTGTCCATCTGCTTTTTGGCTCCCAGGATTTTAGTATTTTTTTACCGCTTGCTGCCTTTTGTTTTGTTTTCTCTATCCACATAGGTTTATGCTTTTAAAAACATATCTCTACGCTTATTTTGAGGTTTCTATGAGAACCAAGATCTGTTTTAAAATGTATGTTTAACATTCTTTATTTAACTCCAGGGCTGTGGTGCACTCGAAACTTACAATTAAACTGCCCCAGTTTCTGGATTCCTCCAAAGTATCCAAACTGGCTTCACATGGCTGGTGTGTGTGAGTGTGTGTGAGTAAGAGAGTGGTGTGTGTGTGTGTGTGTAGCATGTACAGATTTTGTTTTCAAATCATGCAGGCGAGAACAGGGAGAACAAATTCGCCAGTATCAATAACAATGACTATTTCTTTCAGTACTTTTCAGCACAGGGATTTTGCTCAATGTTTTATGTGTATCATTTTTGTTAATGTTCACAGTGCTGCTGAAAAACAGGTTTTATGATTCTTCCTACTTTACAGATGGGCACCCTGAGTCTTGGAGTTTCAGGAACCTATCCAAGCTAATACATGGTAGAGCCAAGATCCTCATCCAGGTCTATCCAAATCCATGCACCGAGTTCTGAACCTCTGAGCTTAGAAGCTTTGATAGTGGAGAGACCCATGGTAGCCTGAAGGTGGGCATTCGTGATTTTGTACTTCCAACCACTACAGCACCTCCCAGATGGTACAGCAAATGCTTATTTGCTGTTCTAGTTTGTCTTCTGGGTATTTTCTCCTGTCACCCCTATATAATAGGGCAGGAGGGTTCCTGGAGGAGTTTGCTCATCCTCTGTAACCTCCCAAATTATTCCATCAGGCTGATGATTATGCAAATGTTAATTCCGCCCTTTCTTCTTTGGACCATTCCAGTAGGCTCCCCGTGCATTTCTGAGATTCTGTTCTCTCTTCCCTTTGACCTAAAACTGAAGAAAATTATATTTGATATCTTTCTAACAAGCCATCAATCCATTGCCATGGGTTATTCGATCCTCACTAAATCTATTTTGCTTGTTTTACAGGAAAGGGAAACAATGCTCAAAGAAATCAGCTAGCATTCCTTCCTTAAATCAAGAAATAAGTAGTCCAACTGGGACACAAACAGGAGGTTTTGTCACTAAGCCCAGGGCCCAGTGCATTACAACAAATTGCCCCCTTAATTGGAGATCCAATTGTCACATTAGAAACTATACTGTATATGTCATTCCTCAGCTCACAAGCCTTTAACACCTCCCCACTGCCTACAAATCCAGGTACTAACACTGAGTCCTGCAGTTTCATGCAGCCAGTCAATTTCTGTGGCTTCCTCTCTTCCCTTTCCTTCAAATCCACCTGAACCTAAACTCTAGATGGAGGTTGAAAACAAGCCTTCCACGGACCATCTCATGCCCATAGACATGTCAGTTTGGTTCACAGACAATCATTAAAATAAGGAACTTGATCATAACCATGTCAACAATTGGCTGGAATTATGTGCCTGTTGCTTCTCTAAGCAGAATCCGAAGCTTCCGACTGCACTGTTCTTCCCATTCATCCCACTGGCACAATTCCAGCATGCTTCACAGTGTGCATTACCGGAGGGACCCACACATGCAGGTTGTGGTTGCTGTCAAACACTCTGTGTTTAACATAAATAGGTATTCAGAGGGAACTCTAAACTTGTCAAGTAAAGTTGTTGTTCTCAAAATGTTAAAAAAAAATCCCAGAGATACTTGTTAAAAGTGCAATTTCCTGGACTCTACCTAGATCCGCTATAAAGAACCTCTTATCTGGCGCTTAGAAATTTTCATTTTCAGTAAGATTCCTGGTGTTTGTTACATCAAGTAACATTTAAGGATCAGATATTAGATGAAGTGGACAGCACTCTGTGATTTCTTTTTCTCAACGCAAGGCACATTCCCTTCCTCCTTATCTCTGCTCTTACTCTTCCCTTTGACTGGAATCTCTTCCTTCCGACCACCCCAATTCCTTTTTTGCTTTCATAGCATACTATGTAGAGGAATTTTCCATTAAGATCAAGGGGACCTCCCTTTCTCTTTTAAGGCTCCAAGGTGTTTGATAAGTTCTTTTTATAAAGCAATGAATGAATTTTTTAGAATTCCAAGATAAGACACCATACAAAATGGCTATCAACAAAATCCCTTTATTATCTATTGAAAACCAGTTTATTAATCAGATATTATCTGATATTACAAGCACTGATTGCTCAGTCCTGTTACTCTAGAGATCTCTTTCCTCAAGTTTAAGCAGAAATAAATAAATATATCTGCATCTATATATCCATGGTCAAGATCCATTGATACCACCTGGTCACTGTGCCTCTCTTGTAACTCCCTCTTCCATAGTCAAGATAATTAACTGTGATGACATCCAGTGACAACTTTTCCTTCTAATTTGGCTCACTGAGAAGTGGCCTTACTCTATTCTCTTACAGAGATTCTATGAAGAAATAATCGTGTAAATGTTCTTATAACAAAACGTGAAATTTAAAGACCTTAGAAGGTTTCATTATCTTTCTCTTTTGCCATGTTTTACAAACAATGTGGTGTAAAGCATATGGCCTAAGTCTTCCTTTTCTGTGTTCCCCTAGTTAAAACTGAAAATTCCATGTTTATAAATAAAGGAAACCCATGTCCTATGGAAAATGGCCAAATTCACTTTGACCCATAATGGCAAGAGTCTATGAGGTCTTCTAGAACCTTCCTTCCCATCCAATAACCACTTTTGATGTAAGATGAGACACTTATATATTGCACAAAATTTAACATTCAGACAAAAGTCATTTCTACTTTGTCCTTTTATATATTCATTGACTTTTTTCATTTACTATCTCATTTAAACATTTAGTGTCATCTAATGCATGTTACTTTGCTATGCACCAGTAATACAGACCTGTATAAGACAATAACCCAGCTTCCAAGTAGCAGGATTCTTTTTTTTTTTTTTTTAAGATTTTATTTATTTATTTGAGACAGAGAGAATGAGAGGGAGGAGGGTCAGAGGGAGAAGCAGACTCCCCGCCGAGCAGGGAGCCCGGTGCGGGACTCGATCCTGGGACTCCAGGATCATGACCTGAGCCGAAGGCAGTCGCTTAACCAACTGAGCCACCCAGGTGCCCCCAAGTAGCAGGATTCTAATAATCTCCTTTAGGAAACTTGTGCTGTATGCACTACCAACTCCTTTCTTTGCCTTATCTCATTCTGCCTTGTGCTTTTTATACCTTTATCCTTTCTGCTCCCAGTACCCACTTTCCACTCAACTGTAAACTCCTTGATGGAAAGACCCATGTTTTATTTGTAGCACCAATAAAGTGTCGGGCAAGTGACACAGCTCAATAAATATTTTCATTGGGGTGGTTACTGCACCCTCAAGAAAATGGACAGATATGAAATACAGAGGAAAGGGAAACAAATTATCTTACTATCTTCTACATTTTTCTTCACACTAAATTTCTTTTGACCTCTTGAAGAGCCATAGTCTATACTCACAATAAATGTGCCTGTTTTTGAGGCTCACTCTTTCATTACAGAGTCTCTCTCTGGGGCTTGGTCAGTTTCTTACACTAGTTTCCTGGCCTTTTTGGCATTCGGATCCCTCAAGATGGTGTCCAACTTGTTGTTGCATCAAACAGTTGTCTTTGGTTCAACCAAACACGACCTTCACACTTTTTAGTAATCAGAAATAATATTTACAACAGAAGAGCACTGAAAACCCCCAACTACCCATGGGAAATGTGACTTATTTTACCTGAGGTCTTATCAGTCCTCTGCATAAAAGCTAGCTGCTGTCTTAGGTTATTGATATTTGTAGCCCATATTTCCAAGAATAGCATGATTGCACTGGGTACTTAACACCTAAGTTACCTATTAGCAAAGAAGGAGGCCCTGGGGGGGTACTCTCAAGAACCCAAGAACCTTTCAAGTTGAAGTGGTTCAGAGTTGTTGCCTCTGTGTGTGTGTGTCTGTGTGTGTGTTTAGTTTGAAGATGTGTTAAGAAAACCCGACTCAAGGGCGCCTGGGTGGCTCAGTTGGTTAAGCAACTGCCTTTGGCTCAGGTCATGATCCTGGAGTCCTGGGATCGAGTCCCACATCGGGCTCCCTGCTCAGCAGGGAGTCTGCTTCTCCCTCTCCCGCTCCCCGCTCTTGTGCTCTTTCTCTCTCTCACTCTCTCTATCAAATAAATACATAAAATCTTTAAAAAAAAAAAAAAGAAAACCCAACTCAAAATTGAAGTTGGGAAGCCATAAAGGGAGGGTTCTCATACACAGCCCAGCAGGAAGAAGGAAGATTTCTCTCAGCCCAGCAACAGCACGTTGTCCTTGCCTGCAGCCAATGAGAAGCCCCCACCACTTTGAACTCTGTTTCTTCCAATGAATTTTGTTTGCAACACCTCCTCTCAACCTCCTCCTTTCCTATAGAAAAGATGCTCTCTTCAGTTCTCCAGACTTGCCTATGCTTTGCCATAATTTGCTTTGTCCCAAACGGCAATCTCTCTGTAATATATTGACCAATGAACTGGTTTTGCTGGATGAATCAGTTACTTTTTTCTTTCAGAAGGCTGACATTTCACACACTTGTACATGCAAGCATGAGTGCACATTTTGCTACAATCTGAAGTTTTAAAAAGCCAAACAAAATTCTTTTTTTTTTCTTAAATAACATTTGCATGTTATCCTGAAATGCTGTTCTTCAGGTAAAAGTTAGCTTTATTAAATTTCATACGGGGAAAAATTACACTCTTACATTGCCATGGCAACTGGAGACCTCATCTACTATTAAGTTAGAAACACTCTTGTCCAGTAAGAGCAACCCCTCCCCATCCATCCACCCGGGGTTAAAGAACTCCTCCTCCTAAAAAGGAGCTGCATCTCTATGCAGTTTTATTTACTTAATAACATCAGGATAAGGCCCCATACCGCTTGGTAACTTTGCAGGAAGTTAGGCTTGACATACAGCTGGCTTATTAAGGAAATCCACTTTATAATGCTTTATAATTGGACAGATACTTCTTCTATTCTTTTTGAAGAAAAATTGCCTCCTTCCTTTGACCACCCTTATTACACTTCACGAATGACACAGCTGTAATTTAAAGATCCTTGGGGTTTTTTGTTACTTTTATAAATTTAAGAGCTTTTCCTGCTCTTTCTCTTTTTTTCTCCATCTGAAAAAGGAAAAGATCCCATCCTTTTCTTGGACATCCTGATCTTCTATATATCATCATAGCATTTCATCTGGATGATGTATTAGCTTCACCCATCAAAAGCGTCCAATCCCTTTGGTGATATATTACTCACTGACAAATGCCAGCTGCCAAGAATTGCTTTTGTGATTCTACCAAGAGGTACCTCATTATTTAAAACGATGAATTGCCTTTGAAATGATAACTACTAGTTGAAGAAATGAACAGTGTGTTATTACCTAGGCTAGGTAGGCCCCCACGTCTGGCCAAGCCTATTAGAAGTCAACCTTTCAATGAATGGGCATAATGTGGTTGTTCCATTTTGCAAAGAGAACAAATCCATCTTGGTCAGATAAAACTAATGTTTGGAAGGGACTCACTGAGTAAATGCAAGTTCTTACCCCTTACTGGCCCATATTAGATTTTAAGAAGGTGTAGAGCATCCCAAAGAAAAACATTAGACATACACCTTAGCTTGAAAGAAGTTAAATTTTTGCTGATGAAGTTTTTATTTGTCCATTTGTTTAAATTTTAGTAATTTTTCATTCTTTTCCTGTTTATATAAAAAATCAAGGTGGGGTGCCTGGGTGGCTCAGTCGGTTAGGCTCCACCTTCAGCTCAGGTCGTGATCCCAGGGTCCTGGGATCGAGCCCCATGTCGGGCTCTCTGCTCAGTGGGGAGCCTGCTTCTCCCTCTCCCTCTGCCTGCAGCTCCCCCTGCTTGTGTTCTCTCTCTGTCAAATAAATAGGTAAAATCTTTAAAAAAATTCAAGGAATTTACTGATGGTTTTGACTGTAAGAGGTAATTTGAAAAATGATGTAAAAATGAATTTGGAGTGAGATTATGAAGAATTTTGATAGTCACAATTAAGAGTATGGGCAGAAAATGAAGAAAAACTGGTAGGAGAATGACATGACTGAATGCACAGATATCTGAAAATTAACTGGTTGGAATGAAGAAGATGGTTTAAGAAGATGGTTTATGATGTGGATAACTTGATGAAGTCCTGAATGAGTTTCAGCTTTCAGAGTAGCCATTCAAAGAAGGAAAAGGAAACAAGAATGAAAGGAGAGAATGTAGAAGCCAGACTGAGCATATAAAAATGTTTTGGCTAATGATCTCATAGTACCCAAGCACAATTCACAGAACGCGGGCACTCAACTTCACTCTTATTTAGTAGAAATAAGAATCAACATCAAGATGGATATTATTAGACCCTTGGAAATAAAATGCAAAATAAGAATGAATAAAAACAGCATTATTTATCTTCTTTGAACTTCATAAAGTAATAGATACAATTCCAAAACCAGGTCCTTTATGCTTGATTATTAACCCCTCCCAGCTCTCTAAGAGCTAGATAGTACGGTGGACAGCAGTGAATAGCCATGTGTTTGGGATTAAATGTTTTGCTCACATTGCATTTTTGTCTACACAGAGGGTACAATAGGTGTGGTATTTATAGTTTTCTTCATCCTCAGTTTACACCTAAAGAAACTGAAATATTCAAATGCCCATCCGAAGGTCACCCAGTGCAGTAATGATTCAGTGGAGACTCTGGTTCAGAGTCAGCATGGTCTCTCTTTTTATAAACATGAAAGAAGACGGAAAAATAAGAAAACATCTAATTTCAGCAATAGTCAAACCAATGAGGACTACACAAAGAGAGCAAACTTTAAAGAAGTCAAAACACTGGGGCAAAATTACTAACTCTTACTAATTTTTAGCTATTGAGATTTTTAAAAAATGTTTTCTGTCTAATCAGTTGTTGATTTAACAGGGAATCCTGTTTGCTTCTACATCACTGAAGGAAGCCCTAGGTTTGTAATAGAGCTCTTCACACTTGTAGCTGGATATTAAACCCAAATCCTACAAGGGGAGTGCAGTTAATAAAAATTCATGATAACGAAGTGTCCCTTAATTCTAAGCTTCTTGTATTGCAACCAAATAGAATACCTGGCTAGTTACATTTCTTTTTAAAACACTTTTAAAAAAAATTTTATTAATGTATTTGAGAGAGAGAGAGCACACACAAGAGAGAGCACAAGCAAGGGAAGCTGCAGACAGAGAGGTAGAACCAGGCCCCTGGCTGGGCAGGGACCCTGACATGGGGCTCGATCCCAGAACCCGGGATCGTGACCTGAGCCCAAGAAAGATGCTTAACAGACTGAGCCACACAGGCGCCCCCTTTTTAAGACTTTTAAAGACATGGATTCTCTTCCCTTTCTCCCCCTGCCCTTTTATGTCTTTACACATGCATGAGTGTGCACAAATGCATGAGCACACACACACACACACACACAGAGTTCACAACCCAATAATACTCACTGGTGGTAGTACTTAAAAATAAGATTCTACTTCTTCATTCCTGCCCTAAGTGAATAGAATCAAAAAATGAAACTGCAAGTTACCACTGACATCATCTAACTCAATCTCCTTTTTTTTCCCCTCCTCATTTTATAAATCAGAAACTGGATAAGAAGGTTTTGTGCTTAGGATCATGTGGATTGTCAGAGGATGAGTCCTGAATAGGGAAACAGTCAAGGGTAGGGTAATGGTAGCGGAGGGTAGGGCAGGTACATGTCCTTAGGCAATTCGATTAATCACTTTGATTTCAAGTTTCATTGGTTATTGTAGAAATCCAATGGGGTCACAGATTCAATAGAGCTGAATAGGCTGGACATGCCTGTAAAATATAGGCATCAGTGAGGCTTTCTTTTAATCATAATGCTGACACTATGGAAACAAGCACAGTTTGGAAAATCAAACAGACTAAGATTAGCTGTCAGCTTCATTATTTACTTCTTTCAGAATCTCTGTCCCAAATATTAGTCATGAGGACGAGGGCGGGGGCACTCTCATTGGGAAGGGTGCATTTGTGCATAATTAGAATGCCATTTGTCAACAAAGATTGCATTTTAAAGGGCATGGTCTTCTTATTTAGTAATCCCACTACAAGAAATTGACCCCACAGAAGTATTGACAACCCTTTACAAAGGTCTTTCTACCAAAATGCTCATTATAGCATTTTTTGATAGTAGCAAAAAATTGGAAACAAATGATGTTTTGTAGGTGATTACAAGAGGATCAGTTACATCATTTTTGAACCATTCTTTGAATTTAAGAATGAATAAATATAGAATGCATTTTAAGTATACAAAAAAATAATATGTAGCCATTCAAAAAACGAGATAGAAAATAAAGGTTTGAAAGTTCTGTTATTAAATGTCAAAAGCCCTGGGCAAAATGTTGAGTATAGGATAATCATCTTCACCGTATAAATTATACATATGATACAGATATAATTATATGTTATAATTATAAATTATATATATATCAATAGTTTATACATAAAATTTGGAATATTATAAATATGTTTATGCTTATATAAGCATAATGCAATTTCAGAAAGGAATTCAGGAAAGAATCAAAAGAAACTCTTACCATGAGGCTCCTGAGTTCCTCAGTTGAGTGTCCAATTCTTGGTTTCAGCTCAGGTCATGGTCTCAGTGTTTTGGGATCAAGCCCCACATCAGGCTCCATGCTGAGCATGGAGTCTGCTTGTCTCTCTTCTTCTGCTCCTCCCACCCCCCCTTGCAGTCTCTCTCTCTTTGTCAAATAAATAAATAAAAAAAATCTTAAAAAAAAAAAAAGAAACTGTTATCAGCAGTTACCTTAGGGAGATAAGCTAGTTTAGTGAATTGAGTAATTGCACTGTGTGTGTGTTTGTGTATGTGTGTGTTTGTGTATGTCTGTGTTTATACAAAATTGTATATACACAAAACTTTATATATATGTGTGTGTATATGTATATGTGTATATATATATGTATATATATATATATACACATATGCATTATATATAAAATTTAATCACCCAGACAATCTCTGGGTGTGTGTGTATGTGTATGTAAATAATCTGAGTGATAAAATTTTGGACCATTTTTGTTTTTTTGTTTGAATTAAAATTAAGCAATAAAACTTTAAAAATAAACAAAAATACAAACAAATAAATGAATACAAAAGGTATAATAACATTGTCCTGACAAGCTGTAATTTGTAATATAATAATATATGTAAAGATAGAAGGCATATATGTAAAGATATAATATAACAATACTAAGATAATATGATAATAATATACAAAAGATAGAAGGCGTAGTACTGATTACATAGATGATAGAATGATCTCTCCTCTTCTTCCCTTTCAACCTCTTCTCTGGGAGTTAAAATACTACCAATATATATATATTTTTTACAGTTGTGCCTCTACTGTTTGAATGTTTATTCCTTGTCATATAACAAGAAAACCTAGTGGAACATAGTAGAATGCACACAGAATGTCATACATTCATTCATTTAAATAAATAGATACTATGTACACAATTCTGCCATATGCTGGGAATGCAAAGATGACTAAGACATTCCCTGTCCTTGAGAAGCTTACATTCCGGTGGGAATTTCATATATAAAAATACTACATCAAGTGTGGCCAGTGTGAATATTCATGACATCAAGAGAAAAATAACAAAACAGAGGCACAAATTGAAGTGAAACTTCTCAGATGGGCTGCAATTACACATAAAGCATACTAGTGTTAGAGTTACAGGTCAGTCCTACATGCCGGGGTGAGACATTTGAACTCAGTCTTTTTTTTTAAAGATTTTATTTATTTGACAGAGAGAGACACAGCGAGAGAGGGAACACAAGCAGCGGGAGTGGGAGAAGGAGCAGCAGGCTTCCCGCTGAGCAGGGAGCCCTATGTGGGGCTCGATTCCAGGACCCCGGGATCATGACCTGAGCCGAAGGCAGACGCTTAACGACTGAGCCACCCAGGCGCCCCTTGAACTCAGTCTTTTAGCTGCACTAAGCCAGAGACAGTTTTGAAGCCTAGAAATGAGGTGATTCATTTCTTCTTTACAGAGGTCAACTGATTGATAATTTGGCAGCTAGTTTGTAAGAGAGAGGTCCATTCTGTTAGCAGAAGTATCTATTAGGAAGTTATTACACTAGTGTGAGTGAGCGAACTCAGTGCTCTGAGTACAGGAAATGTCAGTAGACATGGAACAAGGCATAGATTTGACAGGTGTTGGGGATGTAGCATATACAGAAATAATTGGATACATGGAGTACAGTCAGTGATGACCTGGGATGTCAAGCAAGGACAGATGGATGCTTTGTGGTGCTGTTAGTTGAAAAAGAATTCAGGAAAAAGTCTGGGAAGGCTGGGGTAGTGAATATCCACAAGTGTGGGCACGTAGGGTGTGAGGCACCAAGCATGTGGTTCCCTGACTAGAAATGATGGTGGGCATGGCGTTATGCATGTCCGCGGCTCAGTGTGACTTATATTGTGAAGTCCTCCGTGACTTCACTTAGAAAAAAGTCTGGACATTTAAGTTTAGAAGCTGTTCATATAATGAGATGAGAAGGGAAGCAAGAATGAGTGACATACCTTTGAAGAGCAGACAAAAGAGAACAAACTGGTAGTGGAGGCAGAGGTGGGCTAAGGTAAGGGTCATGGATTCCTGTTAGAAATAAAAACACCCGTGACTTCAATGTGAATCATTTTCCTTTGTGAAATGAACTTTAGCCCTTTCAAAATCCAGGAACATTATGGAACACCTTCTGCTCTTAATTGGCTGCTAGCTGATCTACATAATTAAATACAACTCACTGCCCTTAAAATTTGATGTACCCTCTAGTAACTTTCATTTTAAATCTGTTCTTAACCAAGATTTCCTGGTTAAAGAAGGGTTTTTTTTTTTTTTTTTTTTATAACTGATTCTAAAAAGATTTTATTTCTGCCAGAGCAAAACCCTTTTAGAATAATTTTTTAAACACTTCACTGAGATATTTCAGGCACAGTTCTGCAATGTTCCCCGACAGCAAATGCTTTCTTGAAATTCTGGAAGGGTCTCAACCACCCTACTCCCAAGAACTAATACCAGAGAGTAGGGGAAAAAATGTCATGGCAAAGACTTTCATGGTCCTCTGGAGAGTTGTTGGAAAAGATAATATGATATGAACCTCATCTCAACCTCAATAACCCCTGTCTTGCTGGTATCAATAAAACATGGAAAACCTTCAGAGTATCCAGGGTTCAATTTAATATTGCCCTCTAAGGGCATTCCTTTGTCCAGCCCACAGAGCTTTCAACAAATTCATTGGCACATAAAAACTTTTTTTCTCATAGATTTTTCTTTAGCATACAAAAGCTTCCAATTCCAACAAAACCTCTTTTAGCAAAATACCACGTGAATGAGTTTCTCTGCAGTCAAAGCAGTCAGAATGCTCATTAAATTGCTAAGCAGTTAATTCTATAGCTTCAGATCTGAAAGATAAGCTACTTAGGGGACAAAACTCATCCTTCCCAGTGATTTCTTTTCTATTTTCTGTCTGAAAATGAGCCACTTTGGGGAATTTTTTTTTTTTCAATAAGAGTTCATTTCCCATCGAAATCTCTCCCTACACACTGTCAGTGGTTGTGCATTTGACTGAAAACCACGGTATCAGGAGGAAGCTGAGGCGGTGTCTGGACAGGACGCTGCATTCCAAAACCAAACACCAAGGTTCTAAAATGACCCACTGTTTTGGATTATTCTTTCTACTGACACCTCTCTTCATGTAGATAAGACAGTTGATATTCAGGAAAATTGCAATGTAGTGGAGATACGGAAACCTTTAAGTAAACTGCCTACATGCAAGACAGTTGGAAAAGAAGCAGTAAGATTTGAGGCTGTTTTTTTTGTTTTTTTGTTTTGTTTTGTTTTTAGTGGAAGAGAGGTATAGCCTCAGTTCTATTAAATTGGATCCAGAATAGCATTTTATTATTAATTGTTAAGATCAATGTACCAGAAGGTCATTAATGAGTAATGGAAATGTAATAGAGTTATATAACAATGAGAAGAAGGAGGCAGAGAAAGAGGAGAAGGAGGAGGAGGAAGAGAAGAGGAAGAAATGCAGTAGACCTTGCAAACAGGTCAATTTTAGATATTTGGCTTAATTCCCTGTGTGTCTTCACCCTTCAATAAAGACTGGTATTTGCTAGGACCAGAATATCAAGAATATCCTTCAAAAGGCAGACCAGAATTCTATGGGAGAAAGAGCACTCTGTTTACCTTTTCACCTCCACCAGACAGAGTTGCAACATTAGTGAACTGTTTCCTGAACATCCCTAAGGCAGTTCCTAAACCATGAACATCCTCAGTAGGAGGATTCATTAAAGAAAAAATTACTCATGACACTTGTTAAATTGGTAAGGCAGACATGGGGATTTGCGGTAGGGGGGAGACATTAGGTTCAATTCTGAACAGAACAAGGAAAGGTGGGAATTCAGAGCCAAGGAGCAGGGTGGAGGGGGACTGGGGGATAGAAAATTACTAAGAGGAACATTAGGGGTAAGAGAGGATTCTGGCTAAACTGACCTAGCCAGATACTTGCTGAAGACAGACAAGGATGATCAAGACATCACCTGGGGATGGTGGAGGATGAGAAACCCAATCAGATAAGGAGGGTGATATGATATGGAGGGTGGAGATTTCTGGCTATACCAACCTAGAGGAGTCTTACAAAAACTGGGCAATGCAAAGATAGACCATGGAAGTGTGAAAGATGAGACCTTATTAGGAAGAGATCAGAGGAAGCTGACTGAAGTTTGCTCAAGGAGAGACTACTTGTCAGATTGGAGGGAGAGTCAGAGTTTACAGTGTCACCAGAAATGAATCTTCTTTCCTCCACATATAGGGTAATGCCTCCTCCAAGAAATGAGGTTCGGGTGGTCAAAGTTCCAGCGGCTTCCACTGACCTGATGTTCTACCCCTTGGCCTGCTATGTTCCTGTCAAGACAGGTGATGAGGTATAGAGGTTAGATGCTGTTTATTGGCCCAGTGGAACACCATCTAGTAGCTGACTGACCAGAAGTCCAAGCAGTGAACAGTACTGCTCCCTCACATACTGCTTTTTTTTTTTTTGCTCCCATTTTCTCATCAAGTAAGTCACACATCTCCCAGCTCTTCAGAGAAGAGGTTATTTCCAGACTCCCCTAAAATAGGGATTTGCTGCCCTCCTTCATTCCCCAAGGAGCCTTGCTACTTTTCATCCCAGGAAACATTTCATTGTGCAGGCCAACCTGGACTTGCCCAGCCCCAAGCCCCTGTGGCTGGCCTCCTGGAGCACCAGGAAATTGAAATTCCTTAGCAGCTCTGTCCCTGTAATAAAACTATTTTTCTTGAAATTCATTGCTTGCTCTCCTGGAGACCTAAGTCATTTCTCCTGGCCACTCTGGTTCCCCAGCGCATACTGGTTATCACTGTGATCTTAAGAGAGATTGTTTCTGTGTTTTAAAAAAAAAAAAGGTGGAGGTAGACCTTGGCATCCCAAGTCCTTCACTAATGACTTAGCATGAATTTCTTATGTTAACAAGGAGGCAAGACTTCTCTACCTGATACCTTTCTTTCCTATGGTTTTTCATCCAAAACGGAACTAGTGCTTTTGATCTGTTCAATATTTATTCAGCATCTGCCTAGAACTGGAGCATAAGATCTGGGACCTGCCCCCTCACAGCTCAAAACATGGCAAAGGAAGTAAGACGTGGTGAGCAAATAATGCCATGTAGAAGAAATGTGAAAATGAAACTCAAATTTCAGTATTCATAAATAAAGTGGTATTGGACCAGCCATGTGCATTTGCTTGCTTACAGTCTGTGCCTGCTTTCTCAGCACCATGGAGAGTGGAGCAGCCTAGAAAGAGACAAAGTGATTGCAGAGCCTAAAATATTTACTATCTGACACTTTACTGAAAAAAATTTGCCACCTTCTCTATAAATCACACAAATGACAGCTCACATAGGTTTAATACTTTAAACTTTTCTAGCTCTTTGAAAATCAATGATATGATGTTATCCCCGCAAAATCCCCACGAATTAGGAAAGTAGGTATCATTATCTTCATACGACAGCCAAGGAAGCGGTGGTAATAGATCCCAAATTAAAGAGGCTCAGTATAGCTGCCAGGCAAAAAGCACAGCAGAAAGATGACTCATCCTTGCCAAAAACCTAAACCATGCCCTTCTGTTTTGCAAGCTTCAAATTGGAGTGCAAAATCCTCCTGCTCTCCTTTCTGTACTCAATCCCCTCTCCCCCCCACCCCCCATGGCTACCTCTCCACCTCACCCTGGGTAACAAATGAGAAATTTTGAGGACTATTGAGTACTATAAATTTTCACAGCAGGGCTGCTTCTCAGCCCAGGAACTTGGGTAATTGCCACACATTGGTAAAATTCATAGGAGACAATTGCCCTCTAATCAACAATTCCATCTGCAAGATACTATTGGGGGTGGGAAGGGTAAGAATCCTGTCCTCAGTGCTGTATACAGAGTTAAGAATTTTAACTCACTCTTGAATAATGCCTGCACACATTTTTGGTCTTTTTAAAAAAGTTCTCTTTCTGTCGTTTGTATTGGTTTATTATCATTATGCTTTTAACACTATATTCACATTAAAATACCAGAAGGAAATACAATGAATGTAAAAAATGTTTTGGGGTGCAGAGATAATGGGTGTTTCATTCCTAAGTGTCCTATATTTCCCACATTTTCTATAAAAAACATGTTTATTTTAAAGAGGTTATTTAAATATGTAAAACATATATATACATATTTGCATATTTAATGAGGCTCATGGAAAGACTATCTCCTTGACCAAACTTTAGAGAGCTAATCAGAGCCCTCATTTTGACTAAGTGTTGCCTTAAGCCTTGTCTTCACCTGCCTGCCACTTTTAGAACAAATCCTGCTAAGTCAGTTTAGTGAGCATCCCCCCAGCCCCGCAACTTTGCCTTGATATCTGATCACTCTAGAAATATCTGATCACTCTAGGGACTGTGATTGTATTCCTCATCCTCTACCTACCTTTGATATGTGATCACCCTGGCCTGTCTTCAGCAAGATTCCTATTAAGTTGGTCTAGCAAGAAGTCTCTACCCTCAATGTCTTCTCTTAGTAAGTTTCTATCCACTGACTCCCTCCCTCTCCTCCTTGGCTGAAAATCCCCCCCTGTCTTTGCTGTATTTGGAATTGAACTCCATCTGTCTCCCAGACTGCAGTAGTCTTAACACCTATTAAAACTGTCTTAATATTAAGTCTTCTTTACCATTTCAACAAGTGTCAGAACAATTTCTTCTTTAACATTCTCAGAAGACCCTATTTTTTTTTTTTTTTTTTAGTTATCTCACAACACATTCCTTAAGGAGCCTAGAAGCCCTGTTTCAGCCAGACTTATTTATCCAGAATTTCTTAACTAAACCATCTGTATTTCCCCACCTCTCTGTCTTTGCTAACAGCATTCAACCACGTGAAACTCCTTTATCTTAGCAGGATTTCAAGGAAATTTCATTATAACAAGTTGTACCTTTCTTTAGCTTTTTTGAAGTATTTCATAAAACTAATCTTTGTTGTTTTTGCTGACAATGACAACTATCCTTACCTATATCCATCAGTTATAGAGCCAATTTTTGTGTCCAACTTCGGCTGATAATTGAGGGCAATTTTAGCCTGGGTAAATTGCAAAATCAGTTCATGAAGACCAAGTCTTGGATTTTGATGATAATGTTATCTTAGCTCCAAACAAGCTTCTCAGGTTGGAACAGAAGATATTTTTTTTTCTGCAAAATGTGCCATTTCAACAATCTAGTTTTTAGTGCTTGGTAAATATCTTCTAACCTCAAATGCCCCAAAAATGAGAGAAGGGAGGAAAATGTTGGTTAGGCAGAGCCAAGTGTAGGTCTATGTATAATCTCTACAAGGTTGAGATAAGTGAGCCGTAGTCTTAAGGGTGCCACTGATATAATTAACACAGTTTCTCACTGCAAGAGAGACAGTAGATCTGGGCCAGTAAGGGCTGTTACAACTAGGTCAACTGGGTGAAAGAAGAGACATAGGATCATCTAAAGGACACTAAACAGCTTATTCTGCAGCAAAATGTATCTCAAGCCAGTCTAACTGCAGTATTGGAAACCTCCAGTATCCTAAGTAAATTATTTCATTGTAAAGACGTCATGACACGAATGGCCCCAGTTAAAATTCAATTAATTTCTTAAATGGAAGGAACATTAAACCATCATTCATTACAATTCAAGAAACATTTGGGGTGCCTGCTATAGGTAATAGTTTGTGCTAAATTATGTGAGAGATAGTCAATAACTTATAAGGTAACAGGGAAATTAGGCACATTAAACCCTGCATCCTGATGGATTAGTTTTTATTTTTTATTTTTTTCACTTCATCATGAACTGATAGTGACTTTTGCACATAACAGATATGCTGGTCATGTGATTCATCAAGTGACCTCGAAAGCACCCAGACTGGTCTATACCTTGTTTAATGAATGGTATTCACTGATCGCTCACTTGAATGTCACAGCAATGTCATATTGCTGTAAACATTTCTAAATGTTTACTCTCAGTTTCAGAACTTACCTCATTCTTAATTTATGAGTGAATCTTGCTATGGACTGTAAGGAACTGTTTAGGGCCAACACTGCACTTCGGGCAGCCTTGTCTCTACCCAAAATTAACAACTCGGGGCTGCACATTAAAATCATCTGAGGAGGGCGCCTGGGTGGCTCAGTCGGTTAAGCATCTGCCTTTGGCTCAGGTCATAATCCCAGGGTCCTGGGATCAAGTCCCACATTGGGCTCCCTGCTCAGCTGGGAGTCTGCTTCTCCCTCTCCCTCTACCCTTACCCCCTCCGCCCCCCCGCTCATGCTCTCTTTCTCTCTCTCAAATAAATAAATAAAATCTTTTTAAAAAAAATCTGAGAAATTTAAAAAAATACCACCCTCAGCCCCCATGTCAAACTCATTAGCTTTCTGGGAATGAAGCATGAGCTTCTTCGGTATTTTCAGCATGCCAGAGCAGTGAGATTCTTTAAGCCTAAAAACTTACAGAAGGCTTCAAAGACTCTCTACAGTCCCTATATGAGTAGATACTTGCCTTTTCATACCACATGGTTTATGTGACAAACAAATGTACAGTTCTGACTCTTGTAAGCCTTGTTAGAGAATTACTTTTGAGTGAACCAATTATTTTGTGTTGACCAAGCCAGGCATTAGTATTTAGACAATAGTCAGCTAGTAAATGGTTCAGATAACTACACAAATACCCTTAAGAGTCCTTTACAGGGGCACCTGGGTGACTCAGATGGTTAAGCGTCTGCCTTCGGCCCAGGTCATGATCCCAGGGTCCTGGGATCGAGCCCCACATCGGGCTCCTGGCTCAGCAGGGAGCCTGCTTCTACCTCTCCCTCTGCCTCTCTCCCTGCTCATGCTCTCTCTCTCTCTGTATCTCTTTGTCTCAAATGAATAAATAAAATCTTAAAAAAAAAAGAGTCCTTTACAATTTCTCATTGTCTTTTTTTCCAGTTGAAGCAATCCATGGTCATTGTAAAACATTTCGACAATATAGAATAATTAAAGAAGGAAAAAAAAAATCACCCATAATCCTACTACCCAAAAGACAGCCATTGGTAAGATGGTGGTGTATTACTTTCCAGATAGAAACTTTTGCACAAAAACATACATATTTTAAAATTATTATCATGTATGTAGAATACTATATCTTTTTATATATGCCATCATCTCAAGAATTTTATCATGTTAATACTCATGATTGGGTTTGCTATAATTTAACCAATCCTTTATTGTTAAACACTTGGATTATGTCATTTTTCCCCATAATATCAGTAATACTGGAATGATCATTTTATATATGTAACAAATCTTTTATATATGTAACAAATCTTTTATATATGTAACAATTAGGCACATTAAACCCTGCATCCTGATGAACTAGTTTTATTTTTTATTTTTTTCACTTCATCATGAACTGATAGTGGCATTTATTAAGTGTAATCTTTATTATAATATAACTGTTTTTTGAGATTTCCTACAAATAACATCATTGGCTCAAAGGGTATGAACATTTTACCATTCTTATTATACACTTTCTTTTTTTCTATAGGATTTTCAATTTTACCCTTTCTCCAGCATGGGAGAAGTACATATTTTCTGAACTCATGGAACACTGAGCAGTATTATTCTTTAAACTTTTGCTCAGTGATATCTTATTTTTGTTTCAGTTTACATCTCTAAGTACTGGTATGGTGAAATATGTTAATAGTGATGATAATGATGCTGGTGATGGTGAGGATGGTGATGATGATAGACAAAATGATGCATTAGTCTGCTTGTAAGTGCTTTCCTCTTTTGAATTTACTCTACTCTTTCTCTTTAAGTCTCTGAGTAAATTGATTAGAACCTGTGGACAAACTCTTTTCAATACTTATGTTGCGGTATAAGCTTTTGTCAAATATTATTTTCAGGTTCTTACAATATATTATCTTTAGCAATGACTCTAAACAACTATTGCAATAACAAATTGAGGTGAGAAGTATGGGCTCATGGGAACTCCTGCACTGAACAACATAGGGAATGAGAACAGCTAACATTGCCCCAAGACATTAGACTATCTCAGCTGCACTAACATCCCTAGGAAGAAATACACCATCTAGCAACATGACATCGCTTCAGAATTGAGTTTAGGGAGTACTGTAAAACTGAAAGCCAAGAGAGTTACAAACATCAAAGGTCTATGTGGGTTACGTGAAACAAAATTCAGGCTAATGAATGATGGTGAATATTGTACCTAATAAAAACATGGTACAAAAAGCATGCAAATGGAATCTCAGCACTGTAGGACTGACCACCGGTCCCATTCCCATCGACCATCTGGGCTCCACCATTTGTATGTCTAGGCTATGTGTGGCTGAATGGGGGCAAAGAGATGGAACTTTGACAGGGTTGTGCTCCCCACCCCCATATGGCACAACTGGACAATTTTTAAGGACTGATCTAGATTTCCTATTTGGATATAAAATTTGTGATATTACTGGGCAGCATTTGATCTGATGTCCAACTGCCACAATATAAAAAAGAAAGAAAGAAAAAGAATGGGAACCACTCCACAGGTGTTAAATTCTCAAATGCCCCTAGGACCACCAGGTATTTTTTCTTAAGTCCATGAAGAATGTATATTTTATTTTAAATCACGTGTCTCTAAATCACAGGCTTTATATATCTATATGCTTTACTCTGCCATCCCATACCACAGTTGTTTGTTATCCTCAATAAAGTATCTCCATATTATTTTTGGCACTTTTTAATTGAGATATAGTTAATATGTAACATTAAATTAGTTTCCAGCATATAATATCTCAAGGTGGTTTTGTTTGTTGTGTCAATTTAGTTACTAATTGCCTTTTCTCACCTGAATCCAACACATGATGGCTGATTCACAAGTAGAATGCATCTTTCAGGAAACATTGATAAATTAGAAAGAACAACGACAAAAACTATCTATTTGAAGATATGCAAAAAAAGACTGCAGCAATGAAGTTCCAGTGATTTTGGCTTTTACTTCCTATTCTATCATTAGAATAAACATTTTGTCCACCATGGGATTTGTTGTAAAGTGGGATATCATTACCATTTAAGACAAACCAGATACTATGAACCTTCTGCTGATTAGAATTCTTCTCTGGACTCTTATCTGCAAAAAACAACAAACTTCTTGACTTATTCAGATAGGTCTCACAACTTGGTCCAAGCATATGATATCTCTCTACACATGTCTCATTGCCCTCCTGTTGACCCATTAATTTTGAATTCTCAACTTACCAAATCCTTTTACACCTCCAAGGCCTGTTGGTGCTATTTGGGTACCGAAGAAAACTCTTCTTTCTTTTTTGTATCTTGGAGGATCCTGTTCTCCCCTTAAATATTCTGGCAAAAATTATTTTTTTATTCCCTGTCCATACTCATTCCTTCTCCTCCACCCAGTCATGCCTTTTCCTACATTCCTTCCATTATGTGTACCTATCAGTACAGGACTTCTCAACCTGTGTAACAATTATTTACTGGTTTTTCAGTAATGAAGTCTTTTCAGGTGAAGCTCTGTACATGGCACTCTGCTTCGCGAAAGAGGGACTTCAGATAGATAATCCCCCTAGTCCTCAGATTACGTAGAATTTAACAAGCAAAAGAGAGTCATAGAAAAGTTAAGGGCACTATTTGCAAGTGGAGGTATTAGGAATTTTAACACAAAGCTCTGTAAATTCTAAAGCCATGAATCTGTTGGCTCAGTCATGATTTAGCACTGAAAAATGTTCCAAATATGCTCCTATAAATAGTTGAGCGCTTTTCATGAAGGATTATTCCATGTAACATTATTGTCATCACCAGCACTAAAGTCGTTTCTCCTTTGGAAAGGGGAAGGGTGAACAAGATCCAGAGAATTTTATTTTGTGTTATTTACAAAAAAGTTATGGTGGCTCCATTACAAAGGCTGCGCACGCACTAAAATTTGTGCATGTTAACTTCATGACCACATTAAGAAATGTAATTTGAAGAAATTCACAACATACAAGTGATGATCACTAAGAATCACACAATACCAATCTCTGTTATGGCCTGGGACAATTTACTGGCAAAACCTACAATGGAGGTGGAACAAATACAAACATTGTTTGAAGAAAATGACTCTTTTAGCCAGTGGATGTATTCAGTGTGCTATAATGGGCTGTGTGTACTTTAAATCAGCTCACCTAATCACACACCGACGGCGCCATCTGCACCAGGCCCACGCTTTGAAAGGCCGTTAAAGCCTAAAAGCTTTTATCCAAGTACACTGAATCTCCTCAAAAGCCATTTGGGGAGGCTTTAGTCAAGTACTTTTTTATCTCATTTTCATAACTCCCACAGTTTTGGAGCTTTATTTTGAAAGTTAGAGAATAAAATGTTTCTGCTCCCTAATTTTCCTTCCCTTTGGAAAACATTCCTTTTCTAGGTCTCGATTGTTGCCACCATCTAGCTAGGATTCTGTTTTTGCTTTTTTAGCATAAAGAACCACGGAGAAGAAATGGAGCTGGCATGCTGTGTTATGTGGAGTGGTGCCAGAGCTTTGTGCTTAGTAAATGTTGGAGGAGAAGATGGAGAGGTGGACGGACATCAGAAGGCAAAGGTTGGACAAAGTAGGTCAACAAATCACTATTGCCTTTTTTTTTTTAATACTTTGGATCAAAATCATAAAAGTGCAGTTGAAATTGTCCTTCAGAGTGGAGATGGGCATAGGAGGGTGACAGGGAGAGAAAGGAAGAGGGGTAATTTCTATAAATGCTGAGGCATTTCATGGAGGTGTATGCAAGGTCCAAGACCACACCACTGCTCTATTAATTGGGTGTTGATGTTGATGAATGGGAAGACTCACAGGAGGAAGCTAAAAAGGCCTCCACTGAGTAAATAACCTTTCAACTTCATCTTCAAGTTTATGTTATGAGAAGTTGATAAGGGTGTTTCAAGCCCCCAAACACCAAAAACTGAGGCATAAAACAGTGAACAATGTATCGGGGAGACAGTGGGAGCCCTTTTCCCTTTTCTGAAAGAGCAGGGAAGGTAGACTTGTGGTATCTGGAAAGTTCTGCTTGGAATTAACCCTGGAATCCCTGGCACTGGGTCTTTCCTCCTGCTGCCATTGGAGCTGGAGTAAGTGCTGATCTGCTAGGAGTCACAGGCTGAGGCTCCTACAGATTCACATTTTAATTTAGTCTTAACAAAGCTTTGCTCACGTGTCAGTACTTAGTTTGGCTCAAATCACACATTCTTTCCTCTCACTTCTCTGCCTCCCTGTGGGGACTAGATCTACTGCATCGGACTCTCACTACTTGTTCAGAAAGTATTTCATCTGTTCTTGTAAAGGGGGATCAGAATATGCCACCCCAAACTATGTCACCTTGGCATTCTTTTGAGCTAATAATTAACACAGAGGATCTCTCTGCTGTTCCCCATTAATGGAATGATGGGGAGTGAGGACTGGGCAGAGGCAGGACCTCATCCCTCTGTCACTGAGCTAGAAACAAACATGGGGACACATACATGGTGGAGAACATACCAAAGAAGAAACAATGATGAGAAGGGGTAGCAGTAAGGTTTATAATAATATAAATAAGGTTTGCCTGTAACAGTCTCAAATTGTATTCATTGTCCTGGTACAATTATTAATATGGTCCTTTTAATTGCACAAGTAACCTGGGCTGGGCAGTAGTAACACTAGTCCCATTAGTCATAAGCCAAGGAGGCAAGAGGCTGGTGAATGCTACGGGCACAATTTCAGAGCAGGGTTCTGGTAAAATCTGGTTCACTATGTTCCTTATCTTTGGAATGGAAACCGACCTTTCCTTCAATGCACACTTTAAATCCCTTCTCTGGCCGGGCGCCTGGGTGGCTCAGTCGTTAAGCGTCTGCCTTCGGCTCAGGTCATGGTCCCAGGGTCCTGGGATCGAGTCCCACATCGGGCTCCCTGCTCTGCGGGGAGCCTGCTTCTCCCTCTCCCACTCCCCCTGCTTCTGTTCCTGCTCTTGCTATCTCTCTCTCTGTCAAATAAATAAATAAAATCTTAAAAAAAAAAAAAAGAAAAGAAAATCCCTTCTCTGGCCACCTGAAATGGACTGTCTTATCTCTATCTTGAAAACACTGCATGCACCATTTATAAAATGGTTACCACATTATTTTATGTTGCTGTTCTCTTTCCATGCAGACATTATAGCTAATCCCAAGGACAACTGTTTGTGATACATCCATAACATACTCATGCAAGAAATGAAAGACGTGTTTCCAGGTTGAACCTCTTTCCCTCCACACCATTCAAACAAAATTGTGAACATTTCATAACACAAATCATTTTGATTCAAGAAAAGTTCAAGAAATAGCTATTGAGCACCTACTGGATGCCAGGCTCTATTCAAGTTGGTAGCGTTGTCTTGGGGATCAAAATCAGGAAAAAAAAATACTGACCTCATGGAGTTTATGGAGAAGGATAGGCAACACTTTAGAAAAGAAATATAAAGTCTGATTATCTTTCAGATCTCAAAGGCTCAGTGAGGCCTCCCTCACTATCCTACTTAAAATTGCAATGCCGTGCCAGGACTAGTCACCCCCTTGCCTCCCTTCTGTTTTTCAAAAGCATTTAGCACCATCTGACATATTACATCTTTTATTGCTTGATTTGTTTAATGTCTGTTTCCCCCAGCTAGAATCTAGGATCTGTGTTTTATTTACTCCTAAATCCCAGGAGCGTAGACCTATGTCTACTAGAAAGCAAGTCTTCTGTAAATAGCTAATGATTGAATCAGTAAGTTATAGATGTTAGAAAGAGATACAGAAGAGCAAAATTAGGAGAGAGCAGGAGATGTTAGTGTCATAGAGGCCATAGCACTAGATTGTGATTTCAAATTGGGTGATCAGGTAAGCCTCATTTATAATGTGACAATTGAGCCAAGACTTGAAAGAGGTGAGGAGTGAGCTGTACCTGGCAAATGGCAGGAACAGGCCTAGACTCCATGGAACAGAACAATAATGGGGCCAGCGGGTTTGGAGCAAAATCTGAGAGATGAACAAAGAAAGGTAAAGGGCTGGGGATGCAGAGAGGATGCAGGACTATATAATCCCTTATGAGGACTAAGGCTTTTATCCTGATTTTTTTTTAATCTTACGATTTGATTTATCTCAGTAGTTTACAATCAAGGACAATTTTGCCCACCAGGGGACATTTGGTAATATCTGGAGACATTTTTTTTATTGTCACAACTGTGAAGAGAGACACTACTAGTACCTAGACGGTGGAGGCCAGGAATGCTGCTGAATTAATATTCTGTACCAGACAGAATGTCCCTGCTCCCCAACATATGCACAACGAAGTGTCCTCTGGTTCAAAGTGTCAATAGTGTTAGGGTTTAGAAACTTGATTTAACTTTCATAAGGATGATTCAGGCTGCTGTCATGAGAATAACCACAGGGAAGACAAGGATAAAAACAGGAGACCAGTGAGGAGCAAGTTGCAATAATCCAGTAAGGGATGCTATTGGTTTAGATTAGGGGCATAGGGGTGGAGCTACTGGGAGATGGGAAGATTCCAGATATGTTTTGCAGGTAAAGTCGCCCGAATTCACTGATGGTCTAGATTTAGGGTGTGAACAACAGGTGAAACTCAAGGACGATGTGAGGTTTCTGGTTTGAGCTTCTGTAAGTAACAAAGTGACACCAGTGGTAGTGAGTGACTGGGCTTGCAGCAAGATTTGGGGGATGGGGTGGAAGTCACACATTAAGGAGATGCCTATTAGAAATCTATGGGAAAGTATCAGATATGCAGTTGGATAGGTGGGTCTGGAGTTACAGAGAAATGTCTAGGCTCGAATTATTTATTTGGGAGTCATGAGTGTATGTGTGACATTTGAAGATCTCAAGGGAATGAATCTGAAAAGTGAAGATAGGAGAACCAAGAATGGAACCTTGGGGGATGCTCCTGTGAAGAGGGGATGGAGAATCGGGGGAAGGGTCACTGGGGGGTCTGAAGCACTGCCATTTCCTGGACACTTTCATAGAGCTCCAGGTGCTCAAGTAATTGGGTTTTGGTTTTTTATCTTCCTGCTCTTCCTTAGTGCACGGGGCCGTCACCATGACCCTGAGAACCCATCCAGACCAGGGAATGCATCTTGCATCTTTACTTCATGGCACCTCTTTGTTTTAGGTTTGGTCACTTCTCTGCTTCCTGGCACCTGGTCATTTATGTCACCGATTCCAGAGTCAATATGCTCCTATTTCTGCTACAGCCGACACTGCGAGCCCTTGCTTGCCATCATTCTCTTTGTCTGATTGATTCCATCTCCAATCTTTCAACCAGAGTTCTTTGTCGATTGGGCCTCATGATTTCACACACACACACACACACACACACACACACACACACACACACACACCCCTTAGGACTTTAGAGCATGTGTAGCTCTAATCCCTACTATTGGGCCCTGCATCAAGCTAAGCTCTAAGCACGGCATCCTTGTGTTTTCTTTTCTTTCTTTCTTCTTTCTTTCTTTCTTTCTTTCTTTCTTTCTTTCTTTCTTTCTTTCTTTCTTTCTTTCTTTCTCTTTCTTTCTTTCTTTTCTTTCTTTCTTCTTTCTTTCTTTCTTTCTTTTTTTCTTTCTTTCTTTCTCTTTCTTTCTTTCTTTTCTTTCTTTCTCTTTCTTCTTTCTTTCTTCTTTCTTTCTTTCTTTCTTCTTTCTTTCTTTCTTTCTTTCTTTTTTCTTTCTTTCTCTTTCTTTCTTTTCTTTCTTTTCTTTCTTTTCTTTCTTTCTCTTTCTTCTTTCTTTCTTCTTTCTTTCTTTCTTTCTTTCTTTCTTTCTTTCTTTCTTTCTTTCAAGATTTTATTGATTTATTTGTCAGAGAGAGGGAGAGCACAAGCAGGGGGAACTGCAGGGTCCCCACCAAGCAAGGAGCCTGATGTGGGGTTCAATCCCAGAACCCTGGGATCACGACTTGAGTGGAAAGCAGACACTTAACCAGTTGAGCCACCCAAGTGCCCCCATGTTTTCTTTACTTAAATTGGATTAGGGCCTACCATAATGACCCCATTTTAATGTAATCATCTCTTTAAATGCCCTATTTCTAAATATAGTCATATTCTGAGATTAGAGCTTCAAAAAATTAATTTTAGGGGATACAACTAATGGGCTGGAACCCTCTTTCCTTTCTTCATACACTAGGAAACTTCATTCCTCAGATATCAGCTAAGGCGTCACATTCTTTAGAGGGCCTTTCTTGAGCTTCCAAGATTGTTTTTGGTGACCCTGTGCTTATTTTTATATTAATGATTGTCACAGTGTGTTGCAATTTTCTTCTAACTTGTCAGCATCCTCCATACAAAAACATACAAGCTCCTTGAAGGTAATGTCTGTGTCCTGTTCACTGTTGGATCTCTACTATGTAACACAGGGAATGCACTCTGGAAATGTTTATTGGGTGAATCAATAAAATAATTAATTAATTTATATGTTGTATATTTTTAATCAGATTGAGGGTTATTCACAATGGAATCACATGCATTTATTGGCCTCAGCACCTAGTACATTGCCTGCATAAGGTTGAAAGTAAGCGATAATTATTGATTGATGGAACTGAGTCTATACTATGAATTACTGTATTCATTTGAATTTCTTTACCCACAATATTCATGTTGAAAGGAAGGCATGTCCTGAATATTCCCTTGGGTCATCAGTCCTGAATAGTACAAAATTCAAATTAAATCTGTTTCTTCTTTTGCTGTCAGTGGAGTGGCTAAAATGAGGAAGGTGAGAAGAATAGAGAGAAATGATCAGATTAGCAGCTTTAAAACTTTATAGAGCTGTGATAGTTCAGCAGCCAAATATGAATATTAAGTGTTATATAAAGGTCAGGCGATGTAAAAATGCTTCAGGCAAAGTACAAATGTTACTACAGTAAACAATGCACTAACTAAATTTATAAAGCTCTGTAAGATAACCTCTGTGCGCCTTTGACTTTGAGACAGGTCGATTGCCAATGCATATAAATACCCTTTCTTTCTCTCTTCCAAAGGTCAATCAGCTTTCATCTCAAATAGAAACAAACAAAACCGAACCAAGCTATGAAAAATCCAAAGACAGGAGAAAAGCTGTAAAATTAATGAATTGTATGATTTTACTTAACTAGAGATGTGAATCTGAATACCCTTTTGGCAGATGGAGCAGAACAAGTTATTTGCGGCTTTCCAAACACCACACTGTTCCCTCCCTTTGAACCAGCTATTGTCTTTGCTTGCAATGAATTCTTTCAACCTTTAACATCAACACATATGGTTCTCTCCTACTCGTCTTCAATATTTAATTCTTCGATAATCTTCCTTAGATACACACACACACACACACACACACACCTATGTTTGATTTAAATACCTCTTCACTGGACTTCTCTAGCATCATACCCGTAATCCTAGACAGAGCTTACCTGACTATCTCAAACTTGTTAGTTTTCCTGTCTATCTTCCCTAATAACCTGTGCTCAATTGCAAACCATAGAACCATGTTTCTTCTAAGTTGTATTTCCCTATGTTTAGGATGATGTCTAGAACAAAATGGATGCTTATCAAATGTTGAGAGACTTTAGCCAAGAATGAACATGTATGAATGCATGAAAATCAGAGTTGAAGATATTTGTTATGGAGGCCATGTGAGAATTTTATTTTATATATATTATATTATATTATTATATATACTCTTTCTCCCTCTCTCTCTTTTATAAAATTGCCTTGGAATGATTTTAAAATGTGTTTGTTTTCCTTCTTGGTAAGAGAGTTTTGGGGCATTATCTTTAAGGTGACACACAGTTCGGGTCGGAATAAGCTGCAGGAAGCCTACAATAAATGCATGTGATTCCATTGTGAATAACCCTCAAACTGATTAAAAAATATACAGCATATAAATTAATTAATTATTTTATTATTCACCCAGTAAACATTTCCAGAGGGCATTCCCTGTGTTACATAGTAGAGGTACAAGGTCGTTCTGTAGAGTTTGGTTGTTTATAGAGGATTTCTGTTTCATTTGCTTAATGCTGTTTTTATTTTATTTTATTTTATTTTTTAAAGATTTTATTTATTTATTTGAGAGAGAGAGAGAGCACATGAGAAGGGGGAGGGTCAGAGGGAGAAGCAGGCTCCCCGCTGAGCAGGGAGCCCGATGCGGGACTCGATCCAGGGACTCCAGGATCATGACCTGAGCCGAAGGCAGTCGCTTAACCGACTGAGTCACCCAGGCGCCCTTAATGCTGTTTTTAATCTTTGACTTGTCCCAAATAATATTAAGTACTAAGCAAGAAAAGAAAAGAAAAGAAAAGAAAAGAAAAGAAAAGAAAAGAAAAGAAAAAAGCATTCAAATCCCATTTTATTCCTGCTTTTCTTTTGGGGTATTTCTGGTATATCCTCTTGATGCTTCGCTATGTAGTATTTGTCCCTGTGGTCCTTGAAGAACACTCCTCCTAGACCAAGCAGGAGATTATCAGCCCTGAAAGCCCAATATGCAGACGTATATCCTCTTGTGGCTAAATTGCTTGTTCTAACAGAAAAGAAAATGAGACTGCCTTAGCAACACTTCATTGGCAGAAAGGATGGTGATATGTTCTTATGTGAGTGATTGGACCAGCGTGTTTTTTTTTCTTTTACCTTTGCTGAACAAAAATTGCCAGCTTACCTATTTTCTGGCCTGCTTTTTGAAAGGGGATATTAAAGATTTAAATAAAGACAATAAAGGCAAGATCCTACAGTGAGTTTCTGAATTATCAGCATAAGGGGAAGAAGTGGGATTATATTCGAGGAAGCTTATGGGCTTCAGAGCTGGACAAACTTACATTCATCCCTTGCTCTGGAACACACTGTGAATTGGCAAGGTTATTTAATTCCTCACAGACCTGATTATTCAGCTGTAAGAGGAACAGTGCTGAGATAAAACTCCTTAAAATTATTGAGTACAATAGTTTAAAATTTTTGAGCTAACAGGGAAGTCCATTTGGTGAGAGTTTACTATGTGTTCAATTTCCTAAATGAGGTATTATACTAGATTACAGACTTTGGGTGTTTTACTTCTGCAAATTTTCATAACAGGCCCTAAACCATAGTAGGCCCTCTACAAATGATAGTTACTTTTTCTGCACCAAGAATTTCCGAAATGAAGTATGGCATATGAATTACTAATTTTTAAATATACGTTATTTCTTTATTTCTTCCTCATTTCGCTTCCTGGATAATTTCGTATAGATGTGGTAGGTAAAGAAATTTTGGTTAATCTAGGCTTTGGCATTAATAGCTATGTGGGCTTGGACAAATTTCCTTCCTTACCAGCATGATCTACAGCCTGGGTTCCCACTGAAGAGCCACCTCTTGATAGCCACAAAGAATTTTTAAAAATTACTCACTCCTCAAGATGCAAACACATTACAATTTTGTGATACCGTGCCCCAAGCAAGCAACCATGCCTACCACACGCTGAAGATTAGATCAGGTCCTCTTTCAATTCTCTTCTCCAGTAGGGATAGGTTAAAATTCTTACATTCTAAGATGGTTGGGAAAGGAACAGTGGGTGGTCCTAATGCCCCTGAATAGGGCTAATAAAATGGGCACCAGCTCCCTGAGGGATTGATTTCTAGATTGACGGCGACGGTCCTAATACTCAAGAGCTGGAACTAATAACTACCTGCAGGTGGCGCCAAACTCCAGGCTGAACCCATAGAGACTCAGGTTGCAGTTGGAACGACCTCTCTCAACCCCATCACCACCCCAGACTTTCACCAGGTTAACCACACAAACTTACATTGGTCATTCTACTATCTTATTAATAACATGCCACCACATTTTATGTCATTTTTAAATTTTTTTGAACTTCACTTACTGCAATATGATTGCTCTTCCTGTAATAGATTAGCTTTGAAGATTAAATGAGATACTGTAATCTATATAAAAGCACTTATCGTTATAACTGGTTTTCAGCAAATGAAAATAAATGGTGACAGGTTACTATTAATTAAAATAACAGATCCAAAAGCAAAAAGAAGCTTTATATTTCCTGACATTTTTTTGTCTTTTCCGAAACGAAACATGTTTTATTGGTGCTGACAGGTTAAAAATCAAAGCATCTTACCTAAACGTTATATAACTGTAGGACTGTTGACGATACTGACTCCATCTTTGGCCCTCCATCTTGTTCCTGCCCACACAATGACCTCCCTCTGGGCTACACGTTCCAAATCCCTTGCAGGTTAATGTATGCTCTGACTAGAATGTGGGAAGGCTTGTTCCGATCTTCCCTCAGGTACACAGCACCACCTTATGTAACTACCCTTTGACCTCACCGCAATGCCCCTGGCTCTATGAAAGCTGTGGGTTAAGGTTCAGACTTTGTGGAGAATAGCTGCATAGCACCTGGACTGTGGTCTGCCTGATCACCCCGTAAGTTACCCTTAATGAAACTCTGTAAATAGTACAGAGTGGCTTGCTTCATTTTTCAATCTTGAAATGCCTTATCAGTCTGGAAGATACTTTACAGCCCCTCTTTTACTTTCTAGCAATAAATATATGTCTATATGTTTTTATCTATATATCTGGTCCACACAAAATTATTTAAAAGGAGAGTGTTTCAGGGTACAGATATGTCAAGAAATGGTACAATTTAGAGTGATGTGCTAATTCAGCTAGAATCGCCTGTACCTTTCTGAGATGCAAACATTTGAGAAGCACCAGGCATAGCCATGAGATTGTAGGAACGCTCCACAATAGGAATAATACTGACATGAATTCAAGTTGAAAGACTCATTTAGAAAATGGAACTCTTCTGACACAGCAACAGCCGTGTTGTCCTAATGAAGTACTTTTACATATAAAAGTGAAGGTTGACTCTTCTGTGTAACATCAGAATGTTCTGAAGTGCCATCCAGACATCTAAGTTTTGTGTCCTCTCATTGGAAAAATAAATTAATAAGAGGTCTATTTTGATCCCTTTGAATTTTTATGTTGTTCTAAGATTGAATGGGAGGACTGGGACCATAGCCATAGATGCTGTGCTATTCCTTGAAATAATGAAATGGAAGAGCATTGATATGTGTAATGAGTCAGTGTAGAGATAGACATATGATGGCATATGCATTGGTATAGATCAGAATGAATGACCCAAATCAGTCATGAGCCGATGACAGCTTGGACCGTTGCCTACAGATAACAGTTATCAGTTCTCTTTCCTCCTCCTCCTCTTTGTCCTTTTTCTCCTCCTTCCTGAAATCACTTGAAAACATGTTAAAGCTGAGTTTTAATACATCATTTATTAAGGAATACAGCCCAAGTCATGAAGTCAGAAGCAAGTGTCCATGGGGTATTCTTTTCTAGTTGAAACGCTAATTCAGGTGCAAGTAAATGAATTTCTGGGCTGTTCTAATTCCCATCAGCCTTTGTATCCTATCTCTGCTCTAAATTAAAATAGTAACGCCAAGCAGCTGGTTTGCTTAATATGGCATGTGTTACTAAGCTACCTGGTTATCGATGGGTCCTCCTATCGGTCCATTCAAGATCTTTATCCTAAACCCATTTGTGAGGTTGTGCCCACATAACACACACACACACACACACACACACAGGCATTGTTTTTACCACCTTCATTTTCTAAGCTTTGACAATGGTTAATGAAGAGGTCTTATATGATGCTACAAAAAATTATATGTAACTCACTGGGCACCAGGTGATGAACCACTTCTATAATGGTTTACTTACAAGTTTCTTTTACTGTCCAGAGAGAAATATATATATATATATATAAACAAGGAACTAAAACTGAAATGGCAATTAGTATGCATGGCTTATTGCAGTCTGGTTGGATTATTATTATTTATTGGCACTGATATGATACTTTGGAGTTTCCAAATATTAATAAAGAGTGGGTGAAAGAAAGAGAGAGATTTGTCAGAGAGCACGTAGATTTTGGGTTAATAGCTGTTCGGTCTGGGTAAGATTTAGGTAACTATTTTGGAGGACTGTTGGGGACATTAAAGTGATCCACCATCAGTGTTATCTATATAAAAAGAATATAGTTCCACTAACTGTGAGAAATGTGAGATAGTGTGCAAAAAGAGCTTAACAGGATGCCTGACACAGAGTAGGTCTTCCATAAACATTAGCATCTCCCAGCCCCCACAACTGACAAACACCATTCTTCACATATACACTATTTCAAAGAACTATCTCATGACAATGCAAAGTCATCTTGGTTATATCCACTGGACAGAAAGATTAATCTTATTCATTTATCAGAAATATGAAACTTGCTTTTTAAAATTACCCATGATTTAAAGAATTCCCATTGTAAATAACCTAATCCGAACCATTTGCATTGAAATCGATAAACATGTGCGTATGTACTATTTGAAACTTATCAGGGAGAAGAATGGTTTAATGACCCAGATAAAAATTTCTACAGTGGTTTTACAAATAACACTCTAGGGTCAGAATAAAAGTAGATTCCAAAATAGTTCTAAGGTTGCAATTTAGTATGATTAGTGACTCAGCTTTAGTAGATAGATGAGAGACATTAATTGGGCATTTGTAAATCTTGCTATAAGAAAAATCTTACTGCACAGATTTACAAACAGTTTTATTTGGAATCAATTTCATATAATTTCTTTGGGAATTTTAGGGAATTCTTAAAAACCATTTTTTAAAACTTTGTTCCAGTTGAAATTCATCAAGAAAGAAATGGTTTGCTATTTAAGTGTGGAATTACTCTGCCAAAAAGAAAATCATTGGGGGAAAATTGTAGTATTTGTCAAAATATTTTCTCCCCTTCAGTACAGACCTCCTCCCAGTGCAATGATTGTTCTTTCTGCCCCATTGACATAAGACTTGGCCTTATGACTTGCTCGGGGCATGATAAGTGAGTGGGCATGGCCTATTCCTCCCCTGAGCAGTAGCGTGAGGATACATCGCATGATTGTACAACTCTTGCTCTTTTTCCCTCCACTATGAGACTGACATATCCTCCTTCTGCCTTGGTCCTGTAATAAAAAGAACGTGTCCTGCCAGAACAGGGCAGCCAAAGCCCAGCAGACACGCAACAGGAGCCCTAATCATTAGTGAGCAGCGTTCTGGGTTTTTACAAAGGAAATGCACATATGCAGTGAGGTAAGGGCAACCAACATCCCAGAACAGAATTCCCAACATGCCAGAAACGCCCTCCCGGCTCCTTCCGGTCACAACTTCCCCTCAAAGATAAACACTTTTCTGACTTCTATTTCCACAGATTAATTTTTCTGCTCTGTGTTCATTTGGGTCTAACTTCCTTCATTCAATATTGGTTTTTTTTTGATATTTATCTATGTTGTTGTGAGAAACAGTAGTTGGTTCATTCTTGTTGCTGTTTAATATTCCAGTATATGAACAGAGCATTGTTTTTCACCTCTTTTAATTTTGTTGAATGTTGGAGTTGTTAGCAATTTAAGGTTATTAAAAAGTGTTACTGTAAACAGTTAACATCAGTGTTATCTATATAAAAAGATAAAAGATAAAAGATAAAAAAACATATATATGTTACTGTAAACATGCTTGTATATATCTTTTGATTCCCATAGGTACACATTTGTACTGTGTATCTCCTTACAAATGGAAATGTTGAGTCATATGTTATGTCTAAGGTCCCCTTTAAAGATACTATTAATAGCCTTTCAAAGTAATTATTATAATGCATAGACCTTAATATCTTCTGTCACTTTAACATTTTGATGGTTGAATGATGGTATCTTCTTGTGGATAGTACTTGTATGTCTTGATGATTAATGAAGTTACTCCTATTTTGCATTTGCACATTTAATATGTTTATTTAAACTATTTGGGTATCCCATTTTGTGACATGTCTATTCAAGAGTTGTTCCTATTCTATTTGGATTTTCCTTGTTGTCTCTTTTAATGAACCTATAGGACTTCCTTATGTATTATGGAGTCAAGGGCTTTGTCAAAGATATGTAGTTTCTATATCTTCCTCTGCTCTGGCTCACCTTGCCTTTCTACTCTCTTGACGAAGTTTTTCAAGTAATAAAAATTCTTAATTTTAAGTAGTCTAAATTTATCACCATTTTCTCGTGGTTATTGCTTATTTGTACCTTCCAAATGGTCATTAGAATATTATCATATTCTATCTTTCAAAACCTTTATTTTTTTTATCAATCACATTTAGATGTATACTTCATCTGGAATTGATTTCATAAATGGCATGGGTATGATTTTCCTTTTTTATTGACATGATCACATAATTTTCCTGCTTCATTTAAGATGAAGGAGAGAATTTGATAACTTTCAATTAAACCAACCTTGCATTATTGATATATACATTTGTTACATGCATTTTAATATGATTCAGCTTCATATGGATTACATTAGATTTTTGTATTCATTACTGAGAGCAATTTTCTAATATTGTGTTTAGTGCCTTTGTATCTATGTTCATGAGAGAGATTGACCTTGAATTTTTTCCCTTGTTATAACCTCATGAGGTTCTGATATTAAGATTTTTTTTTGTCTGACAAAATGACTCGGAAAGTGTTTCCCTATTTTTGTCTTTGTAGAGAAGTGAGTTTAAGACTGAGGTTGCTTCTCCAAATGCCTTGAGAGAAAGACTGACTCTCACTGTTAGAATCACATGTTTGTGCTTTCCTTCTGGGATATTGGTCTCTTAAGTTCTGGCTGTCTTGGTAGCTCTATGATGCGTTCAAACAAATGTGCTTTGCATTCTATTCAATATTAATCCTTGTTCTTGGTAGAAGACTGGTGCACTGCAAGCTAATCTGTTATAATAAGCATGTATGCTACCTATTTAAAAATTTACATTTCATTAACACACAATCTTTTCAAAAGATTGAAAATGCTTTCCCCTACAGCCAAGACACGAAATCCATTTTTTTCAGATTGTTCACATGACCAGAGCTACATTCCCAATTTCATTGCCAATTGTAAGCCACACAATAAAGGTAGTAATATAAAAACAGAGAGGGATTGGTTGTGTGCAGAATTTGGTGGCAATGCATTCTAAAAGGCATTAGGAATTAAATGGTAACAAAAAAATATTTTGTGGGCGCCTGGGTGGCTCAGTTGGTTGGGCGACTGCCTTCGGCTCAGGTCATGATCCTGGAGTCCCAGGATCGAGTCCTGCATCGGGCTCCTTGCTCAGCGAGGAGTCTGCTTCTCCCTCTGACCCTCCTCCCTCTCATGCTCTCTGTCTCTCATTCTCTCTGTCTCAAATAAATAAATAAAATCTTTAAAAAAAAAAATTTGCAGTAATATAAAGGTGTTGACAGCAGCTTCAAAATACCCTCTGCCCAGCATAAAAATAAAAATAAATAAATAAATAAAATAAAAATAAAGGAAAGAAAGAATAGCCCCATAACAGTGTGAGGTATTTCAATATATGTAACTGAGATCATGCCACTTCTTATTTTTGAAATCTTCCAATGGATTTTTATCCCATTTGGATTAGAATACAAATAATTTACCTTCACAATAAATGCCTCACCTGAGTCCACTAAGTGGGAACTATTGTTAATTCAGACCAAGTCTACCTTCTTTTCAATTGTGCATAGACAAGCTCACCAATTGAGGCATTTATGAATGCAAATATCTTTTGGTTTTCCTTTCTAGAATTATCGGATCATCTCACCTACTTACTAATAAGCCTAATTGCATTAACAGAGACTGGAATAGGTTTCTCTAGGACTCAATAGGAGGATGTTGGTTTCCTAGGCAGAGATCTTGGTTTCCCATGCTGTTCACAGATACCTGAGTCCTTTTACATCTCACATCTAACAGTACTGGCTGAACCGAACGCAGCTCCATTATAGATCAAAACCCCAAGGAGTTTTACTGATGCTTTGTCTTCTTCGACATCTTTAGCTGCTTACATGTTAAAATCTCTATTTAGTAAAGAACAAATTATTTCAATGTAAGAAAAGAGCCTAATGGTAATATGTGTAATTTCTTTGAATAAATCAAACTCTGTATGGCACACACACAAAAACTCTGTTTGCAGAATTTTTTTTTCAAAGATTTTATTTATTTATTTGAGACAGAGAGAATGAGAGAGAGAGAGAGCACCTGCGAGGGGGGAGGGTCAGAGGGAGGAGCAGGGAGCCCGATGCTGGACTCGATCCAGGGACTCCAGGATCATGACCTGAGCCGTAGGCAGTCGCTTAACCAACTGAGCCACCCAGGCGCCCCTGTTTGCAGAATTTATGTATGTGCCTATACATCCATGTTTATACCCACCCATGTATTTATATACATATAAGGGTATGCTTATAATCCTATTTTCCCTCAACTATCTCTGTGTTCTCTTGTGTGTGTATGTGTGTGTGTGTAGTTCAATGTTTGTGGGTATACACATATGTGTATATGTTCAGAATATTATATTCAGATATATCTGGAAAGTATCTCTAAAATGCAGTAGAGAATACTATCTTTCAGAGTCTTTATGATGTACAAAAAGAGCAGAAGACTTAAAACAGGATTGAAATTTGAGTTCATCCATGTCTCTGATCCTTAGATTCTTCATATGATACTTAAACTTCTCCAATTCATACACAACTCTAAATCACAAGATTTGAGGTTGAAATGAAATGGCCCATCAGAACAGTATACCTGGCACATTGTAGACACTCAATAAATGGTATCTTTTCTTCCCTCTTCCCTTCCTCATTTTCTTCCTTCCTTTGTTTAGGAAAAAGTCTCTTCAACTGTAAATGGTATCATTGACATTGAAAATGTATAGACAATGTGATAATTGCCCTTTGGCACAGATGTACTTTAAAAAAATACTATGGATATCTATGTGCTAAGAAGAGAATGAAAGGTAGAATTAAAGATAGCAACTAACTATTTTGCATTTTATCCTGGGGCTCATCCATGTATCCATTCAGGTCCTCTGGAAAGCAGAAGCCAAGATGGAATTAAATACACAGGTAATGAATTAGAGAAAATACTTGTGGAAAAAAAATGGGCAGGATACTGGGAGAGCTTGGGGGAACTGACAAATCGTGATACAGATTGATTCTTATTGAAGGAAAGAAGGAAGGAGTGAAGGAAGGAAGGGAGGGGGTGGGGGAAGGAAGGAGGGAGGGAGGGAGGAGGGAAGGAAGGAAGGAAGGAAGGAAGGAAGGAAGGAAGGAAGGAAGGAAGGAAGGAAGGAAGGAA
>NW_023270377.1:97903852-97909122 GCF_011800145.1 Mirounga leonina | reverse complement strand
GAAGGAAGGAAGGAAGGAAGGAAGGAAGGAAGGAAGGAAGGAAGGAACAGGTTGAGTGGAAGAAAGGAAAGTGAAAGAGAAGCAGTGGAAGAGAAGCAACCTAGACAATGTGCAGTTCTATGCAAAGTTAGGCAAGGCAACCTGAGTGTTCTTAAACCAAAGCCACCATCAAAGGAGCCCAATGTCTCCTGGGAACAGGAAAATGGGAAGAAGAGCCTCAGTGCAAATGCAGTGAAGGACTTCACAACACAGAAGCTGGCACCCTACAACAGAGGATATGAAAAAGGCATTCTCCTGTGGCCACAGGGAGGGGAGCAAGGAGTAAAAGGTATGTGTTTGTCATGATGAAAACAACTTGGATATACATAGTCAATCTCCTTGGCTCCTAAGTAACTCCTCTAGTTGATAGTACAGTATCACTAAGTATGCGTGGCTTCTGCATCCTGTGCAACCATATATTCATTTATGGAATTGTTGTTAAGGTCCCTGGAGTAGAATTAGAAATATGAAGTACTTCAGCCATTAAGTGCAGTAGGATTTAAACTGATATAGTTCAGTGTCGTGGATAAAAGCAGGGGTTTTCAGAGCTCGAGAAAATGGATTTGAATTTTAGCTCTATTATTTGACTATGTGACCCTGGGGAAGTGACAACCTGCTTGAGTTCCCATTTCTCTATAAATTGGGTATCACGATAGCTACTTCAGTAGGGCCTTTAAAAATTAAATTAGGGCTAAATGCCAAGAAATTAGCATTTATTGAAAAATTGGTATATGCTGGACACTGTTCTAAGCCCTTTACCCTTATTAACTTATCAAGTCCTCATACCAAGCATATGAAATAGGAGATTTTGTTATTCTTCTTCTTAACAATAATTTTTAATATTTTATTCTATTTTTTTAAGTAATCTCTACATCCAATGTGGGATTCGAACTTACAACCTCAAGTTCAAGAGAGTTACACACTCTACCGACTGAGCTAGCCAGGCACCCCTAATTTTTAATATTTAACCCATTTAACAGATGAGAAAGTTGAGACTCAGAGAGGTCCAACTTAGTTCTTGCTAGTGGCAGAGCCAAGATTAAATGCAGGCAGTGTGCTCAGAGTCCTGACCCTAAACACAACTCACACTGCCTCCCACATACACCTGGTCCAATGAAATGCCCTGACTTCTACGTTACTGCGTGATCAGGGCGTTGGAATGCGATGGAGGGGATGTGATAGGTATCTCCAGAGGATGTGCTGGCTTTAACAGCACAATGTATGTTTCTCTCAAGAATCTGATTGAAAACTTGAACTAGATCATCGTAATGTCCTGTACCTTCTATAACACCCAAAATCAAATGCTAGGTTGTAACAAGAATTACAAATCATTATTCAGATGATCACAAATTACTATAAGATAATATTATTGAAATTATTTTTAAATATCTATTGCTATTTTAGCCTTCTTTAAATGTTTTAGGATTAATATTGAATTCAGATATTTCAGGTGGCTCAGGGGCATACCATAGTTATTTAAACAGGAGGCCCATCTTCAAAATCCTTCAAAGTATACCATGCAGGCAGTTTCCTATTTGATGATTGATTCAAAAACCCCTGACCAGACCAATGGAAGTTTGAAACCCAATAATCTGAACTGGGGCCCCAGTAGTTGATACAACAAAGGGAGACATGGTGAAGTCAGCCCTTCAGCTTCGCACTGTAGAATTCAGGGTTATTTCTGTGTCTCTGGGATTTGTATCCCTCAGGGTATCTCCTAAGGGTGCAAAAGAAGACATTAAGAGCTGCAAGTTGATTCAGACACTATGGACTGGTCCTGAGATGGAAACAGATTGTCAATGACTATAGATAGTCCCAGGAGAGTCTAATGAGTACAGGGCAGTGGCTGAAGGGTGGACTTTCCAGTTGCCCACTCAACCACAAATTCCTCTGGGGTAGATACTGGAAGTTTATTGCATACTCTTAGAAGCACTGTTTGATAACCTGTTTTTGCTGCTTTCCTTCGCAGCACTGAGCAGGGATAGGTCACAGAGAGCAGGGTCCCCTCCAAGTTCCCCTGCTCTTGGGTGGTTTATTTAGAGAGTTATTTGTCTCATGAAGCTCCTGGGAGCCCAGGAGGCTGTCAGTCTATTAAAGCAGGGGAAAGAGAATTAGTAACACCCTCTTATTTTCAGGGCATAATAACCTGCCCTATAAATCCACCCAAGTCCCGCTGTTAATCTTTAGCCTATGTGAGAAGTAACTACTGTATTGGTGCTGCATTGAGAATAGACCACTTTATTACTTTGGACACCATAAAATATTGCTCTATCTAGAAGTGAGGCTAATTCTCTAAGACTATTTGGTAGATGCATTTAGCTGGATGCCCTCTGCCCCTGTGACTGGTTTGGAAAGCAGCATGGTCATCCAAAGGAGGCAAATACAGTTCTAAATGACTGGAGTTTAAAATGCACCATCGTAAAGAAAAGCATGTCTTAGGAGTCTACAGAAGTAAGCTTACATATATAAGGCCATCTTTCCCAAATGAGATCCACAGAGCTGGCATTCTGTAGGACTTTTGTAAAAGCAACAACAACAAAAACAAAAATGTTCCAAGGTCAAAGAGTTTAGGGACCTATACTGAATAGGTTTAAACCAATTACTATAAAACTTCTAGGTCTTATTGTGAATCTCTAAAAGATATATGATAGATAATGTTTCCTAAATGTATTTGAGATATTCAATTATGAACAACCCTCTCCACTTTCTTTTGAGAAGGGTACCAAGTAACATGTCCTGGTCTGTGTGTTATTTAGAAAACAGCTTGTGGTACATATATATCAATATGAATTAGTGATAGTTTTGTAATTTTTGCAGTTATTTGAGTCTTCACAGAGTAAGCCATCTGCAAATTACTTCTCATCAGATATGATTTTACGTCTTCTAAATCAAACCTCTCCTACCTCTAAGGCATGGGTAAACAAAGTTTCCCATTTGTGGTAAAGGGATGATTCTGCCCAGAAGCAAAGGGCTATTTGATTAGTCAGTAATACCCTACTACAGTGAGGCAAATGTCCACTAACTGATCAGCGTGAATGTTGTGTGCTCTCCTGTTACTATGATTTATTTTTCCATATTGTCTTGGGCATTTGGAGTCACATCCCCAATCACCTTTCCATAAGTGACTTTCCTGGACATAAAATAAAATGACTTTAATCATGAGAAAGGGAGAGAAAGACAGAAAAAGGAAGACAGCCTGGCCATCTGGATGTGTTGGTCTACATGATTATTCATAAGACAACTCAAATAAGCAGATGCCATGGATAGTAATTAAACCCTTCTTAGGTTCTCACTGGAATGTAAAAACAGTGTTTCTTTTGATGGCAAAGGAGCTATGTCACATATTCAAGGGTAATCACAAAAAGGATAAATAATAACCATGTTAATCATCAGAGAACAAGAACATTTCTGGCAGTAACACTTTCTCAAGGTGATCATGTTTTCTTTACACATGGAGCCAACTCACCTTATGAAACACTTGTCAGACCTCAAACGGTTCACCTGCTTGCCTGCTCTCAGGCTTCCAGCAATTAGCCGGTGCATCTCCTTGGTTTGAAGGATTTTTTTTTTTTTTGTCCTTCCAGATAGTTCTACCACCAAAGAGGTGGAGTTATATGTGCCCCCGAGGAGTTATATGTGCTCAGTCTCTGTTCTGAAAGCTTTTTGAACTTGCAGAGACTGTCCTTGCTGGAAAGAACGGTGATCCTTGCCTGAACTGATTATATGGAGAAGTTGATAGCCTCCCTGTGCCTTATACTGCATCTACGCTGATTTGTTTCTTTCTCATTTCCCGAGGAAGGCAGATCAAAAGAGAAGATTTGTTGCCAGACACAATGAGGGGCTACCTTTTTAGATAATTCTGTGCATGCTGCTCTCTCCATTTGGCCTAGGGCCAAACCAGCCACCACAAGCAGGGTAGCTCTGTGGAACATTCGGAACAAAGGGAAAAGAGACACAGTAGTGACAAGATAGGGAAAACCACTGAACTCATCTTCTATCTCAGTCTCTTATGATTTGTATATCTCATTTTGACAATGTGCTTTCCAGTTGGTTTCTCACAGATGTAGGTAGATTTCATTCAACAACAACTATTTCTTCATAGCCTACTAGGTTTTGCAAATACAGAGCAAGAGAAACAAGGCAGCAACTATCACCCCCATCCCTGGCTTTCTCAATAGGTACAGGTTGTTGCTTTATAAATAATATTAACTAATATCTATTGAATGCTTATAGTAAATTAGGTATCATTCTGATTGCATTGCACCTCTTCATAAATCTCACCCCCACCCCATGGGCTGATACTATTATCCCCATTTTATAGATAAGAGAATAAGGAAACTTAGAGACAAATTGCCCACTATAATACAACTAGTAAGTAGGGAAACCTGGATTTTACTCCAGAGCCTAGCATTTAATTAATATGCTTTTTCCTGACCATAACTGAGTGCCCCACCTGCAATAGTCAAGCTTGTTATGGAAATTGAGTCATTCAGGTGTACCTGAGGGTCCACCAAGACAGCTTTATTTCCTGACTGTGTTTTCCTCCTTGTCTGTTGTGCACCTGCCTTTGAAATAATCTTGAAAGAACATGCATTCTCCTTGGGCTTCCTAAAAAAATTCAGAAATATCTTCTGGGAAGGTCTATATAAAATAGTAATTAAAATCACAGCAAGTGGGTCTAAATACACCTGATTTTAATCCCTGAGCCATCATCTTAAGTAACGTGTTAAATTTCTAGGGCTGCCATAACGGTACCACAGATTGGGTGGCTTAAACCACAGAAGTTTCTACTCACAGTTCTGGAGCCTGAGAGTCTAAGATAAAGCCATCCACCGGGTTGATTTCTTCTGAAGCTCATCTCCTTGGCTTGCACATGTCTTATAAAGACAACAGTCAAATTGGATTAGGGCCCACACCAATAGCCTCATTTTAATTTACTCACCTCTGTAAAGGGCCAATCTCCAAATAGAGTCAGATTCTGAAATGATTAGGATTCGGGCGTCAACATACGGATTTGGAGAGCACACAGCATAGTCCATAGCATGTAGAGTGCAAGTTATTTATTTTTTATTTATTTATTTATTTTAAAGATTTTATTTATTTATTTGAGAGAGAGAGAGAGCTCATGAGAGGGGGGAGGGTCAGAGGGAGAAGCAGGCTCCTCGCTGAGCAGGGAGCCCGATGCGGGACTCGATCCCGGGACTCCAGGATCATGACCTGAGCCGAAGGCA
>NW_023270377.1:97830548-97903842 GCF_011800145.1 Mirounga leonina | reverse complement strand
CAACTGAGCCACCCAGGTGCCCTAGAGTGCAAGTTATTTAAAGGCTAACCCCCAGTTTCCTAATCTATAAAATGGTGGTAAACATAACACTTACTTTTTTGAGGATTTTAATATCTGTTGTGAGGACTCAATGAGATTATTTCATGTCTCTCTGCTTTAAACAGACTTTGGGTGCTTTTGCTCCCTTTATTTGAATGGGTGTCTCAGGCTTATCCACCAAGTTTCAGCTCAGATATAGCCCTAATTATTCCTCGATAGTGCTTTCAACAACAGAAGCTGTAATTTTTCTTTATTGTATTATTATCTCTGTTATTCTCCTAGAATGGAAACTCTGTAGAGAAAAAGCTTTATTTGTCTGATTTCCTGATCTACCAGACTTCTTAAAATGGAGCCTGACATAATAAGTTATCAGGTCTTTACCAACTTGATAATCTACTTGAGAGAAAATGTTAATACAGAGAGAAGATAGAGTGTGTGTGGACGTGGATACCAGGTCCAGTGGAATGGAGGGAGCATAGGCAGAAAGTAGGAAAGCTCTTGTTGCCTCCCCAAAACTGAAAACATCCCCCTAGCTTGCTCATGGCCAATTTGGACAAAGCGTCTTTAAAATCTTTCTTCCCAAACATATTTGTTTCTTTGTGGCCCGTGGCTCAGTAAGGGCATCACTCTCTCCTCAGTTGCTCAAACAGAAACAGGATCCTTCTGAGATCCTTTTCCTCACTTCCTGTAATCATTTTGCCACTAATTATGTCACTTCTGCTTTTCTGACTGCCCTGATATTTATTTGGATAAAGTTCTCTCATCTGGATTACCACAGGAGGCTCTTGCCAGGTCCCACTATGGGGATCTTCCTTATACCAATCCTTCACAATCCTCAATAATTTCAAACCCTTACGGCATTCAAGAACCTACAGGGACCTCTGTTTTCCACCTTCTCCATCTTCCTACCTTTCACATTTTCTTCCCAGGGGTAGTATTTTCTTTAACTTTTAATTTTGGAATAATTTCTGATTTGCAGAAAGGTTGCAAAGATCAAATACAGGGTTCCTGTATAACCCTCACCAATTCTCCCTATTGTTACATCCTGTAAGATGTGGTTTAGTACAGTTGTCACAAGTAAGGAACCAACATTGGTACATTATTATTGACCAAGCTCCACCATTTATTTGGAGTTCACTAGTTTTTTCTTAATGTCCTTTTTTTTATGTCCCAGGACCATATCTAGGACACCACATTATATTTAGTTGTCATGTCCTTAGCCTACTCTAGATGGTAACCATTCCTGACTTTCATTGTTTTTAATGAGCTTGCCAGTTTTGAGGAGTAGTTATCAGGTATTTTGTGTAATGTCCCTTAATTTGGAATTGTCTGATTTTGTCTCACCGTCCAAGGTTCTTCTAGCTGGACTAAGAACTAAATTTACAGAGTTAACAGGAGAAAAATATTAAGTTTTATTATATACAAATGGAGGTCCAATGATGAAATTGAGACCCAGACAAATGACCAAAGCAGGCAGTTTTTATACATTTTAGACAAAGAGACAATAAATTTGTGAGGAATTGACAGGATAAAGAAAGCAGATGTTTGGGAGCTTTAGTTGGTAAGGGATTCTAAGGGGAATTTGGGCTGAGGTAGTAGATTAGTAAAAAAGTAACAAGGTTTGTTTCTCCAGCTTTCTTGGCTTTAAAGTTCTTATCTCTGGTGATAAGGATGTCTTTTTTTTTTTTTCCTTCTCCCTTTGTACTAACTTAGGAACTGTTATGTATAGTATATATATATATACACACACACACACACATACCCCTGTGTCTCATACATCATACACCATTGTATTTTTTTATTATCCTTGTCTTTCTCCATTATAACTTTATGAGCCCTTGCAGTGAAAGTGCCATATCTTTCATTTCTAAAACCTCAGTTTCTAGTACTGCCTCCAGTACATAATGGAAACCTCTTAAATGAGTGTCTAGTCATGTTCCTTGTATAATACCATAGATAAGCTTTATCTACTTCCTCATTTAATTTCCGCAGGATCACTTATGTTTGTTATGGGTATGATATATTTGATATTTATATTTTGTTCATAAGTTAACCTATACTTGGTATTATTCTGACTTATTTCACTCTATATTTTATATGAATTTCTAGATGCATTTCATCTTTTAAGTGAAAAAACATAGCCAGAGTTAATTTTCCCCTTTGCTGTTCATGATTTCAGATGCCCAAAGTTATTTTTTAACTCTTGAATGTTTTCTCCTTTCCTTAAAAATATAGGAAACAGATATTTCTTAAGATTTATGATAGAGTAAGTTCTGGAGCGAGATTTGACTCCATCAAAGGGCAGTATTAGTCACTGGCTTCGCTGCACACACACACACACATACACACATACACATGTGTGTATATATGTGTGTATATAGAGAAGTGTGTGTCTGTGTGTGTGTGTGTGTGCAGCTAGGCTTTAGGGAAAAGTAGGGAAGATACACACTTGCAAGATTGTTCAGGGGTGAGCAGCATCACTACCTCTTCGAAGAGTGCTTATATGTCCTATTAACATTAGGGCATCGGGCACCTGGGTGGCTCAGTTGGTTAAGCAACTGCCTTCAGCTCAGGTCATGATCCTGGGGTCCTGGGATCGAGTCCCACATCGGGCTTCCCTTGCTCTGCGGGGAGCCTGCTTCTTTCTGTGCCTCTGCCTGCCACTCCCCCTGCTTGTGCTCTCTCTCTCTGTCAAAGAAATAAAATCTTTAAAAAAAAAAAATTAGGGCATCAAGGGGGAGCTTAGGCCCTTGATCATACTACCAAAGCAAAAATGAATAAAAATAGAAGTAATAACATAATGTTTCTTCCTTCCTAAATGAGTGGAAGAAATTATTCAAAAGGCCTTGGGCAATCTTTAAGCTCAAAAGTCTGTTCATTTCTCCAAAGATGCATATTCTGAAAGAAGTTAAATCTTTAATTTTATATTATTTATGCACACAGATCATTTTTGCTGATATCAAGAGAAAATATTACTGAAGGCTGACAGCTAGTTGTGATCTGACCTGGCTGCTGTTGGTGCTGGTAGTGATCACCTCAGCCACTCTCATCATGAGAAGAGGGGGAGCTGGTGGGCTGGGTAAGGGATGGGTAAGGGGAAGAGAACAGAAAAATGCCTCAAAGTCTTGCTTTCAAGCAGCCACCAGCCCTAGCCCCACACCAACTGACAGCCACCATCATACATACAAACATATGGGAGTAAATGTAAGTCTCTAGGGAAAAGAGAAAACACTTTATAATCAAGGTCAAGGACAAAAGATGACCTTCCAGTATGGAGAGCAGGCACTGGAGGGGGGTTATGGGGGGCGGGGTGATGCTCACAAACCTCGTTAACAGAGAAGCATTGGAGGAAATGTCCAGTGATGTAAGAGAATGCAGGCTCTAGGTCCGCACCAACCTTGTTTACAGTCTGGATAGAACAGAGTTCTCAAACCTCTCTTGCTCTAGTTGGATCATTTGTAACTTGGAGAAGACAAAAATATACCTATTTCCTAGAACTGCCCTGAGAAACGAACGAGTTATCCCATTTAAAGCACTTAGCATAGGCTAGCACATCCGACGCAGTGTTAGTTGCTCTCATTCCAAATGACCTGCGCACTTGTCTTCAGTCAGCACAGAAGCTGGCAAGCTTGGGTGCTACATCGCAACAGGGTTTTGTGGAAGCAGAAAGGTGGGAAGGGAGAAGATAGTGGGTAGTTCTGATGGGAGAAGAAACTGGGTGGAGAATCCCTAGCCCCTGCCGGGGAATATAAGGAATGGCTTGTAGGTTTTGTCTTCAAAACCCTGTGGGGGTTGCTCCGTGACCTAAAGCATCCTTTTATTCTTCCTTGTTTTTAGGTAAGGGTGGGAAATACACATGGCCAGGAGCATGTTATTTTAGGAGTATTGGCATAACAGAACCAGCTGCTTATTTTCCCTTTTACCCAATCCTCCCTTTCTCTCTTGGTGTGAGAGGAGTAAGTACAAATCTCCAGATAGTCTATCAAAGATGAGTAAGCAGAGAAACCCAGGGGTTACCACATTTTGACACAAACTGTACTCTATATTGATAAAATGGGCTGCTCTGCATTGTGCTGAATCCAATCTTCCTAATCAATTATTGATGGCTAGTGGGGAGTGATAAATGGCCTGCCAATGAGAGAATAACACGGCTTCAGCTCAGCATGGCAACGGGTGATGGGATTTTCAGTAAACACAATGAGACCTTTCCGCTGATATCTGATATTGCTGGGTTTCTTTCTAAGGCTACAGGGGCTTCAGTTTAGAATATAGGAGTGTACATGAAGCCGAAATGTTAAACACTGCCAAACTAAAAGGAAATTACTTATATTAATAGTGTCCTTCTTCTCTAATCTTATAAAAGTGACATGATGTAAAGCCGATCTGGAAGGCAGAATGAGGTAGAGAGAGAGAGGGAGGGTATCTTTCTGTTCTACTAATCCCTTGCTGTGATACCTTGGGCTTTAATATCCCCGTGCCTCAGTTGCTTCATCTATAAAATGAAGATATAATATACTAAAGAAAAATGAAGGGTTTTGCATAGTCTTGCACAAAATGGTAATGAACCCGTTAGTTCCCATTCTATTGTCAGTGGTGAGGATTTCCTTGTTGTCAATGGAGCAGTGATTCAAAACCTTGCCTGGATCTAAGAATTACCTGGAGCATTATAAAACAATAAATAAGAAACTATAAATTTAAAAACTCCAGAGTCCTAACCCAAATCAACTAAAGCAGAGTTTCTATGGAGAAGACTGGCACCTTGTACTGTCTGGGTAGTTCTGATCCCTGTGAAATTTGGGGAACTGATTTACAGCAACGTTACCTCCTTGGTTTAGGCAACCTTTCTGTTCAAATTACTTTAGGAAGTGGAGTGGGAACTTTCTGGGGCGTCCTACAGTATTTATGTATGTATGTATGTATGTATGTATGTATGTATGTATGTATGTTCTTCTTGCTCTAATTCCTGGACCTGGGTAGGTGCAGGTGAGCCTGGCGCTTGGCCCCCTCTCCATCCAGATAGCAGATCCTGCAAGATAGTCTTCAGTGTTCAGCATCCTCCAGCTTCCTGGTCTGCATCTAGAGGCTTAGGTGAGGTCTATGCAGGAAGAATGGAGATCCTGAGGTCTAGGATCTGGGAGAAATGTTGAAAACCCCAACATATTCCCTAATCTAGCTTTGTAGTAACAAATTCATTTAACTTCTTGGGCTTTTCCTCTCTGAGGCCCAGAGTTAAGAGGCATATATTTAAAAAGTATAAATTCATACGAAAAGCCTAACAACAAAATATAATAATTACTAACTCAGCAGTCTTTCTATCTTTTCATAAATATTATCAACTACAAACATTGTGATCTTACAGGGCACTATACAACTTCGAATACTTAAGAGGAATAGCTCAACATTCATTCTTGCTTGTCCTGTGAAGTCTTTCTAGAAATTAAGCCCCAGAGGGAAGGTAATTTGCATATTTAAGGTAGAGAAAAAGCGTAGGAGGAAATAATGCACTTATTCTAACTCTTTCCCTTCTTGTAGCAGGTTTTTACTTATGACTCTCACAGCTTAAATGTCCTTTAAATTAATTAGTATTCAAGTACTTGTCCAATACCAAGAACAATTTCTTTTAGTATGATTTGGTTGAATTCTACTTTTTACTTTCACCTTGTTGGGGTTCTTTACACTTCCTCATAGCTTTTCATGCTCTTAGAAACAGGCAGAGGAATTTGGCCAGATAGAAGGGGAAGATGGTTTGAGTCTCTTTGTGCCCAATATCTGACTAGGGTTGTAGTATCCACAGAGACAAAATTTCATCTCCAAGAGCTTGGAATTCAAGAAATATATTCACAATCCCCCAAAGTCCTTCCTTTCCGTGTGATACAGCAGGAGCTTTCGGATGCAATATTGCAGGGGTCATGAAGAAGAATGTCTGTGAAGACAGATTGCATTGGAAATGGATTCAGGTCTATAACCCTTCATAGTTTTAACAACCGAGGAGCTAATACCTCTGACCTTGCAGTCATAGACAGCAAGTGAAGCTTCAGAAGAAGCCATCAATGCAAAATAATAGGAAGAATCCCACATATTACAATTTTTTTTGATATTCTCATCTAAAATAACAACCAGTAGAGAAATGTGGGTCTTTAACTAGAAAGAGAGAAAAGGCACTTAAAAACTGTGAAAAATGGGATGTTAATCTTTTATCAGAGACATCAATATATTATTTGTCTAATTTTTATAACATTGGATTAAACCAATACATAACCATATAATGCCAAAGTTGTATTTTTTTTTAAAGATTTTATTTATTTATTTGACAGAGAGAGATAGCGAGCACAGGAACACAAGCAGGGGGAATGGGAGAGGGAGAAGCAGGCTTCTTGCCGAGCAAGGAGCCTGATATGGGGCTCGATCCCAGGACCCTGGGATCATGACCTGAGCCAAAGGCAGACGCTTAACGACTGAGCCACCCAGGCGCCCGCCAAAGTTGTATTTAACTGTGGTTTTATCCAAAATTATCACATGGTTAGTAGAACATTATAATTTAAAAGACCATTATAATAAAACTTATAAATATTGTGAGATGACTGCGTTTGTCTATGAACTCCTTATTTATCATAATATGGGCTTAAAAAACACACACCAAAAAAGCCCCAAATGTATCAGATATATTAAGCATCAAGTCACTTAGATACAAGTTCTACATGAAATAAGTCAAAAGAGCTTGCCTTGTCAGAGTTGGCTGTACATGTAAAGGGAAGTCACTAATATAGTACAGGGGAAGAGAGATGGAAAATCCAACGACCCCAAACATTCTTTCTGATCCTAAATGATGCTGAATTCTCAAGAATGGTTTCAGGTTAAATCACTAACATCTGTTAAAATATACTTCAAGGAATAGGGAACACATTAAATCAGGGTTGGTCACTCATTTGATTTAAATAAGATTATCAGGTTTCATCTTTAGGAGCAATCAAATAAGGGTAGATTGAGTGTATCTTGTAGGCCAACTTTGGAGGCTAGGATGCTCCTCTGCTCCTGATAGGTAAGGAGACCCAGAAAATGCATGGGAAATAATAGAGAGATTAAAGAAAATGTCATAGGAGTTGAAACCTTGGAAGGATGTCCTTAATTCAACTGACATATATCAGGGTGGAAAAACATTAGTAGATTTTAGCACATAAATGGGGTGGGGATGATTGGGTGGTAAATGAATGACAAATTCTACAACAGGAATATTCAGAGATTCATTTATACAAGTAATGAAATTTCAAGCAGGATAATTTAGACAAAAAAAAAAAAAAAAATCACCAGTGCATAAGAGAATGGTAAGAAAGACTGATCCTTTTATAACAAAGATGTCAGATCTGTGGATCTTACCAGTAGTTTCTGCGGAAATCAGTTTAAAAAGATATTAATACACTTTTAAAATACTTATATTTCATACTTAGAATATAGCATCATGCTGATTTTTCTCGAGTGTTCTTTTAACATTTTTTGTTCAACTTGTTGATTCCTTCCTTGTGCACCTAGCATGGTCTCTGATACACACATCTCTATTTCATTTGGGACCCGTTTTGAGTGTATCTGGCCGCTGGGGTCTCCATAGGTGGAGGGCCAGAAAAACTCTTGGGCATATTATTTTCTTTGGTTGTTCGCTGGGGCTCATGCCCAGCTGCTGTAGGCGGAGGCAGTATCACTAGTGTGGATAGCACCATGGTTTCCATCTCTGTGGGCCAGCTGGGGGCGACAGCCAGTGTGTAAATACCCTGTCTAAATACCAGGAATTTGGGGCGCCTGGGTGGCTCAGTCAGTTAAGTGTCTGCCTTTGGCTCAGGTTATGATTCCAGAGTCCTGGGATTGAGCCCCGCATCTGGGTCCCTGCTCAGTGGGGAGCCTGCTTCTCCCTCTGCCTGCAGCTCCCCCTGCTTGTGCTCGCGCTCTCTCTGTGTCAAATAAATAAATAAAATCTTTAAAAAAATACCAGGAATTTGCCTTATGCTAGCATGTCATTTCAAGCTTATAGAAGTTAAGGTAAAGAGGAATAAGTTCAACTTTTTAATTTCTCCTCAGCTCCACGGGGGGCCAAGCTCCCACATCTCAATAATCTCCAAGGTCAAGCACTTTTCAGGATGAGCAATTTTCTGTTCCTTGTCATGGGATATCCTGATGCTGTCCCCAGGCTCTCCAAAACCTGTAGCTTTGATTTCACTGTCTAAAGTCAGCTTCTAAAACTTTGCAAATCTTGTGGGAATCTTTCTATAATGCAGACTCTGATTCATAGATTGAGATGAGACTAGAGAGTTTGCATTTGTCACAGGCTTCCAGGTGAAGACTTTGCTGCTGGCCTACTTGCTACCGAATTGCAAGGGACTAAGGCATCTACCCTGCAAACTCCAAGTACTAAATAGCTATTTAATTCAAATGAGTTGGAATTGAAATGGAGCAAGGCCTGTGTGTATTCAGACTGCCGTCTCCCCAGAGTGCCCCAAATTCCTAACTAGATTTGGAACCAGAATTTATTTTTATTTATTTTTAATTATGTTATGTTAATCACCATACATCATTAGTTTTTGATGTAGTGTTCCATGATTCATTGTTTGCATATAACACCCAGTGCTCCATTCAGTACGTGTCCTCCTTAATACCCATCACCAGGCTAACCCATCCTCCCATCCCCCTCCCCTCTAGAACCCTCAGTTTGTTTCTCAGAGTCCACAGTCTCTCATGGTTCATCTACCCGTCCTATTTCCCCCCCTTCATTTTTGGAACCAGAATTTAAATCTGAATTAAAATCTAAAATATATCGGCCATCAGAAAGAATGAATACCCACTATTTTGCATGGACATGGATGGAACTGGAGGTGATTATGCTAAGTGAAATAACTCAAGCATAGAAAGACAATTATCATATGGTTTCACTCATATGTGGAACATAAGGAATAGTGCAGAGGACCACAGGAGAAGGGAGGGAAAACTTGAATGGGAAGAAATCAGAGAGGGAGACAAGCCATGAGAGACTCTGGACTCCAGGAAACAAACTGAGGGCTACAGAAGGGAGGGGGTTGGGGGAATGGGGTAACCGGGTGATGGGTATTAAGTCGAGCACATGTGGTGATGAGCACTGGGTGTTATACGCACCAATGAATCGTTGAACACTACATCAAAAACTAATGATGTAATGTATGGTGATTAACATAACATAATAATAAAAAAAAATCTAAAAAATAAAATAAAATAAAATAGTAAAATAAAATCTCTATCACAGTAGGTAAACCAGTTAATCCCACCGTTTAAGATAGGCAAATAATACCCATTTCACAGGTTTAGAATTGTGTAAGAATTTGTATTAAAGTGTTCTGAAAGCAGAAACACAAAACAAATGTAATGGTATTTTTGTAATCATTATTAAAATGTGAAATTCCTTGATTTTTGTGATTGACTCAGAATTAATCACTCTTACTCTGGGTAGGGTCTAAGAATGTCAAGCTTCAGATTCTGTTTGATACAATGACAATTTCTCCCTGTTCCTGTGTTCAGTGAAAAAAGAAAACCTGGTCAATATCTTACTTAGATTAAATCACAACATAATTAAAAGATTGCTTTGGATTTATATTACTCATCTTCCTTACAGAGTAACTAATCCAATTCCTAAAATTTCACCAGGTTTCCATGCTGACAAGTCAGGGTAATAGCTTTTTGGTGGGATTATCTCTGTTTTCTTCCTAAAGTAGACAGAACCAATGATCGGTGCCCCCTAATAATCGAGATCTGAGGAATACAGAGAAAACAGAATAATCCTGAGCTTTTGTATCTCTCTGAGTTTCCTAGGAGACTAGAGAGTATTTCTAATAAAAGTAAACCGGAAAAACACCTAACTCTATGCCTGATTAGGCTCATACTTATCCCTAAAATCTAGGGAACAACTTAAGAATATGGTTGGAACAAAGAATTTAGTGAAGTTAGGAATGACTTAAAGGGTGGGGAGGAAATAAAAGGCATGGAGTCATTTCAGTAAAATGCCATGTGTCATCCTGGGTCCAAAGTACCTGATTTGAAGAGTGTTAAAAAATGGAAGTATTTAACACAATATGATGTATTTTCAAAACCATCCCACTTTGAAGTGTGTATAGTATCTTCTTAAAAATAAAGAGTACAAAGGGACAGGAATACCTGTCCATGTATTTATTATATAAAGGAAGATGTTGCTATACAAGGTTTTGTGTTTGAGAAAGCACAGTGATCAATCACTGGGGAAAAACAAGTTACCCTGATAGATAAGTTTCAGTGAAAATTAGAAAGTCATTACCTACCTCATGTAAGTGGACCAAAACATATAAACCAAACAGCCCTTATACTGAGCTTCAGCTCTGTAAGATTTGGGGATATCCCACACGAGGGCACATTTTATCCCTCAGGAGTTCCTTCAGCTCTTCTTTTCTGGCTGTCTTTATGCTTCACATACTTCACTGCAGCATGGAAACTGGACCATCTGTGTGACCAGGTTGGTGGCTTAGTCCGATCCCTGTAGCCTTTCTCTTATTTCTCACACCATCCTTTTAGGGCATATCTGAACCTTTGTTAAGTGACTGAAGCTAATCTGAAAAGCATTCCATATTGGAGAGTGATAGAATTTTATTTTATTTTTTATTTATTTTTTTATTTTTTTAAAGATTTTATTTATTTATTTGACAGAGAGAGAGAGAGGGAACACAAGCAGGGGGAGGGGGGGAGGGAGAGGGAGAAGCAGGCTTCCCGCAGAGCAAGGAGCCCGATGCGGGGCTCGATTCCAGGATCCCGGGATCATGACCTGAGCCGAAGGCAGACGCTTAACCGACTGAGCCACCCAGGCGCCCCTGGAGAGTGATAGAATTTTAGAACAGAAAGGAATGTTAGAGTTCATTTAGGACAATTCTCCTCATTTTATATATGGGGAAATTGAAGCACAAAGGAAGACAGATCATTACTGGCAGAGTTTATATCAAAACCCTGGTGCTGGACACAAAGACAAGTGTTCTTTCTAGTATGTTACAGAGACATGCTCCATGTCATGGTGAGTTCATGTTTGACTCTTTCAAGTAATGTAATACATTCTTGGATTTTATCTTAGCATTCAGGTCCTTAAACAGAGTTTATTGGTGATAGCCTAATTAATTTGGCGTGATGTGTATATTACAAATCTTTGGATAAAGAAAAATAGCATATCAGGAACCAAATCAAAATATTTTTTAAAAAAGATCATTTTTTGGCTCATATAACCAAAAAAAGTACAGGGATGGAGCTCCAAGGATGATTAAATCCAGGGAATCAAAGTTAGCTCATTTTCTTTCTCTTTTCTCTCCTGTTGCTCTCTCCTTGTCTTCCTCTCTCCTACTTTCTCACCTTTGCTGCATTCTCATGGTGAACTAGCAGTTATGTTCTCTTTCATGATGTTTTAATTGTTTTTACAATGGCATACACTGCTTTTAAAGCTGAAGGGTTTTGCCATAAACGAGGGAATAAAGCCAGTGGAATTCTATGACCCAAGAGACAGGAGAGGTATTTGTATAACACTCCAGCAAAAACATCCCAGAGGAGGATTCTAATTAGCTTTGCTTGGCTCAAGAGCCCATCTGGGGACCAATCAACATGGCCAGGGAGATGGAATATTATGATCAGCTCAGCTTGGCCTGGGTACAGCCCACACGTATAGGTGGAATCGCGCCATATGTCTGTTTCCAAAGAAGTAGGGATGCAGGTAAGAAAAGACACCAAGATACCACATGATGCCTTTGCTAAGTCTCAAATTAGAGCTTGTAGGCTGAAACATCCAAGTGAAGAGCCAGTTCTGTTCAAACCTGGACTATTAGTGATAAAACCTTTATTACTTTTATACTCAATTCCAATTACCATCCTCAGTGAGATAATCTTCTAAAATTTATATAGAGCCCCAAATCATGAGAAAATGTAACAAGTCACAGGCTTAGGAGCCAAACTCAGCTTCAAACTGTAGTTGAGCCACCTACCTACCTGTTTGTAGCTCTTTTGAGTAAGCTATGTAATATCTCTGATTCTTTCATTATTCTTCTACAAAATGGGAATATTGTGTTCACCTTACCAGTGTGTGAAGTTAGGTAATTCCTAACAGCATGGAAACTCTCATGCTTTACTTACATTCTTTCCAGCCTCTGTCTTTTGAAGGGATAGAGGATTTTATAGGAGACCGAAGGAAAGTATTTTAGTAGAACATGTAGAATGATGATTTCACACAACTGAAGAAAAGAGGATCTCAGAGACAAAATTGAGAATGAGGTAAACCGATAAAGGGAGGACAAACTAAAATGCTTGTGAAGAGTTAAACTGTCAAACAGAGGGAACAATGCCATAAAACAAGAGGAGAATCTCTCATCATTCTCTGAGAGATTAACTGGGTCCCTGGAAAAGCACTGCACTTTGGAAGAAGAAAGATAAATCAACATTGGTTGGAGAAAGGGACCTGTGAGAATTGCAGGTAACAGTGAGTGCCAACTGTCTTTCTGGCAGAGTGGGTTTACCAACGCCAGTCCCCTCTTCCTTGTGTACCCGTCAATAAGAATCTAGATCTTCCCTGAGCTCTCTCCCTGAAAGTGGTAAATATGATCCAATAATCCCATTCTCAGTATTCTTGTGCTCAATGTGGTGTTTGTTTTGGTTTAGACCTGTGCCATTTTACTTACCTTTTTCTCTATGTATTTATCAAATTAATGGCGACACTAAGAATACTTAAATTTTACCCATGACCAAAGCATAGCGCTGAGAATTTTATGGGAGAGAAAGGGCTCCATGTCATTACGATATGAGAATCTACTTGTCAATGCTAAGATTTTAGAAAATAAACGAAAAATGGACATGATAAACCAATGGTAAACTGGCAGTTATATTCTCCCTAATGTTGGCCTAATTTGTGTGTGTTTTTTTAAAAATGGTATGTATTTCCACTAAAGCTGAAATTTTTGATAGGAAATCCCATGGAGTCATGTGGTTGGCATACCCTCTAGCTTTGGATTTATACTTCTTAATTTGTCTATATAAATTAATAGGTCTGGCTCTTATACCATACTGATGTCTTTAGCAGGTGGGCTGTTATTAAGCAAGTTTATATTCTTAAAACAAAACCAAACAAAAATATCACAAAAGCAGTCATATCATTTTGGTCAATAATCAGGAGACACTCATTTTTCCTTGTCAGATTCAAATTTAATTAATACATTTTTTAAAAATAAAGCATTAAATGAAAAATTCAACAATGTAAAGACATCAGTTGCAAGATTTAAAATATGTCTCTTTATTTCTTAGTGATTAAATCATAACAGTATTATTTGTATTCAATACCTCTGTAAAGCCTCTACTTTCTTTAAATGCTTCAGCTACCTGAGCAGATTTAGCACCCATCCCATTTTTCAGGAACAGAGAAATAAGTGGCCTCTCACCAAATCTAAGCAGATGACCATTTACTACATAGCCTTTCAGAGAAGCAAGATGATTTAAATTTTCCTTTCTTAGGATGCTTTCTAAGTCTCTAAGGCAAATGTCACAACACAGTATGCGTTCAGAATTTTTTATAATCTTCTGTTAAACTAAAAAAAAAAAAAAAAAACCCACAATTTTTCTCCATCTTGTTCTAGGTTATCTGGGGGATGGAATAACCTCAAATTTGCTGTACCACGCTTTTTTATTGACTCTTTCCCGGTATTGTTTACAGTAGAGGACACAATGTCAAACAGGCAGATGGTCAAGGTCTGGCTTACTAAGGCAAGAGTTTTCCATGGTTCCCAGGAAGTACATGTTATTTTTGCGTACACCCTTCTGAATTTATGGTTTGTGCTTTTTAAAGAATTTGACAGTTTTATCAATATTGATTAAGACCTTAAATACTACAAACCCATCCTGTGTTTTCAGACTCTTCTTTTGGTGCTCTGTTAATAAACACATTGTTTTCCAGGACTGGTCAATGAACTCTTCTCCAACCACCAATAAACTAGGTGGAATTATCATCATTTCACCTTATTTTGATATTTAAACTATAATGTAGTTTTGAGATACACCTTATATTCCAGATACACCATTAAAAGGGATTGTAAATATTTAGTGAAAATAGAGAACGGGAAGTTTTGTCAATTTTTGAGGGCAAATGGACATTGGTGGTTTTGTTCAGTAAGGTTATTCTGGTATGTACCATACCTACAAAAGAACAGTGGGTGTATGGAAAAATATGGCAAATATAACATAGGTTTCTAAAAAGACTTTCATGTTCATCAGGTTAGCAGGATGAATGAGCAAAGTTAAGAAACACTTCTGACCCAATATAAGAAATTCTGTGATAGCAATGTGCCTCAAAATTCTCAGGTAGTACAATCAGGGGTTCTGTAGAAATTGTATAGCATCTTCTCTTTGGCCCCAATTATTTTATGAAATCTGTAGCTCCTTATGCAGTACAAAAAACAATTCAGAAGAGAAAGATATGTAGGCTTGAAGGAGAATATTTTCCTATCTGTGACACATTATAAAAATGTAAATTAGATGGCAGATTATTGCTCAGAGATTGCAAGCTCTTTCAAAGGCAATAGAAGTGAGTAACATGCTCATATTTGAGAATGCATGGGAAGCTATTAAAAATTTAATATTTCAGCCGATGAACATTCAATGTATTTAGTGAACATCTTGACAATTAACTACTAGGAAGATGAAATTGCATCTTTTTATGAAAACGCAGCATGACAACTATGGTCAACTGGACACTTTTTCAATATTTTCCCCAATTGGAGCTCTCATTGCCTGAAGGAGTTGCCAAAGAAAAGGAGATGACTGTGAGAGAACAGAATTGACTTGAATAGAATCTTGTGGAATTGGTGATACTTCTAAGAGACTTGGTATCTTTGTCAACTTGCCCATGACTGACTTATTAGTACACTCCCATAATAATGGCAGATGAGAGTGATCCAACTAGTGTGGGGATAATAAATTACAGTAGAGACATTTTCATGATTACCTACGCATGGGCCATTACAATATTTGGTGTCAGGTCCCAAGGGGTTAATAAGTGGAAATTAAATAGTGTCCTTACACTTACCTTGGTTACTTCTCTCAGCCTCCAGCCCTATAAGCTTTGGGGAGATGGGGAGGATAAGAAAAGTATATAAGGACGAGAATGAATGGTTATTTACACTTATTCAAAAACAGATCTAGAGTCTGTAGAAGAAAACTGAGCACTGGTTGAAAAATCAATTTGAAATTTTTATCTTTCAATACATTACATATGTTACACCAATCTGGACAGTGCACTTTTGATTTTAATAAGCTTAAATTTTATTTTGGCTCAGGATATCATTGCCTGTCTTGTCCAATGACCTGCCTTTTCCACTTCCCTTTTCACTCTTTTTGATTTCCTATATTCTCTTAGATCTCTACTAGATCTCACTATTACTTAGGTTCTCAGAGAAGAAAGAGCACAGGATGGGGAAATAAATCAATAAGCAGTAGGAATTTTATTTTCTGTTATTTGTATTTCTATTAATGAGCTCCAAGCCAGTGAAAAATTTGGGGTCAAGATGGCCATGATTTCTTCTCCCAGATCTGCCCTTCTTTCAGTGCCCCTCCTCTCAGTAAATGGCACCATGATTCACCCATTTTCTTGTACAAAAATCTTGGAATCATCCTTGATTTCTTACTTTTTCCTACATCCAATCCATCTGCAAATCCTGCCAATTCCATCAACAAAATCTGTTTGGAATTCCTCTATGTCTCACCTTTCTCTCCTGCCATCTTAGTCCAAGCCACTATTGTCACTCAAATTAGTGCCTCCTAATCAGTCTCCCTCCTTCTGCTTCTGCTCTAATCCCCTTATCCTTTATTCCTCTCACCTTAACTAGCCAGCCAATGGCTTTTCATTATACTTAAAATAAACTCAAGCCCTAACCATGACCTACAAGTCCATACTTGATCTTACCTTCTACTTTCTACCCTATCTTATTTCCTAACCTTTCATTTCCACTCAGTATACTCCCACCGCAGTCTTGCTTGCTCTTTATCAAACATTTCAAGAACCTTCATGTTTTAGAGGCTTTTCACTTTATTTACCCTCTGCTTGTAAAGTGCTTTTACAGAAATTTACATGGTTTTCCCACACCCCTGACTTCATTAAGACCCCTGTTGAAAAGTCAGTTTTTCAGAAGGGCCTTCCCTCTTCACCTTATCTAAAGTGGCATTCCTGGAGTGCCTGGATGGTTCAGTCGGTTAAGCATCTGCCTTTGGCTCAGGTCATGATCTTAGGGTCTTGGGATCGATCCCCACATCAGGCTCCCTGTCCAGCATTGAGTCTGTTTCTCCCTCTTCCTCTGCCCCCCTGACCTGCTTGTGCGTGCTCTCTCTCTCTCAAATAAATAAATAAAATCTTCTAAAAAAAATAAAGTGGCATTCCTCCTCTTCTCTATACCCTGTACTGCTTTTTTTTTTCCATAGCATTTATTACTTCTTGACACATATTGATTCATTATCCCTATTCTCCACAAGAATATATGTTTTATGTGTTTAGTAATTTCTATGTTACATGCAGTACTAAGTCCCTAGCACCAAAAACAGTGATTCACATAGTATATCTTAAATAAATACTTAGTGAGTGAATAGCTGAATAGTTATCTCTGTGACATGTTAGAATTACATATTGGTTCCTTCCTCACTTTTAGCTTAGGATTTAACTACCATAAAATCAGGTTTTCGTTTTATCTAAGTTTCTAGAAAAGATAATCAGAAACCAGGTGACTCTTTGCCCTTTTAGTTTTACTATTGTGAATAGGAAAAAATACTTTATAAGATTAAAAAGAATTTAAAAAATAACACTAGTCACCCTTTTTACTGAAAATCTAAGACCAAAATGCTTTCATTTATTCTTTTCCTTCTGTTACATAGGATATGGAGCTGAGAAAATGACAGATAGGTCACTGATGGAATTACTTAGTACTTCCTGGATGAAGATGTAATTTTTATATCAGGCATCAATAGTCTATGTGGCTCTGGGGATTGAGCTGGATGTTCAGCTTCTATTTCTGGACTTCTGACGGGTTTGTTGGGTGACCTTTGGATAGTTAATGAGTTACCAGTGTTGACAAGGGTATGGTAAGGATTGATGATATGGATTCGATAAATTGCTCAAAACTCTTTGGAGAAAATTGTATGTCACTTTCTTTCTCATATTTAATGGCTTTATATTATTAAACAACCTAGAAGACAGACATGCACTTCTGTCAATGACATAATAGTTTCTATCAGACCAATATCCTTACTTTCAACAACTATAAAGGCTATATAAAATGAATTTTACAAAATAACAATTTGAAGATATAAGAGTGGGAATGAACACATCCAGAATGTGAAGGACCCACATCCCAGAGTGAAAAGAAATGCATTGAGGTGAGCCCAACATTCTTTATCACTTTTGCATTTGAGATATTTGCTTATTTTTAAACTGTGAATGATGATAGGACTAGAAGCCAACTGGCAGATGAAAGGCTAAAAATATAAGTAGCACTTTTGATAGTCTCATTTCACTAGAGTGAAAAATAGTTAGATTTCAAGGCTGACCAAGAAATGAGGAGAGCTAATTAGCATTCCAAACTTCGAATTGCGACTACTGAAAATCCATACCATAGAAAGAGGGCAAACTAAAATTTTTTTAAACTCTCAAAAAGGGCAAAACTTCCCTAAAACTATCTAAATTTTTTATGAATTTTTGGGGGGTTAACTATTTCTACTATAATTGCCTGCCAAGCAAAAATAAATCCTCTCTGAAGGAAGATAATGTCATATGGAATCACTGCAAGTTTATAGACACAATTTCTTGAATTCCATGAAAATTACCAAATATGCCAGTAGACAAGACCAGTTGACTAAACCCACAGATGATCCAGATATTGGAATTTAAATAAGGTAAAGGTAAAGACTTTTCATTTTCTTAACAATACCTTTTTTTTTTTTAAATATTTTATTTATTTATTTGAGAGAAAGAGAAAGAGAATGAGCATGAGCAGGGGGAGGGGCAGAAGGAAAGGGAGAAGCAGGCTCCCCACTGAGCAGGGAGCCCAGTCTGGGCTTGGTTCCAGGACCCTGAGATCATGAGCTGAACGCCAAAGGCAGACGCTTAACCGACTGAGCCACGCAGACGCCGCAACAGTACCTTTCAAAGAATGAAATATTCTAAATTTGATGAAGCCTAATTTATTTTTGTATGGGTTGTGCTTTTGGAATATTGTTTTAAGAAATCTTGGCCTAACCCTAGATAACAAAGATTTTCTCCTATGCTCAGAGAAAAGGCAATATAAAATCATAATGGAAGGTTAAGCTAATAACAGAAATTTGAAAATGCACTTATTCTATGAGTTAAAATAAAAGAGTAAAGCCATCACTATCTCCAGATTTTTTTTTAAAAAGGAGATAAAATTTTATTTTCATCATGTTGACAAGCTAGTAATAGAAAATAGCTTCCTTATTCTGATAAAATTATATACAAACAAACCTACAACAAATGTTATCTTTAATGATTAATATTGAGAGTCTGCCCTCTGTGATCAAGAACTATGCACAGAGACCAACTATCATTCCTCCTGTTCAACATTGTGTCTTAGCCAATGCAGTAGAGAAGAAAAAGAAATAAAATGTGTAAATTTTAGAGAGGAAGAAATTAAACTATTTTTTTTTATTCAACATGACTGGGGGCCCATAAAATCCAAAGGAATCTTTTAAAAAGTACTAGAATTAATAAGAGAATTTGACAAGGTAGTTGGACACATATTTATAAAAATATAAAAATATTTATATATATATCAGAATGAAACAGAGAAAATAAAAATTAAAGTATAACATTTAGTGTTATCTCAAAAATATGAAATCCCAAGAATAAAATCTGCACTGAAAAATAAAAAATAAAAAACAAAAAATAATTTAAAAATTACAGACTTGAAATCATGTAAAGATATACTATATTTACTGATCAGAGGAGACAATATCTTAAAGCTGTCAAGTCTCACTGGATTTATTCTTAGGTTTAATGTAATCCTAGTCAATATCTCAGTAGGTTTTTTTGGAAGGGGGCAGTGGAACAGTGGGTAATAGCAAGTATTCGTGAGGATATGGAACGACTCCACAGGACTTTCCTACATTGTTGGTGGAAGTTTAAATTTGCTCAGTCATTCTGGAAAATTATGTGTCAGTATCCACTAAAGCAGAGTATAAACAAACCCTATTATCCAGTATTTCCTCTCATGTAACAGAAATAAACATGTGCAGCAAAAATCATACAATGTATTCATAGAAATACAACTGGTAATAGTCAAAACTGGAAGTAACTCTAATGTCCCCCGGTAGTAGAATATATAAATAAATTATAGTCTACTCAATGGAATACTATATAGCAATAAGAAAGTATATGCTATTCATAATATAAAAACATGAATTAATGTTCCAATCATATTGAACTAATGAAGTCTTACATAAAGTTACATTCTGTATGATTTTATTCATACAAAATTAGCAGTCAAAACTAACTTATGGAAATAAAAGGCACACAAGAGTGGTAATCTTTGGTGTGGGAATGAGGAGGGTGAGCTAATGATGAGCAGAGGGGATGAGGGAGGATTTTGGGATCTGGTAATCTATTTTTGGTCTCGTGATGAAGTTTACATCAATGTGTTTACTTGCTAACATTTGTTCAGCTATATACTTATGATTTGCATACTTTTTAAATGTATGTTATACCTTAAATAAAATAGTTACTTTAAAAATACATACATTAAGGGGCCCCTGGGTGGCTCAGTCGTTAAGCGTCTGCCTTCAGCTCAGGTCATGATCCCAGGGTCCTGGAATCGAGCCCCACATCGGGCTCCCTGCTCTGCAGGAAGTCTGCTTCTCCCTCTTCTACTCCCCCTCCTTGTGTTCCCTCTCTGGCTGTGTCTCTCTCTGTCAAATAAATAAATAAAATCTTAAAAAAATAATAATAATAAAAATAAAAATACATACATGAAAACAATTACATAATTCTTATTAATCTATAGTGTCTGGAACATTGTGCAATATGGTCAAATTTTGATTATTCCTATGAGCATTGTGTGTTTTATCAATCATCTTGGAAAAAATAATTCCAGATGGATTTCTCTACATTATTAATGCCATTCTTTGGCTGTGCATTATTTTGCTGTTTGCATTTGAATTTCACAATTAACAGCACAGAAAATAATTTGGAAGGCATAGCATTTTGAAAACATACCTGGGTAACATATACCAAAACAAGCATACATAAATTTCAGATTATTCGCCTCTTGGGATTTTCTGTGCTTTCCTTTTAGGTTTAGCAACAAAATAAGAAGCTGAGGATCTCATAGCATACTGTTTCCTTGAGAAATAACATTTCTAAAGGCTTAACGGATGCATATACATCTGATCTACTCCTCAAGGAATACAAACTCAGATGCCTACAGGGACCAGCTGGAAACAAATGAGGTAAATGGGCTGGGCAAAGTGGCAGAAAATCACTAAATACAAAATAAATGGAAGCAGCGGAAGAATGATGATAAATGACATCTGACACCAGGAATTGATGGGAGTCCTTGTGAAATGGAGAACACATGTTCTCTCCAAGGGATGGCACTCAGCTACAGAGACACACTATGTCCAGCTGCTTTGATTTGTGAGCAGAAATCTGGAGCCCGGAATTTGGTATATAAGTATTTTGATGTTAAAATATCAATAATTAGGGGTGCCTGGCTTGGCTCAGTCGGTAGAGCAGGCAACTCTTTTTTTTTTTTAAAGATTTTATTTATTTATTTGAGACAGAGAGAATGAGAGACAGAGAGCACGAGAGGGAGGAGGGTCAGAGGGAGAAGCAGACTCCCTGCCGAGCAGGGAGCCCGATGCGGGACTCGATCCCGGGACTCCAGGATCATGACCTGAGCTGTAGGCAGTCGCTTAACCAACTGAGCCACCCAGGCACTCCGAGCAGGCAACTCTTGATCTCGGGGTCATGAGTTCAAGCCCCACATGTGGTGTAGGGTTTATTTAAAACTTTAAAAAAATGCATACAAAATATCGATAATTAATTCAAAAGTATATAAAATACTGTGCCCTAAAACCAAGCCTGATAAATCTGCGTGTGAGACCCAGCCTCTTTCCATCCTCTGCTCTAATACAGAAAAGTCTCCAAATCCCACTTCTAGAAGTAACTGTTTCTTTGAACAGTAGGTGGCTGTTCTTTATGTTATGGATTCTGAATTGTGTGGTGAAAAGGTTTTCCACTTTGCTCTGGTTGCTGGAATCCAGATCTGAATTTATGATCTGTCTTTATATGGTACACTGAACCTTAACATATATGTTTAATTTGTTAAACTTACCTCCAGTTTCATGTCATAATCTGTGCTTATTTGGCCTTAAATTCTCCACCCACTTGGATTAATATTGTGTTTATTATATGACACTGCATATTTTAAAGTTGCTTTAAATATTTTTGGAATAGGGTCAGTTCCATATACATCAATCAAGGGCATCAAACCATGGTGATATGCAAAAGGCTCCTTTACAAAGCAAGGCATTTAAATGGCTCATAAATATATGAAAAGACACTCCATTCACTAATTGTCAGGGAAAATCAAATTATATCACAATGAGTTATCACAAAACCATCACAGTAGAAAACCCAGAGGGAAAAAGGAAAGACATGATGATATAGACAAAGTCTTTATAAAGATACAAGAGGTGTCCTAGGAGTATTGTATCTAACATGGGTTAATCCCACAAGGCAAAACTGAAATATGGCTAGAAAAAGGAAAGCCACATAATCCATTTACACACACTTCAGGAAGAGAGTGCTCTGGCCCAGGGGCTCAGTGTAATACCTTATTATGGGGATGCCATCAAGGTACCACATCCATATGGAGATGTTCACAACAACTCCCAGAAAATAATATTAAAATATTCAAATCAAGGGCGCCTGGGTGGCTCAGTGAGTTAAGCTTTTGCCTTCAGCTCAGGTCATGATTCCAGAGTCCTGGGATCCAGGCCCGCATTGGGCTCCCTGCTGGGCAGAGAGCCTGCTGCTCTCTCTCCTTTTGCTGCTCCCCCTGCTTGTGCTCTCTCTCTCTGTCAAATAAATAAATAAAATCTGAAAAAAAAAGGTTAAAATATTCAAATCAGAGATCTCTGTCTCATTGCAGTAACACAACCAAAACCAAACATCCCCATAAGTATATATCAGAGTCCCACACAAAGTTCCCAGAGGAGAAGATTTCACTGGACAGAAGATCTATTCTATTGCAATTATACATAGATCTTTGTTAACATTTGTGCTCTGAAACTGTGATATCCTATCTCTGGATCCTTGAGAAGCTCATGCCTCTGGTCTTTCAAAGTTCATATCTGGGATCTTAAAATTTGCCAGGATGATATCTTTCTGAAAGCGAGCCAGCTAGTTCTCTTTGTGAGATTATAAATCTTTATTTCAAAAGCTGGCTATGAGCAGACCCACACAGATACAAGTATATTCAAGAAACAAGAAAATTACGATGTAATGAACATATGCTGCATGAATGACAATCTACAATGAAAGTGTTGCTTAATCTTTGCAGTGACAATGAACTCTGTGTGTGTGCATGTGTGTATCTCTGTGTGTGTGTGTATATATATATATTTTTTTCCATTTTGCTGATAAAGGAACTGAAAGGAGGAGAAAATAAATTGACTGTCTAAGACTACAAAATTTGCATGTAGTAGAGAGAGAATTTCAATCCAGATCTGCCTCACTTTAAAACCTTTACATTAGTCCTCAAGACTCTTCACACTAAGTCTTCAATAATGGACAGAAGTGATTTACAGAATTGAAGAACTATTTAGAGCCCAGGAGACCTCAATTATGTTGAATATCCTTTAATTAACCTGTTACAGACATTGTGCAAAACAACTTCTATAGCTAGTCACTTTCAAATCCAGGCCAGTGATTATTGCTGTGGAAGGCTTCTAAATCACTCTGTAAAAATACATGAGAAGAATGCTTACAGGGTATTCAGTAATTTGGGCAGACTCATATAGACAATTTCAGAAGCAGCTAGGGATGCTAAATATTTATTTTCCATACTTTACTCTCTGGAAGTTATTCTGCATGTAGGTATGCTAAGAAATGCTGATGCAGAGTGAATTTGACATTTTCAAGGACTATAGTGGTACTTTGGAGGACAGCTCTATATAACCTGCTTACTGGGTTTCCAAAGCCTTTGGATATTTTATGACAGATCCTCATGACTTCTATTTTATAGAAATATTCTTTGTAAAGAGGCTCCATACATTATAACCTGATTTCTGGCAGGGATAAATTGTCTTACATCCTGTTTTCCCCTTGTCCCCATTAATAAGTGACAGAAAATAAAACTCTCTAAAGCGATAAAAGGGGGGTGTTCTAGGCAAATGTCACTAACAATTCTAGCATAATTGCCAGAATGAAAAGAAAACTCCAGAAATTGCAGCATGCAAAATAAATTAGTCCTCCATTTAATGTATGGATACTAAACTACGCGTGGCCAGTGACACAATCTGATTTGCACATTTTAACTTGAAATGTTAAGTGTGTCTGATTTCAAGGTGAAGGCAACAAGAGAATGTTGCTGCCTCTCGTCCTGTAATTACTGAATAGAAACTAAACAGCTTGTTATACACAATGAATCATGGAACACTACATAAAAAAAAAAAAAGAAAAGAAACTAAACAGCTTTGACTTTGCAAATGAAGCAGCCTTAGTAGTTCCTTCATTGTGTCAGCTCTGAAAGAATCTGACGTCCTTCCTTCTTTGACAGGGCTTTCCTGTTGGGCACACTGACAGTGAAATTTCAGTCCTTTTTCCTCTCTGCACATTTCTACCCATCACTCATTGCTTTCATTCACTTAACAGCTCAGGGGGTAAAACTTTGTTATTGCTTGCAATTATTGTCATATGCCCCATACGTTTAATTGGAGCCCAGACTTTTAGATACAGAAGCAATTTGAAAAGATTTTTAAGAAATTTCATTGGCACTCACACTGACAACAGTTATTACAAGTGTAAAATCCAGCAATCCATTGATCATCAAGAAGCACTTAGGTTATCTCTGCACTCGAAATAGTTCATATTTGCTTTCTAACTACATAAATTCCAGAAAAACAAAACAAGTTGGATTGGGTAAGTCACTTAGAAATCTACAAACTTAAACTCATGTCTATTACCTCCCTTCATAAGTTGCAAATAGAAGAAATTAAATAGCTTGGCCAAAAGAAATTCCTATGACTATTTCCCTGCTTGAAAATTGTTTAGGAAATGGCTAATATATTGGTAAAATAGTGGTCTTGTTACATAAAGTAATTTTTAAATTAAATGACATAAAGGATTAAATCTTCTCTCTGAATATAATTCACCCTATTAACCACCATCTGCCGATGATATTGATTCTTTTATTTAAGACAAAATAAAATTTCTGAATTGCAAAGTCGCATCAGTGTGAAAAAGGAATGACAATTGTTGAATTACTGGAAGTATTGCTTATGTTTCTGTTTTCTCCTCTTTAATCAGATGTCAGAGCTGTTGAAAATAAACAACTACAGGTAATATTAATGCTTTAATTTTAAACATTCTCACACTACGCGGGATCCTTCCATCATACTGGGGGGGCGCACCAGTGTGGTTAGATTGTATTGTGGACTCGTCTCTCATCTGGAGATTGTGCTTTTTCCAGAAAAGGATTGTGACACTTCCTGGTTGAAATCAGACACAGTCCTTTATTTTTTTTAAGATTTTACTTATTTATTTGAGAGAGAGTGAGAGAGCATGAGAGGGGAGAGGGTCAGAGGCAGAAGCAGATTCCCCGCTGAGTGGGGAGCCTGAAGTGGGACTCTATCCCAGGATTCTGGAACTCCGGGATCATGACCTGAGCTGAAGGCAGTTGTTTAACCAACTGAGTCACCCTGGCGCCCCAGACAAAAGTCCTTTAAATCTAAAGATGCCAAAGGGGCACACTTGAAGCTAGAATAGACCTGAGCTAGAATACTTGCAAACCCATGATCATTTCACTCTTTACCTGCCTGTCATCAAGCTGAGTCAGAGGCCAAATCATAAACAGAGTTCCCCCAGATTTAAAATGAAAGATAGCTGTCACAGAACTCTATGACTTATGCAGCCAGCATGGTCACTCCCTGCTATGCAGATTTACATTGGGAACTAGGTAATACCTTCACGAAAAGTATCTTAGTAATAAAAAGATAAAAAGTCCTGATGCACATATTTCAAAACAGTGATGATATCGCAATTTGAAGTAGAGTAGCCCAAAATTTCAGGCAATTCCCTCGCCAAAATAAGGAAGGCTTTTCCAATAAGGCAGGATTGCTTAAAATTCTACTGGCTAAACCCTCACCTCAAATTTACATGGCATTAAGGTACAATTATGATTATTTATTAGCCATGGGCCCCAAAATCCTTAATCTTTCCCACAATCACATTTTGGTGTAGAATCCCCATTATAGATATATGAAGAAAATAAGTCACACAAGGCAAACTACAGTGAAGTTTGCTCATTAGCTGGACGATGGTTCCAAATGCAGATGAAGAATTCTAGCTGGTCAGAACAACATGGAGGTCTTCTTTGTCCAAGCCTCATTCAACTGAAGTAAGCTAAGATCAAATCAGACCACAGGAATTGCTCTATTTCACCACTTCCCTCCAACTTCTACTCCAGACTATGCCTTGTCTTTGCAAAGGAAATGAAACCAGAGAGAGTCCAAGGGAAAAAAGTCAGATCCCAAATGTCTACTATAACTCCAGCATAAATTACAGTGGCCTACATGGAGTCTGACCATGGAGTTGTTCTCAAGGGCAACTTTGCCACATAGATTATTTGGAACAGTTTGGATAGATGATCTTACTCTCTCCTGGCATGTAAGGTTTCTGCTGAGGAATCTGCTGATGGCCTTTTGGGGGTTCTCTGGTAAATTACAAGCTTCTTCTCTCTTGTTACTTTTAAGATTCTTTCTTAGTCTTTAACTTTTGCCAGTTTTATTATAACATGTCTTGGGGAAGATCTCTTTAAGTTGCATTTGGTTATTGAATATGAGTGTCATGAACTTGGACGTCTATTCTGTCCCTAGATTGGGGAAGTTCTGAGTCATGATTTCTTTAAATAAGCTTTCTACCCCCTTTCTCGCTCTGTTCTCCACCTGGGACTCCTATAATGTGCAGATTGTTTCTTTTGATGGTATTTTGTAGATTGTGTAGGCTTTCTTCACTCTTTTACATTCTTTTTCTTTGTTCTTCTCTGACTAGATTATTTCAGATGTCCTGCCTTCTAATTCACAGATTGCTTTTCCTGCTTGATTCATTCTGTTGTTGATGCTCCTATTGTATTTTTTAGTCCATTCATTGTATTCTTCAGCTCCAGAATTTCCATTTGGTTCTTTTTTGTGATTTGTATCTCTTTGTTAGACTTCTCATTTTGTTCACGTATTATTTTCCCAATTTCATTGAATTGTCTTTGTGTGTCTTCCTGTACCTCATTGGGCTTCTTTAAGATGGCTATTTTGACTCTTTATTGGATAAATCACAGATCTCCATGTCTTTGTGGGACTGGTTGCTGGGATATTATTGTGATCCTTTGGTATTTTTAGGTTTCCTTGATTTTCCATGTTCCTTGAAGTTTTGCCTTGCTGTCTTCCCATTTGAAGTAGCAGTTACCTCCTCCAGTTTTTACTAACTCACTTCTAGCCTTGCCAGAGATTCTGAGGCTTTCTCAGACCTTTTATGCCATACCTCCTCCACACTTCTTGCTTTCTCTGATGGCAGAATTATTAAGCTTATATGCCTTCTCTTAATATTGCTGTGCACCAGGCCATGTATGGACAGCTTCCTTTTTTTGCTTTCCTACAAGGGGAGCTAAAATTCAAGTTTGTGGTCTTTCCCTGGCCCACTGCTTTGGGCCAGTTTTCCACACATGTTCTCTAGCTGTCTGCAAAGCTCATTCTCAGTGTCATTGGGAGCATGTACAGGAAACCAGCCATAGGGTGGAGGAGGGTGAGGTGTGTAGAGCAGTGGAAGTGCCTATGGACCAGTTGAGGGGATTTATGGGCAAGGCAACCCCAGATGCTCATGGGTGGGCTTCTTCATGGAGGCTGTGAAGCAGTTAGTAGGGTCCACATCTCTTTAATACCCTCCAAGAGTTCTATCTGCCACTCTCCCAGCCTCTTCCTACCTTCTAGTCATTCAGCTTACAACCCAAGATGATAAAAGAGATCAATGGACCTCTTTGGTAGTGTTCTGCACAGCTGGGCAAGCCAAGAGTTCAGTCATATGCTCTCATTTTTCTTTTTCTTTTCTTTTTTTTAAGATTTTATTTATTTGACAGAGAGACACAGCAAGAGAGGGAACACAAGCAGGGGGAGTGGGAAAGGGAGAAGCAGGCTTCCCGTGGAGCAGGGAGCCCAATGCAGGGCTCGATCCCAGCACCCTGGGATCATGACCCGAGCCAAAGGCAGACGCCTAACAACTGAGCCACCCAGGTGCCCCTCTCATTTTTCTGATAGGAGAAATCACAGGCAGAGAAAGTCTCTCTTGGCACTGAGCAATGCTACCTTGGAAGAGGAGTGGGTAGAACAGGTAAAGTGAAATTATTCTTCTTAACCTCTTCAACATTAAAACTCATTTTTTTGTTGTTGTTCTAATAGTGTGCTAGAACTTACCTACCACAAACCCAGACTTTCACAGAGGCTCTCTTATCCATAGGTGATCGTCTTAGATAATATTCTTCAGGGCTCCTAGGGTATAGCAGAGAGGGTCTGGAGCTGATTCCTGGACCACTCATTTTCTCTATGTCTTCCTCTCCCATTTGTAACTATATTTAGAAGTGAAATGCATATGGTACAACACTATTAAGCCATCAAGTCATGGAGTTACAGGAGCTATTCTGTTCCCAGAAAGTGGGTGACTTGCATTTCTCTATTCCATTCTGCCATGGGTTGGTTTCTTAATCTAGTTCCTAGAAAGCAACCTTATTTCCAAATAATTTTACTGTCAAAAAAATGAATTGAGGGCGCCTGGGTGGCTCAGTTGGTTAAGCGACTGCCTTCGGCTCAGGTCATGATCCTGGAGTCCCGGGATCGAGTCCCGCATCGGGCTCCCTTCTCCACAGGGAGCCTGCTTCTCCCTCTGACCCTCCCCCCTCTCATGTGCTCTCTCTCTCTCATTCTTTCTCTCAAATAAATAAATAAAATCTTAAAAAAAAATGAATTGAGAAGTTGGAAAGTTGCACAGAACACAACAGAATTAAACTAGGGAGGGGTAAAAAAAAAAAATGGTGGAGGAGAAAGAGAAGGGGAAACAAGGAAGATAAAAATGTAGACATTTAGAATGGATTGTATTAGTCTCCTAGGGCTACCCTAACTAACAAAGCACCACAAACTGGGTGGCTTAAAACAACAAATTTTTATTCTCTCACAGTTCTGGAGCTAGAAGTTTGAAATCAAGGTGTTAGCAGGGCTGTGCTCTCCCCAAAGCCTCTAGAGGAGGAACCCTCTGTGCCTCTTCTAGTTTCTGGTGGCCCTGACATTTCTTGGCTGTGGTAACATCACTCCAATCTTGGCCATGGGAAATCTCTGCCTTGGTCTTCCCATGGCCACCATCCCTCTGTGTCTCTGCCTTTTCTTCCTATAAGGACACCAGTCATATTGGATTAGAGGTTCACCTTACTTCAATCTGACCTCATCTTGACCAGTTGCATGTGCAATGACCTTTTTCCAAATAGGCCCCATTCTGAGGTATGGTAGGTTAGGAATTTAAGATATATTTTTGGAGAGACAAAAGTCAACCCATAACATGGATGAAAGAAAAAAATGGAGGAAAGAAAGGAAGGAAATAGGGATGCAGAGAGGGAAGAGGGAAGGGAAGAAAGAAAACAGAAGTTAGGCAAGCAGACAATAGGAAGGAAGGAAGATAAAAATAGATAAGCAGCTTTTTTCTTCCCCATGTGGAGTTGGGGTATTACAGAAGGAAACAGTTCAGAAAGGAAAAGTCCCCTTTGATATTTTTCAGGTTAAGAGATTACAAAGATATTCAGAATTGTGGTTCAGCACATATCAAATATATAATAGATTTCATTCAACTAACACATTTTTGTTTACTGATAGACTTAATGATTGTATGGTTGAAATAGAAAGCCTAGACAATGTCAAGATCTAATTAAGAAATCTTGGAAGAACAAATGGAACTTTAAAAATTGTGTGTAATCAGTACCAGCTATTAACTTTCTCTCTTTGTATTTCCTCTGTTATCCCACTATTTTCTCCTTTTTTTTTTTCATCTCATCCTAGTAACAAAGAATAACATGTGAGTCCATGCTACAATATGCATTTGGGGATATGTATCCTGTAATGTTACAATTCCTGCCTCATTCAAATTTACAGTCCACTTGCCTGGTTGTCAACAAAGGTACAGTCTTCCCATCTAAACAGCACAATAAGACAAATATAATGAAGTAACATATGAATAATATGGATAATGTAAGTTTGGGGAGTTCAAAGGAGGAAGAAATAATTTTCAAGGTTTATGATAGAGATTAATAGGCTCAAAACACAATGCAATAATACATGGAAAATGCCACAGAAGATTGGTCCAGAAAAGCTTCATGATGGAGGTAGAATTTTAAGTGTACAGGATTTGTACAGGCAGATTTGTGGGGTATGTGGAAGGAAAGTACCCACAAGACCTCAAGTTTGCCTATACATCCCCACACCTTTAAGCCTTTCCAGGTTTGCTGTCTGATAGCTTAGCTTTTAGGCTATTAATAGTAACCACATGTAAATGATGACAAGAGAAGCCCCTCAAAGGTTTGAGGGGGCAATAAGTGGTCCATTTTCTAAAATATTGCCTGTCAATAAGCCTCCTGTCCAAGATGATAAGGACAAGCTCCTGTCATGAAATAACTGTAAGGCTTTATAAGGTTCTGTGGTATTGGATAAATTGGATAAAACAGCCTAGAAGCAGCTTATGCAGTGGCCCAGTGCACTATCACGGTCCTACAAGACTGACTGCTGATTGGTCCAGCACCACTTGCCTCTAAGTCTGGCTTGCGACTATCTCTGCAACCATTCTCTGTCCCTGCGGTCAGGACTCATCTCTTTTCTAGCACTCACTGTTAGCCAAAGACCCTAAAACCCTTCTGTGCTGGTCCCTAGTTCCAGCTACATGTCATCCCATCTAGTTTGTTTCCTAGGTCCCGCTCATTAGGAGAGATTCCCCAGGTGTGGACCCTCAGCTTTCATAGGTTCATGAGCTTAAAATGTCAAACTTACTTGATGGGTTGTCCTAACTCTGTGTCTTATTCTCTCTCTGGTCTTCTATTCATTAGACCAATAAAGTCTCTGAGTTATAAATAAGATGATTGTTCCTAGTGTTAATTTTTAACTGATGTTTTCAACTTATACTAAATCACACGTATTTAAATATATGAGTTAAACAATGAGTTTTGACGTACCTGAGTACCCATAAAACCATAACTGCAATAAAGATAGTAAACATACATATTTACCCCCCCAGTTTCCTTGACTCCTTTTGGAATTTTTCCCTTCAGTCCCTCCCCATCAATTTCTAGCCCCCATTGTCCAGGCAATACCGATCTTTCTCTCAATATAGGTTTGTTTTAATTTTCTAATAATTTATATAAATAGAATTATAGAGTATAAACATTTTGGTAGGATTGACTTCTTTCTTATGATATAATTATTTTGAGATTCATCCATGGTTTCATGTGCACTTGTAGTTCATTCATAATATTCATACTGCTGTGGATATATCAACATCTGTTGATCCATTTATCTATGGATAGATATTTGGGTTGTTTCCAGTTCAGGGCTACTACAATTAAAGCTGGCGTAACCTTTCACATACGACTGTTTGCGTAAACATTTCATTTCATTTTTCTTGGGTAAATACTTAGAAGTGCAATGGCTGGATTTTAAGAAAGATGGGTGTTTAATTTTTTAAGAAACTTCTTCACCATGTTCCAAAGTGGTTGTATTATTTTACATTTTACATCTACCTGCAGAGTATGAAAGTTTAGCTTGTGCTACATTCTAGCCAATACACAGTATGTTCAGTTTATTTAATTTTAGCTTTCTAGTGCTGATGTGTTGATATCTCATTATGGTTTTAATTCAGCCTTTGTTGTTTAAGGTTGCATAATTTAATGGAGATAAAAATGGAAAGTGAAACAGTTCAGAAAGGGAAGAAACTAACAGTAGAGGAGGAAAGGTGAGGTACAGAAACAACTATGTAAAGAAAAGAGGAAACAATAGATATACAATTTTAAATGATGCTACTAAAAAATAAGTGGCAGTTGTGAAAGTAGAAATTTTTAAAACTGAACTCTAGATATTATCCCTAAAAACAGGGAAATAATCTAAAGTGTGTTTATAGGGGCAGCTGGGTGGCTCACTCAGTTAAGGCATCGGACTCTTGGTTTCAGCTCAGGTCATGATCTCATGGGCCATGGGATCAAGCCCCACGTTGGACTCCTTGCTCAGCGAGAAGTCTGCTTAAGATTCTCTCATTCTCCCTCTGCCCCTCCCCTCACTTGTACTCTCTCTGTCCCTCTCTCTCAAATAAATAAATAAATCTTTAAAAAGGTTTTTAAAAAGTGTGTTTATAAGAGAGCAGCATCATAATAGCAGTATTTGGATAAACCATCCACCGGTTTTCGGGGTTGGTGGCCAAAAGAACTGGAGAAAGAGAAATTAGGAAGTGACTGCCGTATTCCAAGCAGACCTGCATGAGAAGACAGTTGGGTGGTAATAACAAGAAGGAAAAGTTTCATGAGTGGAAACTTTCAGTACTTTGTAACTTGATGAGGAGATGGGGGTTATGCTTTTCAGTTGGTTTCATTGTACTTGGTAATTGGTTTTTTTTGCATCTTTTGCAATAAGAATGTGTCCTTTTCTCCTCAAGATTTATGAAACAAACATACAGAAATGAATATTTACGTTTAAATACCCGATGTTAATCTGCACCTCTCAGGCAATTCTGTATGATGACAGATCATGGGCAGTGAGGTAGAACATGATATGGGGCGTGTTCTTTCTGCCTGGGTTGAAGTGGAAATGGCGCTGCCTGGTTCATCTCTCTGAGCTTCCATTTTGAGCTTTCCTGGACCCCCTTCGCCTCGGAGGGTCTTGTCTCTATGCTTTCTGAGCTTTAACAGCTTTGTTCTTGGCATTTCAGAGAAATGAGTTGTGAATTCTCAATGATTTCATGCCTTCCAGTCTAGCAGCACTTCCCCAGGGTGTAAGTGCTGAGATTTTTAACAGTTTTGCATGTCAAAGATTGGTAACCATATATATATATATATATATATATATATATATATATATATATATATAGTGTTTTGAAAGCCTGTGGCTTCCTGTCTCTCAGCACTGCAGCAGAAAATTTGAGCTGAGCAGAAATTAAACAGAAGCAGGGTTTTCTGTTGGCTTGATCTACGGGAAGAACTTGGCTAAAAAGGCTTGGGTTTTAACAATGCAGTTGCTGGCAGGGACATCTTAATGCTGGCAAGGACAGAAAAGAAGACGGTGTTAGAAGCACAAACCCCAAGCCAGTATCCCAAGATCTTCTAATGAATCCTCAAGCCGCCATTTACTCAGGGTGACATTTTGAAATGTGAGAGCCTGTTTTAACACCATCACCCAGGCAGCATTCAGCACCAACAGACCGCATGTCACATCAGCAGGGTAGGGAGGAAGGTTAAGGAGAAGTTTTTAAACTTGAAATCCTATCAGTGGTGCTGGAGGAGACCAAGATAAAACCAGCAGAAAGGCATGTCTACAGCACATGTGTGTGGGGAATGAATGGATCCAGATGCCCGGGTAATTCTCCATGGGAAGCTTCAGTGGGATAATGGCACAGGCAAGTGCATTGAGGCAAAGTATTAAGCAATGTGATCTATTTGTGAATTGCTGGTTATCCCTTGCATCCAAAAAACTAGCTATAAAGAATAGACAAGTGCTTTCAAAGACAAGATTGTGCATGTAAGGAGGGGCATCACTAGTAATAAGAGTGAATGATGGCTAAAGACACACTTGCATTGAGCTCCGGCTGCAAAGGTCATCACTGGAGAAACATCAAGAATGATACCTGGGAAGCTTGGTTAAAATAAAGAAAAACATTTTTTTTTAATTTTCCCTCAATTACACCAAAATATGTTTTGTACAGATCTCTACTAAACCCCATACTTCAATGGGAGACTACAGGTTTGGGGACGATGGAAATGGACATTATATCCTTTTCTAGATAATGACAGGCAAATGTAAATCCCAGCTCAGATCAGCTGGTGCAAGATCTGGGTGAAAGTTCATAGTGGAACTCTGGCACTACCTTTCCGGTACTGTACAGAAATAGGATGGTAATGAGATTAGCTATGCATAATTAACAGACAAAATAGTGACTGAGTTGATCATTGACAGCAGGCTTTGCTAAGGAGAGGAGAAAAATTGATGCAACCATTATAGTTGTCAGAAAGCGGGGGGAAACCACATAACAGTTCCAAAATAAGATTATACTAAAATAAAAAAAGCTTTTACACAGTGAAGGAAACCATCCACAAAACAGTAAGGCACCCTACTGAATAAGAAAAGATATTTACAAATGACATATCCAATAAGGGGTTAATATCCAAAATATAAAAAGAACTCATACAAGTCAACACCGAAAAAATAAATAAATAAATAAATAATCTGATTAAAAGTGGGCAGAGGACCTGAATAGACATTTTTCCAAAAAAGATGTACAAATGGCTAATGGACACATAAAAAGATGTTCAACATCACTCATCATCAGGAAACTGCCAATCAAAACAACAATAAGATGTACCTCACACCTGTCAGAATGGCCAAGATCAGAAAGATAAGAAATAAGCATTGGTGAGGATGTGGAGAAAAAGGAACCCTTGTGCACTGTTGGTGGGAATGCAGACTTGTACAGCAACTGTAGAAAACAGTATGAAAATTCCTCAAAAAATTAAAACTAGGATTACTGTATGATCCAGTAATTCCACTACTAGGTATCCACTCAAAAAAATGAACTCTAATTCAAAAAGATATATGCATCCCTGTATTTATTGCAGCATTATTTACACTAACCATATTATGAAAGAAACCCAAGTGTCCATCAATAGATGAATGGATAAAGAAGGTGTTGTATATATCTATACAATGAAATATTACTCAGCCATGAAAAAGAATGAGATCTTGCCATTTGCAACAACATGGATGAACCTAGAGGGTATTGTGCTAAGTAAAATAAGTCAGACAGAGAAAGGCCCATATGTAGAATTTAAGAAACAAAACAAACGAGCAAACAAAGAAAAAATGAGACCAAAAAAAAACCCCATAAAACAAAAAACCCCCAAACCAAAAAAGACTCAGACTCTTAAATACAGAGAACAAACTGCTGGTTACAAGAGGGCAGGTGGGTGGGGGGATGGGTGAAATAGGTGATGGGGATTAAGAGCGCACTTACCATGATGAGCACAGAGTAATGTATAGAATCATTGAATCACTATATTGTACACCTGAAACTAATATAATACTATATGTTAACTGTACTGGAATAAAAAGTTAATCAATCAATTAAATAAATAAGAAGGAAAAACAAAGATTGTGACAACTGTCTTAAAAACAAAAACTTGTAAAAAGTGGAAAGTCAGACTATAAACTGGTAGAGAATACCCATAGAACCAACAAAATATTCAAGCTGAGAATATAATTTTTTGAAAGTTCTGAAACAAAGTTAAATATTTGGACCTTGGAGATTTTTGGTACCTATTTTTGATATTGACACTAAGGCAGTGGCTGTGAGACAAGAACTGGGGAATATCCCAGCTCGCATCTAGTATGTAAAGAAGTGGCGTGTGATTTCCATTGGCTCAGAAAGCTCTTCTTCCCTGTGTGAACACAATTAGCGGCAAACCAGTCTGAAGCATGCAGGCAGGACACCGAAGTCCCCGTGGGTGCCAACACCCATCCTAGCCTTTCCAGCCAAATCGGTGCAAACAGATTTTAACCATCACTGGTTACAAAAATGGAGATTCAGTCCCACTAAAACTAGCCCTGTATCTTATTAATTCTTGACATTTCACCATTACAAATATGCCCACCTTCCTTAATTTTCACTGGGGGTGAAGGACACATTCCTGGAAAAATAGCAGACTTGGGGGCTTGATGTCTGAAGGTGAATCCCGTTCTCTTCTCTTCTGAAGTTCATAGCATGTGAATTTGGACATCCAGCAGTCACTGACAAAAATCTCCATTTTTGTACCTAAAAACGGGGCCAAAAACATTTTTTAAAAGGAGTCATAAATCAGATCATGCAAAATATCTGGCACTGGGTTTGCTAAATATTGGGCATGTAAAGATTGTCTCATTTTGATGTGAACGAGCATTTTGCCTGAAATGGCCCTTAGCCTGGTCCTGCTGTGAAAAAAATGGGAGAGACTTCAGTCAAAGAAGAAACTTTCCCTTCTACAGCTCGGGGGCAAATACAGATGGGGTAAGAGAAATGCAAACAAATCTTATTTCACCAATTGCCTTCAGCCTCTTGCTTCCAGCTTTCTTAGTTGCCTCCTAGACCCTTTTTGCAGACAAACAACCTTGATTAATCATTTGTCTCCTGCTGGATTGCGTAAGTGAGACCATTTGCTTGTAGGATATGCCTGGGTTCAAAGAAGAGCTCACTGTCTCATATACCTAGATGCCATGGGATTTTTCCTTTTTAGTGGAGTATAATTCTTTATAATTAGACTTCCACTTCTGTGTAAGAGAATAGCCACTTACGCTTTTTTCATTGTGTAGTTCTTCAATTACACATCCACACGGAGAGAACATTCCTTTAGGCACTGTGCTTAGACAAATTTCTTAACCTCTCAGAGATGGCTTGGCTGAGCTTTCTTATAAGGCCTTCATGAGATTCCCCCAGGATAAAGTATATGAGAGCGACTTAAAATGTATAAAGTGATAGAAGGATCAGGAGCATTAATAAAAAACCTTCCTTTATTAGATTTGCGGGTCATGCTTGCTTTCTCTTTATCAAGTAATTAACTGTGCAGAAGTGTTTTCCTTGACTTTACAGGATTTATCTCTCCATGTCTGTTTATGTGTTAGTTACCAAAAAGTCTTTGTATTTGTAGAAAAGACCCCAAGGACTCTAATGTGCATGGGCATGTGAAGTGACTAGACGTGGGAAGCAATCATAAATGATTTAGTATAAATTGTTTTGGGAACTGATAGATCACTATTTATCATCCTGTTTCCACTTGTTATAGATATGTAATACAAAAGAGAGCAAATTCCCCTCTGCAGATTAATGAAGGTGGCAACAGAGATTCTAATTTCCCAAGTGAAACACTTTTTACATAGTGGTAGCTTTGGGAGACAGGTCTGAACCTCATTAAACTTACTGTGTGTTATACATGGACAACCTAATTCAGTTCCCGTAAAAACAGGCAAATAGGCCGTCAATGTAAATTAAATCCAAAGTAAACGAGTGTCACCATGGCACTATATTACATGAGCACTTATCTCATAAATGGAGAAGTAAATTAAATTGTTAATTTCAATAGCAGTTTTATTAAAACAAGTCCCAAGCTGTAGGAGTCAAAAAGAGAAGAGTGTTTTTCTCCATGTGAATTAACAATGTTCTCCAACCTGATCCTTTCTGAGGTGTATATTGAGTTTGCTGGCCCTCTCTTTTAAAACCGGATTTCCCGGGCGCCTGGGTGGCTCAGTTGGTTAAGAGACTGCCTTCAGCTCAGGTCATGATCCTGGAGTCCCGGGATCGAGTCCCGCATCGGGCTCCCTGATCGGCGAGGAGCCTGCTTCTCCCTCTGACCCTCCCCCCTCTCATGCTCTCTCTCTCTCATTCTCTCTCTCAAATAAAAGAAAAAAAAATCTTTAAAAAAAAACCGGATTTCCCAGAATTTCCATTTTAGCTACATTGACAATTTCCTAATCTACCTTTGGACCCCTGGGTATGCTTCTCCGAACCATTCTCCCCACCAATGTTATGCAGACTATGCCACTGTCAGCCCTCCATTCAGTATCTTTCAGAATGCCAATAAAAGCCTAAAAAGCATTGGCATACAAGGATTATGATGACTGCACACCAGCTCTACGCTTCTTTGCCCAGCCCCCCCCCCCGTTGTCTCTGTCCATACTGTCCCTCCCTGTCAAACATTTGAAATTTCAGTCACATTGAACTACTCAAAATTCTTTGATTTATACCAATGTGTCTTTTCCCCCCCTACTGGTAACCTTTGTCTGAGGTTTTGTTCTTAGTTCCCTTTCCGAACTAGAGTACAATATTCACCTTTCAAAATTTATATAGCATGTGTTGCGTTGGTCATGAACCTTTCTCCCATGAAGTAACTGACTTGTACTGGGCCTCTGGTCCCAAGACACAATTCTGTCATGGCATTATTAGATACAGTTTCAAGGCCATCTTGCTCATCACTCCTCTATCTTCTTGAGGAAGGGTAACATACCTTGCTCACTTTCGTTTTTCCAGTATCAAGCCCCATACCTGGCAGAAAGTATATGTTCAGTAAGTTATATGGGGCACCTGGGTGGCTTAGTCAGTTAAGTATCTGCCTTCGGCTCAGGTCATGGTCTCTGGCTCCTAGGATCAAGCCCCAAGTCAGGCTTCCTGCTTGGCGGGAAGTCTGCTTCTCCCTCTCCCTCCATTCCCTCCCTCCCCTGCCTGGGCTCTCCCTCACTCTCTCTCTTAGATGAAAAAAATAAAATCTTTAAAGTTTATTCAATAATTTTTTATTGAATGAATGAAAGCTGAAAGATACAGGGATCATAGATCTTTACTCTCAGTCTACAGACTTTCAATCACCAAAGTAAGCTTTTTCACAATCCTGATTCTTGTAGAACAATGTGTGGCATCCTAGTGACTTCGCCTGTGTCCTTGTAGGCGAAGGCTTGAACCATGGCTTATTTGAGTCTGGGGAGAACTCATGTGCAGCAGAGGATGGTGGGCTGTAAGGAGCTGTTAAAACACACCCTCCCCCTTACCCTCCTAACTTTCCTTGGAGGCTGTCATGAGACATGTTTCTTATCACCTCTGGGGTTCTTTCTACTGCACTCCCCTAATACCAGAGCTACAAAATTTAAAACCACTTAGCTACATTCTAGATTTGGCTTCTCAATTCATGGGCATAGCCTACAATCCGTGTGGCAGTAAACTTTTGTTTCATGTGGTCTTTTGTGGGGTATGGGACAAGGACCAGAAGTAGCACATTTGGCTTATTCTTTTCACTGTCTATATAAATAATACATTGTCTATATCTGAGAGTGATCTTAGCTTTATAGATCAAATCAATCAGGCTTTGGGCTTTCCTTTTCTTTGAACTTGACAATTCTTTCTCTTTGTCTTTCTCTTAGTTTTATTCTTTTTTTTTTTAAATTTTTCTCTTTTCTTCTTTTTCTTTACTTTGCTCTCCCTTTCTTCTTCCCTTTTTTCTTCCTTCCTTCCCTTTCCTCCTTTCTTTCTTTCTTTCTTTCTTTCTTTCTTTCTTTCTTTCTTTCTTTCTTTCTTTCTTTCTTTTCTTCTTTCTTCTTTCCATCCTTCCTTCCTTCATCCCTTCCTTCTCTGTCTCTTGGTCTCTGTGTCTCTCTCCTTTTCTTCACACCAGTGCTGTCTTGTTTAGATTACATATGCCTAGTGCTCAGAAACTGTATTGCCTTAATTTTTTAAAAAGTCATCAAATGAGACCTTACTTCATGTATACAATAGAAATGTTAGAAATACAAGTGCCAGGTTGTAAGAGTCAAAAAGAGAGGAGAGTTTTTCTTCATGTGAATTGCGTGACAAGGAAAAGATACGTGATAATGATTTGCAGTTTAGAGGAAACCCTCAGATATTTCTGTTTTATATCTTAATATAACTCTTTTGTTTTTCTTACCTTGATGAAGGACCCTCCATCAAGAAATAGGCCATAAATATTACTTAAATGTTGTGGCAGCCTAGAGGCGGCCTCACTATAGGTGTTTTGCCGGAGGACTCACCATTGTCTGAAAAAAGGAGTTTGTGGGGCATTAATCACACAAAAAGCCAGGAGGATGGAAGGTCCCTGAGGTATCCAATATTCTTGAATAATTGTCTTATTTTTCTTGTTCATTAAAGACAGAAACTAAGGCAGAAAGAACAATTGTCACTTACAAATTAATTTCTTCTCTAGGCATCCAAAATATTTCTTAATCATTCAGCTACTGTTTTCCTTTTATAAAATGAGGTTAACAAGACCAAATTTACTATTTTGTGAAGGGGAGTAATGAGATCACAACTGTCACCAGAAATTAAACCGTCTAAGTTTTATTTTTTTAAAGATTTTATTTATTTATTTGACTGAGAGAGAGACAGCGAGAGAGGGAACACAAGCAGGGGGAGTGGGAGAAGAGAAGCAGGCCTCCCACGGAGCAGGGAGCCCGATGTGGGGCTCAATCCCAGGACCCTGAGATCATGACCCAAGCCGAAGGCAATCACTTAACCAACTGCGCTATGCAGGCACCCCTAAACCATCTAAGTTTTAAGTAATTGTATTGTTTTCAGTATTTCTCCATCAGTAATAGAAAGGAAAATCAGGTTGCCCTGAGAATTCACAGCACCAGTCTCTGTGGATGATTGTTTCACTTCTCTCATGTAAGTGCCCAAAAGACTGGAAGCTCCTTTATACAGGTAGTTACTGGCATCCTGGGAGGTAGCTATGGTCCAACAATCCAAGCCTTGTAAGAACTAAAATAACAGAATGAGTATTCAACCACTGCCCCAGGAAGCATAGAATAAGGTCTTTCTTTTATTTATTTATTTATTTATTTATTTATTTATTTATTTATTTAATAAGATCTTTCTTTTAAAGAGTTAATTCAATTGGGAATTTAGTTGAAATAAAGGACTGTCGACCTTCTTTTGTCTCAGAAACATGTTGCTAAAATTCCTGTTTGTTCTGTTCTGCTGTTGTTTCTAAAACTTAAATATTGCAAAGAAGATAAGTAAACGAGAAAAGTCTTTCATGAAGCAGATTCCTCATCTGAAAATATTCCTCTTCCTAGATAGTGTTCCTAAAGGTAGCTACACTACTAGCAGGTGGCCCCTCATAATTAATTTGATCCCTCATCACCAGTTTGGAGTTACTATCCCAGTAGTTTTGACTTGTGGTTCCCACTATGTCAACTCAAATGTGACAGAAATCTGTATGCTGCGACTCCTATCACCTTATACACTCCCGTAGACTGTATGCTGATTTTATGTTAGTGTTGTTTCCAACCAAGTAATTAACTGAGGGCACGAAATCTGCCCTACGAATTTCTTTGCAGGATTCCATCATTGCTATTCAGTAAATGCCACCGGGTTTGAGTCCTTTCTGATTTTCACCTCAGTGGAGTTAATCCATCCACACCCAACTGTGGCAGAACTAGGATGCTAGGCGCAGTAAGACTTAACCAAGTAAATTACGGGACTCTTCAAAAATCACGTGCATGATGGTCATTTCCAGCTTTAAGACGATATCCCTGGGAGGGAGTAAATGGAGATGAGTTAGTTAACCAATTCCACTCAAATCAGACACCTGCACATGTAATATTCCACCTGTGCAGAGGCCAGCTGGTGAGCTTTTTTAAAATCATCATATGTGACAATTCACATCTTAATCTCAGGTTCTCCCACAATAAATGATCCCAACAGCCAGCAAATCCAAGCAGCAGTGTGTTTTCTAATGGGTGGAGTGTCTGGTGACAAGAAATTAATTCCCCCTGTCAGTCTCTTGGAAGCAGCTCTTCAGCTAAAGTAAGAATTGGACAAAGTGGAAGGATTGCTCTTAAACTGGTCAAATGATTTAATATAATGTCTGTGAAGTCGGCTTATCAGAAATTCTTTCACTCACATTGGGGTAAGGAGAAGAGCTAATGACTCTGAGATTTACTTCAAGTGCTGGTTTCGTCTGTGATTCTAGGCCTGGCTCACCAGGCAGAGCTGGAGTCTCCTCATTAGGAACTGGCTTGGCGCGACAGTGTTCAGTGCCGGTGGCTGCCATGTCTGCAATCTGTCTCCGGGAGTGACATATGCTGGGCCCGGGTGAACGCATTGGGCAATTTGCAAGAACAGTTGAAAGCAAGAGAAATGGTCACTGTCTTCTAGGATTTGTCAAAGTGATACAAATTTCAATGTCTTATGATAATTTGGAGAATAAAAACACCAGTACAACAATTTTCTCCATTTGTTCTCATGGGCTGAGATGTCAGCGCTTAGCTCCTGCTTCAAGAAGTCTTCCAGTAAGTCTCTGGAAGTGACTCAGACCACTCTTCTCCAATTTCCCATTGTGCCACTCATTTTGGACATAGGCTAGTGGATGTTCTTACTCAATTGTTTAACAGATGACATCATTATCTAAACAAAGAGATGCTAACTTTCTCCTGGACTGGAACTAGGTGTTAAAGCCCTGTGTTCAATAAGAATAGGCCTGCACTTCATACCTCTCATATTTCCCGAACATAACACAATTCCTGGCCCTCTAGTAATCCCACTTGTGCTTCCAGCCACTACCTCATTCTTCTTTTTAAAATAAAATTCTTTAAAAAATTTTCAATACACATTATTTCTAATTCTTCCCCTCTGTTCGCCATTGGACCACCTCCCATTAGGTGGTGACTACCACCCTTCCACCAACTTCTCTTATCAAGGTCAGCATAAACTTCTACGTTGCTAAATCCAAAGTTCAGTACTATGTCCTCCTGTTCCTTATCAGCTGCCTGTGTTAGGGCTGTTCATTCTCTCCTGAATGAATCCACAGTTCTCGGCTAGCTCCAAGGAGACCGTATTCACCTGGCATCTCTCTGGCTTTTCCTTCTTTGTCTGTCTCCTTGGCATGGTCCTGCTCATTCCCCTCAAGCATTAAGTACTGGAGCACTTTAGGGCCTCAGCTCCTTCCATTCCACACTGCTTCTCTGAATTATGTCTTTATGAACCTCTATATCCTGCTGACTTCCAAATTGACATCTCTGCCTACATATGTCCCGTAAACTCCAGAGTTGTTTTTCCTTCTTCTGTTCAATTAACCACTTTACACCTCTATTCAATATTAAATTGGCATTCAAAGTTAACATGTTATAATCTGAGCTCCCGGTTACCAACTCCCCAAAATTGCTGTTCCTAATTTGTCTTTCACCTCAGTAAATGGCATCTCCTATCATCCACTTGTGGAGGTCAAAATTTTTAGGGTCATTCTTGACTCTTCTATGTCTCTCAAACCCATCTATTGGCATGTAATTTGTTAGCAAAAAATTTAGCTTCTACCATCAAAATATGTCCACAATCCAACCACTTACTCTCATCTCTACCTGTTATCACTCTGTTCCAAGCCCACCATCGATCTCTCACCTGGTTTATTGTCAAGGATCTCCTCAGTTGCCCTGATTCTGCCTTTGGCCTCTTTTAATCTAATCTCCACAGAGTAGTAGACATTGTTTTATCTGCAAAACCTAAGTCAGTTCATGAGACATAGCTAGTTAAAACCTTCCAATATTTTCGAATTTTCCTAGAATAAAAGCTAAAGAAATTCCTTAAGAACTTACCTAATTTGTCCCTTTCCCCAATACTGCAATCATTTCCTGCAAGCCTAGTGTTAACTCTCACTGCCCCAGTCAGACTGCTATATTGCTGTTCTTCAAATGTGTCAGCAACCCACATGTGAAGACCTTCCTACTGCTTCTCTCCCTTCCTGAAATGCATTTCCCTAGGTAAACCCAATGCCATCTCTTGTCCCCATTAAGTCTTTATACAAATGTTGCCTTCTCAGTGAGACCCTTGCCACCCCATCTAATACTGTAACACCCTCACCAACTCAGATTTTCTATCCTCTTTCCCTGTTTCCTTTTTTTCTCTATGGGAATCTAACTTCATCCAAATACTGTGTATTATACCTACTTGCTTTGTTTATACTTTGCTCCTTTCCAACTAGAAAGTCAAATCCATCAAGGTACAACCTGTGTTCTGTTTATTGCTATATACCTCACATCTAGAAATATGCTTGGCAGATAGTAGCTGCCCAATAAAATGTCATTAAATAATTAAGAAATAAATACAATAGTTGCTTAGTAAACATTTGTTTGATTATAGTAATTAATTACCTAGCAGATTAATGAATGGCCAGTTCCTTGATATCTGATCACTCCTGATATCTGATTGGTTTCCTCATCCTCCACCATTCCCCAGGTCTGATCACCCTGGCCTGCCTTCAGTAAAAATCCTGTTAGATGGGTTTAGCCAGAATCCCCTCTAATCCCTAATGTTTCCTCTTAATAATTTTCCATACATCAAACCCCACCCTACTCCTTGGCTATAACTTCCCATGTGTCCATCTTGTATTTGGAATTGAGACCAGCTCTATACTGAGGTCTCTTTTCCCCTATTACAATATTTCTAAACAAAATTTGCTTTTATCACCTTAACTACTGTTCAGCTCTGATTATTCTTTTATACTGGTAAAGACAAAAGGCAGACTTACAAAGATTTCCCTAGCAGAATAAAAAAGCTGGGCCTAAAACAACTATATAGATGTCCACAGGAAGTGGTGACTTCTCTGAATGTCTACCCCCTTCCCAATTTGATTAAGGCAATTGCTGAGCCTCATAAGAGATGGAGAGAGAGGATATTGTTTGTGGGCTATAATTAGTGTCCATATCTATCACAATTTTGGAAACAGAAAATGGACACTAAGAAAGAGAATAAAACCATCAAGGCAAGAAGACTGAGGAATAGAAGATGTGCTACACTTAAAGAAAGGTCATGTATGATGAGGATGTAGATTGCTCAGAAGGTGCCTTTTAAAATATGGCTTCATCCATTGTACTTATGAAGCAGAGTTTGAAAATAATTGTATAAAGTCAGTGTCTCCTTAACTTCCCTTTGCCTTCACTCATTTCATCAATTAAGAAATAATTATTAAAGGACAACTACTCCTATTTTAGATGCTGAGCAGACATAAAAACAACTCATAAAACTTACTTTTACTATTTAAAAATTTTCACCATCAACAAGTTCAAAAGCAGTACTTAGACCATCATATCCAAATTCTCAAAAATCCCAGGTTATTTTGGTCCATTAAGGCTGCTATAACAAAAATACTATAAACTGAGTGACTTATAAACACCGAACATTGATTTCTCACACTTCTGGAGGCTGGGAAGTCCAAGATCATGGAGCCAGCAGATTTAGTGTCTAGTAAGAGCCCACTTCCTGTAGGATGGCTGCCTTTTCACTGTAATACCACTGGGCAGAGGGGGCAAATTAGCTCTCCAGGTCTCTGTTATAAGGGCATTAATCCCGATCATGAAGACTTCACTCTCATGATCAAATCAACTCCCAAAACCCCACTGTCTAATACCATCACCTTGGGAGTTAGGATTTCAACATATAAATTTCAGAGGGACACAAACATTCAGACCACAGCACAGGCCAATGGCTTCCTAATCAGTAGATCTATGCACCACTTTTCAGGACTTAGAAAAGAGGAAATATTTATGGATATGCATTTAATTATAATGTACCTGTTGCTTGGTAGGGCCGTTCTTTCTCTTTTTCTCATTATGGAAACACATAAATAAGTGCAAGGTATGCCTCTGGGAGCCATTTATAGGTTTTGTTAGGGTAAACTGATATTAACATTTGTGTAAGAGATATCAATGGTATTCTTTTGTCAGAAAATCCCCTTTCTATATATAGCCCAAGGCATTACTCTGAGAGCTGCAAATGCATTCTCTTCAAAAGCATGTCAGTCTAGAACTGGATAATCCATATTTGTTGAATCCTGGAAGTGCAAGGGGAGAATGAGTAAAAGCAGATGCTACTGCTGTGGAGATACACACATGCAAGTAAGCAGAAATTAATTGCAGCATGTAGATAAAATAGATACAATATATTTAATTATCTCTAATGCTCCCTGCCATGTAAATTATTACAAATCTATGAAGACAATGTCATTTATTAGTACAGGGATTAGGAAAACATCTCTGCAATTTAGATTTATCTGAGCACGGGAGAAAGCTTATGTTATTCCCATTATACACTGGCATTCTTCCAATTAGTTTCCACACCTTTGAGAATTTTCACTGACATATGCTTAGGTAAATCTTTAGGTAAGTAGCCACAGTTGGAATGATAAAACAAAGTTTGTTTGTTTTTAATTATAGGTCCAGGGTCCAAAATAATTTTGTCTGCCTATACCAAATTCTAAAGTTACTACTGATGAATTTGGATCCAAGCATCTAATGAGAAATTATTTAAATAGGTTATATAGCAAAGAGAAGGATCATCAGTGATAGCTTGTCTTAAGATTAGTCAACAAATTTTAAAAGCCACTTATTCTCCCTATTACAAAATTTCTCTCTTGTGTCTGAACAAAATTCCTCTTTGTGTCTAAACACTTTCCACTAACCCACAGAATAGAGAGCACTCTTGGAGTTTGCATCTAAGTTTCAGTTCATGAACAAGGTTGCTATCCCCCAATCCAAACAGTTCACACTCAAGTAATCCTAGGAGTTATTTGAAGTCCGTAAATGTGTGCACAAATGGCTTAGAGACCAAGAATCCATAGAAGATAGGAGATTTTTGTGGTCCTTGAAGAGAGAACATCCAAACCAAATCAGAACAGGTGTTGGCTTAAAGGCAAAAACTCAACATGCAGAGGTGACTGGGATGGCCCTGTTGGGCTACGTGTAAATGAGTAAGTGGAGGGAACTTGTCCACAGGTGAAGAGATTTGGGGAGGTACCTAGAGGTAAGCAGAGAAGAGAGAAATGGGGAACGTGGTGTAGGTTCCTGACTTTCTGGTTCATGTGCATGTATTTTGTGCCTGGTTCCTTGGACTTGTGAAATCACCATCTACCAACAGTAAACCTTTCATTTGCTACTTCAGTTAATTTGAGTGAGCTTATGTTCAAAATACTGTTTTTAAAAAAGAATCTTGACTAGAAAAAGATCTTGAATTTGCATAAGTAAGAAACGTGTAGTAAGATACTTCATGTGGAGAGACAGAAATAAAAGACAGATACGGGAGATGGGAATTTGCAAAGTGTGTTTGAAAATATGACGGGTGTGTATTTATCATGAAAGTAACTAATATGGGGCAGTTTTTGACAGTAAGCTTACAAATAGAATTTGGAGACAGATTAATACTTGGTGGATTTGTTTGTATTGGATTCCCCTAAGCAGAGGTGTCTACAAAGGTTTTGAAGCTGGTGAATGGCACAATGGAATTGGTTGATACTTGAAAGAAAGGGGCTTAGAACTTTTCAGTTGAGTTGGCATATCAAGATTATCCAAAGAGAGTGCCCTCATGCTTCGGGAAAAAGAAAAGAAATGTAGCAATCAGAATTTGAACCGACGAAGTGAGGAGGGCAGTATGTCAGGTCAGTTACAGTCTGTAGAAGTAGGAGAAAAGAAACAGGTCAGGTCAGTTACAGTCTGTAGAAGTAGGAGAAAAGAAACAGATCCTGAGAACAAGGGATTTGAGTCAACACACGCTTGAGGAATTTTTGTTTATAGAACGTTTACAATGGAAAGGATCATAGAGATGGTTAATGTCAAGAGCCTTTTCAGAATCTGGGAAATTCCATATTGGAAGGGAAATGAGAGGACAGATGGAGACACTCTGAGCCCAGCTTCCTGAATTCAACTAAAGTGGTTCCTATTTCATTTGGTTTCCATCTTGAGGTTATACAAAATGTTTCATTTTTAATGGTGCCATTAATTTTAAATTTAAATAGTATAAATCTGTCCATGTTCTAGGGAGAAAATAAGGGAACCCAAGTAACCTGTGTTAAAGCCAAGTCCTTTCATGGACTCTGGAGTCCTTTGCAGAGACTCCTCTTCCAGGGCCCTCATTCTTGACTTTAGATTGACTCCTGTTCTTCCAGCATGCCTGTTTCAAAATGATTATAAATAAACTAAATAGTTGATATTTATAATTATAGTAAGAATTTTATTTTTTCCTCTTTTTCTTAGATATGTAAAACACTTTTATTTATAACATCCCATTTGGCATAATTTTTGAAATTGTTTATGTGGACAGAATCATTTGCTTTCTCTTTGTAAATGAGAAAAATAAGTTGGCAAATCAGCTAAATTTATATAGGACATTACTGGCTGCAGCAAATAAACTGCTAATTTTTTGTGGGATATAAAGGAATATTTCATTTTCAGTTCTCAAAATATAGGGATCTTGGAGGGTGACAACGAAATAATGATGGAAGATGTCATTTATCTGGATATCCCAAAAACACATATGTAGGACAATATGAAAAATTCTCCTGGTAAATGAAATATCAAATGATTTTAAATAGCAATTAAAATGCTCAGTTTCAATTTTCTTAGTTATATTCTCATGCATTGCAATCACAGCATATTTTCATTTGTTTTAAGAAATGAAATGTTCAAGACAATGAGGAAGGGCAACAGAGCAAATTACCTAATTTACATTTAATACAGACAAAACATGATAGAGTGATATTCAAAGAGAAGAAAGATGGAAGTCCCAGTATACATATGATTATGTTTGTGGGAGTTGGTAAGCCTTGGAAAGTCTCTTTGCCTGTCCACCTCGAGTTTGTCAACTCACTCAAACCTAGCATTTTTTGAAACATCTGGAGGTTTAGTAACCATCTGTGTTTCTATTTCAACAACAACAACAACAGAAATCAACAATTTAGGGCCAAATATGTTGCCTTGCCCTTTATCGATTTTTATGGTATAAGTGCCCAAAATGCAATCTTGGACTCATTTGACAAACACCCTGTGTCTGCAGTCCAAATACAACTCTCCTGCATACATTAATCTACGGGTCCACACATTCAACACACAACACCACTCTCGGGGATTTGTTCCCGCTGACTGACACTACCTTCATAGAGACAGAAGGAAAAAGTATTGCCACTATAATATTCCCTGCCTAAGGGCTCAGTTGAAATTCTCAGACTCTACAACAGGAAAATAAAACAAAACCAGTATGTGAATATTGTTTCTCCATCTTTCTCTACATATTGATGACCTCTACTGCTAATTTTGAGAAATAATTATACATTGCATTGCTGTTACTTAATTCTTACATGTAAAACTTATTCCTGAATTAAATTACATCAGAAATCACTCCTCACTTCATGTTTTATATTTTCTCTTATAAACCTCCAGTGTATAAAAATGTGTTTAATGGTAACAGATAATCATTGTTTGGTGCTGAATGAATAAAGGAGGCCATGAAGGCTTATACCATACCTTTCTTTACACTGTTCATTTTTATCAATTTCTTTCTTATTTTTTCTTTCTCTTTTCTTAATCTTTTTCTTTAATTTCAAGATGGAGTATATCAAAACTACATGGTAAATATTGTAAATATGTAATAGGTCATATGCAATGCTCCTAAAGACTAATTATTTGATAATTTATTGGTACACTTGAGAGTTATAAGTAGGTACATTGTCATAGTTAAAATATAACCAGACTAAGTTAATAATAATAAATATGAATACTTATTTTGGATATTACTAATACAAAACTCTCAGCCCCACAATTCTGATGATTTAATTTCTTAATTTCTTCTTTCCCCAAATGTTAAGTTTATTGAGGCGTAATTTATATAGAGTGAAAGTCATAGATCTTAAGTGTATAGTTTGATCAATTTTAACAGATGAATACATCTAGTTAACTACTCAATAACCTTGTTAAGACATAGAGCACTCCATCACTCAAGAACTTTCTTCATACCTCTAAACTAAAAAGCTTTTGCATGGTGAAGGAAACTATCAGCACAACGAGAACAACCTACTGAATGGGAGAAAATATTCGCAAATGATATATCCAATAAGGGGTTAGCATCTGAAATATGCAAAGAACCTCTACAGCTAATTATCCAATAAAATCCAATTAAAAAGTCAGGAGAGGACCTAAACAGACATTTTTCCAAAGAAGACATTTAGATGGCCAACAGGCACATGAAAAGATGTTCAGCATGGCTTATCATCAGGGAAATGCAAATCAAAACCACAATGAGATATCACCTCACACCTGTCCTGTCGGAATGGCTAGTTTGAAAGAGACAAGAATAACAAGTGTTGGTGAGGATTTAGAGAAAAGGGAACCCTCACTCACTGTTGGTGGAAATGTAAATGGGTGCAGCCACCATGGAAAATAATGTGGAGGTTCCACAAGAAATTAAAAATATAACTACCGTACAATCCAGTAATTCCACTTCTGAGTATTTATCTAAAGAAACGAAAACACTAATTCAAAAAAACATATGCACCCCTATGTTCATTTCAGCAGAACTTAAAATAGTCAACATATGGAAGCAACTTAAGTGTCCACTGATAGATGAATAAATAGATATATATTACTGAACCATCAAAAATAATGGAATCTTGCCATTTGTGACAACATGGATGAGCCTAGAAGGATTTATGCTAAGTGAAATAAGTTAGCCAGAGAAAGACAAATACCACCTGATTTCACTTATGTGGAATCTAAAAAAAACAAAACAAAGGAACAAACAAAACCAAAAAGAAACAGACACATAACCCAACAAACTGATGGTTGTCAGAGGGGAGCGCTATGCAGTGAACAAAATAGGTGAAGGGGATTAAGAGGCTCAATCTTCAATTATAGAATAAATAAGATATGAGAACGTAATATGAGAATAAATAAGATATGAGAATAACATAGAGAATGTAGTCAACAATATTGTAACAACTTTGTAAGGTGACAGATGCTAACTATACCTATTGTGGTAGCCATTTGATAGTGTGTATAAATACCAAATCACTGTGCTGTACACCTGAAACCAGTATATATTGTATGTCAATTATTCTTCAATAAAAATTTTTAACCTCATTCAGTGAGAAGTATTGTCCTTTTCTTTCTTTTTAAAGATTTTATTTATTTATTTGAGAGAGGGAAAGAGGTCATGAGGCAGGGGAGGGGGGCAGAGGGAGAGGGAGAAGCAGACTCCCCACTGAGCAGGGAGCCAGGACTTGGGGCTTGATCCCAGGACCCTGGGATCATGACCTGAGCTGAAGGCAGATGTTTAACTGACTGAGCCACCCAGGTGCCCTTATACTGTCCTTTTCAATTTAGTTTTGTTTTAGGATTCTTGCATTTATGTTTATGAGTGGTATGGACTTATAATTTGCTTTTCCTGCAATATTTGTCTCATGATAGTGTCAGGATGATGCTTGTCTCATAAAATGAATTGGGAAGTGTTCTCTCCTACTTTCTGAAAAATTTTGTGAAGATTCATGTTATTCCTAATGTGCTATTTGGAAGAATTCAAATGTGCAGCCATCGATGCCCAAAGTTTTGTTACTGGGGACATTTTAAAGTATTGATTACATTTATTTAATAGATGTGTTATTTAATTTTTTTGTTTCCATTTGGGTTTATTTTGATAGACAAAGTGTGTTTTGAAGCAATTCATTGGTTTCATCTAGGTTGTTAAACTTAATGGTACTGTTGTTCATAACATCATCTTATATTTTAGAGCCTGAGGGATTTTTAGTCGTCTTTGCCTCTACATTTTCTTGTATTTTTGATTAATGATCTCGCTCACTCACTCTCTCACTTACTAAGGGATTATCACTTTTATTAATGTGATACTCTTTTTCTTTTAAAGATTTTATTTATTTATTTGCGAGAGAGAGAATGAGAGACAGAGAGCATGAGAGGGAAGAGGGTCAGAGGGAGAAGCAGACTCCCCGCCGAGCAGGGAGTCCGATGCGGGACTCGATCCCGGGACTCCAGGATCATGACCTGAGCTGAAGGCAGTCGCTTAACCTACTGAGCCACCCAGGCGCCTCAATCTCACAAAAGCACAAATGTCCAGATATCTCACAAATTTTTATCATTCTCTCATTGTTCACATACTTGAAGGTGTGAATATGGAATTTTAGGATAACCATTTTAGGCTATCCTAAAGTTTCTTCCTATTGCAGACATCCAACTTGGAAGTATAAAATTTAAATATAGTCACACAGAACCAAACATCAAATGCTTCAAGAAGAATATTGATGTTCATTTCTACTCTGGGGGTTAAGAACTACAGAGTAAGCAATACTTCTGCTACAGTGGGCATCAATGTGTGTGAATAAAGCACGCATTGAATGGAACTAAACTTGGAATGGAAATGGAAAACCACTTTGACTTATTTCTATAGCCAGTGCAACCAATTTCTCATTTTTGAGAGGATGTAGAAGTGGGCAATGGGTTCTGTTAAAACATATAGTAGCAGAGGGATATGTTAAAACATCCATTTAAAATGTTCTCACAATGATTTTTGAGTCAGAAACATGCCCCAGTGGTTCTTTCCATTGCTGATCTTGCTCTCTCTATATACGGCAGAAGTATTTATTTCTTTTAGAAAGACCATTAATTAGCCAGATCTCAATTCAGTGAGTGAGAGTGTACATCTGGAAGTTCTTATGTTTTATTTCTATTTTTATAGTTATGAATTCATGGTTGTAGACATTACAAAAATAGAGAGAGAGAGGGAATGGGGAGAGAGATTGAGGGAAAGAAAAGTGTGATAGAAAGGAAAGGAAGATAAAAGGAAAAACAAAACCAATAGGGAATGAGCCAACAGGGGCAGAGAGAGACTAATCTAATACTGACAATAATCTGATCCTTTTTAAAACCCAAACTGGAGTGTCAGTTTTAATTTAATATATCATCTTCATTCTTATGTGTGCTAAAGGGTCTATTACCAAGCATTGTCAAATCTTGGCCCATTACCTAATAAAGATGAAGTTTAAAATCCTACTAACTAATCAATACTTGCCTCAAAATATTCTTGGATGAATCAAGTTATTGCTGGATCTATATTAGTTGAATTTATATATTGCACTTTACATTTGCATCTTATCACAATTTATCAACTCAATCCAACAAAATACTACACTTAAAAAATAATCTCTTTCCATGGGAGAAACATCATCAGTCTTTGGCTACTCCTTTTCTTGTGTGTCTGTGATTTGCTGATCTTTGTATTTGCTACTTTCTGTGAGATTGGTTCCAAATTCAAATATGTCCTTCATGTTGACATTTCTTCTAAGCCACGTTGAATGCCCAAGACCACTTAAGCTCTAACATAAAATTTTAGGAAAGCAGCTTAAAGATGCTTTATTTTAAAATTTCTCTGTAGGTTTGAATGTTTAAGAAGTGTCTCATATATCTCAGTTGTAATTCTTTCTTCTAAATTATGAGCACTTGCTATTGATTCATCTGGTTTCCTTGGCTAAAAAATAAGGACCATAAATACCTGTTTTAGTATAAGGCATCAGAAACTAAAAGTTCATGAATGATTTTGACAAGAATAATAAAAAATCAAGAGCTGGTGAAAAGGCGTTAATAAATGCATGAGCAGAAAGAAACAAAGCAAAACTATGAATTTAGAAAAGAATTTTCAGTAATTGGGGATAATGCAGTTAATTATTTGGTAATACAAAGGAAGTGCACCATATATAGATCAAGGAAGGCAAACATTAACATTTTCAAGGGGCTATTAAAGTCACAGGAAGGGCTTGACAAAATGCAGGTTTCCGCTACTTCAAGACCTCCTGAATCAAAATCTCTGAGGGTAGACTCTGAGAAAAGTATATTTCAAAAAATGTTCTCAGGTGATTTTGTATAAAATCACAGCAAAACGTGAGAACATATACTATGGAGCGTAATTATACAGAAAAACTCTGAGGCATTATATTATTTCTGGATTGGGAAGGAAGAATGAGAGAAATAGTTGTCATGTATTATTAGTCTGTTATGTGCTGTCATTGGATGATGAACTTTTTATACTCACAGGTTCCCATACAACTGGACCACAATTCTATGTTGTAGAGATCAGCAATTCAATATTAAAGATGAAGATCCAGGAGGTGATTTTTTTTTTTTTATCTAAATCACTGCTATAGGAAGGTAGAGAAATGGAATTCATACTCCAATTTACCTGACTCTCTCATTCTACTCTACCACACTAAGTTTTTCTTCACCAGTACTTACAAAATGAATATTTTAGAAATGCTGTTGCAGTGATTTCGTATCATGTCTAGGCTGTGCTTCAGGATGAAGAAGAGTACATCAGCAATTCTGAGGAGCTTAGTCACCAGATGCTTTTTAAGACCTTCATCCATTTTTAAAAGCCCTTTAGGTAAAAGTATCTTTCTCAGTTAAGAAGGTTTATACTAGGGCGCCTGAGTGGCTCATTCGTTAAGCATCTGCTTTCGGCTCAGGTCATGATCCCAGGGTCCTGGGATCGAGTCCCGCATCGGGGTCCTGGGATCGAGTCCCGCATCGGGGTCCTGGGATCGAGTCCCGCATCGGACTCCCTGCTCGGCAGGAAGCCTGCTTCTCCCTCTCCCACTCCCGCTGCTTGTGTTCCTGCTCTGGCTATCTCCGTCTCTGTCAAATAAATAAATAAAATCTTAAAAAAAAAAAAAAAAGGAAGGTTTATACTAATATCCCAGAAAGACTGATCCAGGTTGCACACCAGCCAATTACGTTATGTGTTGCTCTCCTTATAATCCAATAAAACCTTGCTGTTTAGAACACTATGACTTTCCCATCCTGCTATCTTTCTCTCTGTATTCATCAACAGTTTTGAATTTTGGGTTGTGGCTTCCCTGTATTATTTTTAAAGAAAAAAGATAGGGACATCAATTTAATTGAAACCAGTAAAATGAGAGATTCATTACCATGATTTTATTGAAAAGCAAGAAATAAAATGTCCTTGGCTTTAGAGCTAATGGTCCTTTCAAGAGATCTTAAGATCTTTGGCTGTGGCCATGATAGTCACCACCTTCTAAAAATTCAGGAGAAACTCAGGTTGTTTGGAGCCTATCCAAAGGTGTGAGTTCCTATCTTGCAATCATTGCTATAGCAATTTATGAGTCAATCTGAATAAGGCAGCTCTGTAACTCTGTAACTTTGGATGTTCAACAAGCAGCACCTCCTTCCATAGTTCTTGACTACAGGTTGGAGAGCGGGGTTTAAGGGCAACATTGAGCTCTCTTGTGTAATTGTATATGACTGCATCCTCCAAGCTGGAGAGAACTGAGCTATGGACCATCTCTGTCCAGACCTCAAAAAATTGCTATTTATGCTTTATTGCCCGTCTTCCTATATCTAATGGTCTCTAGTGATTATCATATGTTTCAACTTTTCCATTTTCTATATATCTTACCAATAGGGGAATGGTGGGAGTTTGAGTATCTGGACTTTCATGAAGGTGAGCCAGTCAGATTTTAGATATTCATTCCCTAAAATTGGCTTTGAAATCTGATATTCCCTTCTCCCTCTTTTCTTTTTTTTCCCTTCCTTCCTGCTTCCCTCCCTCCCTCTCTCACTCACCCTCTCTTTTTCTCCCTTTTTTCCTTTCTTTTTTTCCTTCCATAATACACTAAATGAAATTTATAGCCCACAGATTAGGTATTTACTTGGTCTTCACTCACAACTTATTGACTAGACAATAACTCATGGATGCATTTTATTTGCTGTTTGTATTTTGAGTTAGTGATAGTTTTTCTGGCCTCTATAATCTAAGAAAACATTTGCTCAAACAAATTCTGATTTCTTTTTTTTTAAGATTTTATTTATTTATTTGAGAGAGAGAGAGAGCAAGAGATTGAGAGCACGAGCAGGATGAGGGGCAGAGGGAGAAGCAAACTTCCCGCTGAGCAGGGAGCCTGATGCAGGGCTTGATCCCGGGACTCCGGGACCATGACCCAAGGTGAAGGCAGACATTTAACTGACTGAGCCACCCAGAGCCCCAAATTCTGATTTTTTAAATGCCAATTTGCTTACACTAATGATATAGTGTGATATTTCTCTCTCTTGAGGGAAAATAAACTAGTTAGAATTCATGACTTAAGGATACCTCTATTTTCTCTCATTCTATACATACCCTAGTATTTCCAGGAGGAAAGGGGGATACTTACTCATGGGAAATCATTCTCAATTCCATAGTCACCTACCACTCATTGGCCACTGTGGTTAAGGAAGTAATAAGAAATATTAACAAAAATGTCTATGTAAGGAAGCTCATTGCAGTAAAATTTATACTGATCTATAATGATAAATAAATGTGTAGCAAGAGTAATGTTTAAGTAAACTATGACATACCCAAAATAGTGTATTTTGCATTGATTAAAATGTTTTTGAAGACTTGTTTATAATGTGAGAAAAAATTAAGTGATTGGTAAAAACAAAGAGACACAAAATTATAAATGGGGACAAAATAAAGGCTTAAGGAAATGGATCCAAATATAAGATTTATATGTCATTTTGAGCTTATGTCTGACATAACACTTACAGTCATCAGCCACATTGGCATCCTCAATTATTCTTTTTTTTTAACTCCCACTTTTTTTATTCTTATGTTCAATTAGCCAGCATATAGTACATCATTAGTTTTTGATGTAGTGTTCAACAATTCATTAGTTGCGTATAACACCCAGTGCTCATCATAACACATGCCCTTCTTAATAACCATCACCTGGCTACTCCAGCCCCCACCTCCTCCCTCCTGTAACCCTCAGTTTGGTTCCCAGAGTCCAGAGTCTCTCATGGTTATCCTTAATCATTCTTGAACAAACCGGGCAAATTCTCACTCAGTGCATTGACTTTTGGAATGTTCTTCCCCCACTTATCAGCTTGACTCACTCTCTTCAGGTCTTCGCCTAAATATCACCATCACAATACTTCTTCTGTGATCACTCTTTAAAAACTGTAACCTCAATCCCTCTTTTTCTTCTTCTCTATTTCTCTTCTTGATGCCCAATTCTTGTTAACTAGTTGTAGCACATATGTACCTAATTTCTTCTTACTCATTTTTCCCCATAAGAATATACCTCTCATGAGGGTGATGATTGGGTCCATTTTGTTCTTGTTCTTTATTCTATCCCCTGCTACGCATTATTCGCACTATTGCCAGGCACTTTGTAGACTGTTAATAACTATTTGTTGAATGAATTGATAAATAAATGAGTTAATTTTGTTTATATGCTTTGCTTTATACTTTTTAAATTTAAACTTTGAATAATTTTGATGTTATATTCTACCATTAAATTTTTTAAAAAAGATGTGAAAAAAATTTTTTGAGATGAGTTTCATTATTATGGCTGTATCTTCCTCTTCTTTTTCCTCCAGTCACTAATGATAAGAATTTTGTTGTACTGTAAAATGAAGTACTCCAGGTTTTTTTTTTCTAATGCTAGAAATGAAAGGAAATCTAAAAGAAAAGTGTTTCCTTAAAGCAGAGATGTTCTTAAGTCTTATGAGTAGAGAGAATTGCCATGTACATATTACAAGGGCATAACTAGATTAAGAAGAATTGAAAGAATTAAGTTATCTATTAAGAGTTTGTTTTCAGGGCGCCTGGGTGGCTCAGTCAGTTGTGTCTGCCTTTGGCTCGGGTCATGATCCCAGGGTCCTGGGATGGAGTCCCGCATCGAGCTCTCTGCTCAATGGAGGGCCTACTTCTCCCTCTCCTCTTCACTCCTGTTCTCTCTCCCTCTCTCAAATAGATAAATAAAATCTTTAAAAAAAAAGAATTTGTTTTCAAATGTCTAGAAACTTTAAGAATGCTAGACATTTTATAAGTTCAGTACATAAACTCTGCAAAGATGTAAATGAATTATAAAAATATTTGAAATGCAAAATAAACACTTCGGTACAAAAATATAAAGAAAATGGAAAATTTGAAATGAATGTTTAATTAAATGTCCATAAAAGACAGCAATGTTTCAGCCTCCAACTCTTTTGCTCATTTACGAGCCACACTTTTAACATTATTACTTTCTATTAATACCTAAATAAAACAAAGACATAGCATTATTACTTTCTATCAATACCTAAATAAAATAAAGACATAAGCCAATTTAATCTGGATTTCATTTTATGGTCAATTATTCACTATGATCTCTAGCATTGCTTAGGTTACCAGTCACTGCTCTACCTACATATACTGCTATCCCTTTCTATTAGGAGATTAAAATTTTATTTGTTTTTGCTTTTGTTAAAAGTAAAAACAGTCAAATATTCCTCGGGACTTATCCAAGAAAAATTCGAAGTAAAAAACTTGGAAAAGAGAAAATGCAAACTAATCCATGGAGGTTAGAAGTAGAGGTTGATTTAAAAAATGCATGGGGGAAATTTGGGGGTAATGGAAATATTATGTATCTTGATTGCTATGTGAGTTCGTAGTGTATACATTGACCAAAACTCGATAACTGTACGCATAAGATGGGTGCAGTTCATTTTACGTAAATTATATTTCAATAATGTTGATAATGTTAGAAGAGAACTTTAGAAAACTGAGTGAGGTTAAGGATAACACTGTAATTTGCTTCAAACATCGTTTTCCTCCAGTCAATTCCCTATTCAAAAGCCATCAGTGTCTCCAACCTCACAATACTCTCTATAGCTGGCCTCAAGCCAAACTTACACAACCCCATCTCTTATCATGCATCTACACAAACCCTTTATTCTAGAGAGCCAACTTTTCACTCCTCTCAGTATATGCCTTCCTCATTCCTAACATTCCCCTCTTCTTCATGTCATTCCTTCACCTCTGCCTGCAATCCTCTGCACTTAGCCAGTAAATACTTGTTCATCAAATCACCATATCTGAAATTTCTTTCTCCCCCTGAAACCTCCCTGGATCCCAAAAAGGAGTCTTTCTTAAAACCTTATCCTGAAGATTTTATCTCCAATACTTTTCTATATCTATAGTTTACTTATTTACTTATTTACTTATTTATTTGGCTTTTAATGCATGCCTCATTATCCTAAAAGGACTTTAACCTCTCTGATCTCAGATATCTCATTTTCCTGCTATTAAATTCTCCCGTATGTTCTGCATTTCATAGGTGCTCATTCATTATCCATTGATGGATAACCTACACGCTATACACAGCTTTACACTGCATGGAAATAAAAAAATGTCAAGGAGCCAAAGATATATCGTTTCTACTTTTGCAGATGGGGAAGGTGGATAACTATAATTAGGAACAAAGAAGAAACATAATGAATCAATTTGATAGCAAATAATAACACAAGAAGATAAGTAGGCTTTCATTTTCTCAGATAGTTCAATGGAACAATGTAGATGAAGAATGATGGAGGAAGAGATAAAACTATTGTAATTACAGTTGCCTTCAATTTCATCATATTAATTCAGAAACCCTGGCAACTGTGCTCCACAGGAGACAGAAAATGATGAATGTGGCAAATTACCACTTCCTATAGCCATGTGGGAGTATTTCTCAAACTGATTCTTATCAATGGACAAAGCGGGACCAGAAAATTAGTGTCACTGAAGTGAAACCTTTTCAATTTAATTATATCAGGTAAAACCATGAAATTGAAGCTGATTATTTACAAAACACAATTTATAACTTTGAAGAGATTAGCCAGAAAAATAGTTTAAGAAAAGGGATGAGTTATACACATTGGAGGATGAAAGCTATAAAAAATAATGTATGTTGAGCATGTACATTACTTGAAATGATCTTTATTCTCCATAGTTTTTTTTTTTAATTTGGAAAAAAATTGCATCATCTAATTGCTAATGAGTATTTGCTAAATACCCAATGTGTGTCAGATACTGGTGAGGTCCCATGGTTGAGTTATGAATAAGGCACAGTTCTTTCCATTAAATAAAGTTAGTGGGTGATTGAAAAGAATAAGTGAGAATTTTAATAGAGGGTGGTGAGTCCAATGATGCAAATGAGTGCAGTGATACAGGAGCAGATAGAAGAGGCTGGAGTGCAATTGGAGTCAGGAATGTTATCTCACAGTAGGGTAACATAGGAATGTTGTCCCCGATAGCAACCAGAACAAAGGATGTTAGGATAGGCCTGTCAGAGGGAACAATATGTGTACAAGAATAGGGTCATGCGATATCATATTTGTTTAAGATTTATTTGTAAGAACTATGAACTTCGGGTGTCTGGGTGGCTCAGTCAGTTAAGCGTCTGCCTTCGGCTCAGGTCATGATCTCGGAGTCCTGGGATCGAGTCCCACATGGGGCTCCCTTTTCAGCGGGGAGTCTGCTTCTCCCTCTGTCCTTCACTCTGCTTGTGCTCTCTCTTGCTCTCTCTCTCAAATAAATAAATAAAACCTTTTTTAAAAAAAAAAAAAAGAACTGTGAACCTCCTAGAAGAAAACATGGGAATAAATCTCCTTGACATGAGTCTTGGTAATGAATTTTTGGATATAATACCTAAAGCACAAGCAATGAAATAAAAAATAAACAAGTGGATTACATCAAACTAAAAAGAAACCATCAACAAAGTGAAAATATGACCTATAGATTGGAAAAAAAATATTTGCAAACCATATAACTGATAAATGGTTAATATCCAAAATATATAAAGAACTCATGCAACTCAATAGCAAAAACCAAATAAATAACAATTAAAAATGGGAGAAGGGCCTCAGTAGTTATTTTTCCAAAGAAAATATATGAAAGTCCAACAGGTTCATGAAAAGATGCTCAACATCACTAGTCACAGGGAAATGCAAATTAAAACCACAATGAGATATCATCTCATGCCTGTTAAAATGTCCAACATCAAAAAGACAAGAGATAACAAATGCTTGTATGGATGTGAAGAAACAGGAACCTTGTGTACTGTTGGTGGGGATGGTGTAGCCACGTGGACAACAAGATGGAGGTTCCTCAAAAAATTAAAAATAGAACTACCATATAATCCAGCAAATCCACTTCTGGAAATATATCCAAAAGGAACAAAAACGGTAACTTTAAAAGATATCTGCACCCCGATGTTTATGACAGCATTATTTATAATAGCGAAGACATGAAAACAACCTAAGTACCCAATAATTGATGAATAAAATTGTATGTGGATATGTATGATAAATAATATACATATATATACATATAGATAGCATATATATTGTATATACTATTTACAATATATATAATGTTACTTATAATATAATACTATATAATGGAATATTATTCAGCCATAAAAAATGAGGAAACCTTACCACTTGCACAACATGGATAGACCTTGAGGGCATTATGTAAGTGAAGTAAGTCAGACAGAAAAAGACCAATACTGTATAATCTCACTTATATGTGGAATCTAAACAAAACAAAAAAATCCCACCAAACTCATAGAAAAAGAGATCAGACTTGTGCTTAGCAGAGGTGGGAGCGGGGAAGGTGTAGTTGGAGAGGAGGGTGGTCATAGCTACAAATTTCCAGTTATATGCTATATAAGTACTAGGAATGTAATGTGCAATGTGGTGACTACAGTTACCACTGCAGGATGATATGTAGAAAAGTTGTTAAGAGTAAATCCTAAAAGTTCTCATCACAAGGCTGATTTTTTTTGTTCTTTTCTTTTTATCATATCTATATGAAATGATGGAAGTTAGCTGAACCTATTGTGATTATTTCACAATATATGAAAATCAAGCAATCATACTATATATCTTAAACTTGTAGAATGATGCATGTCAATTATTTCTCAATAAAGTGTGTGGGGGAAATGTGGTATATATGTACAATGGGATATTATTCAGCCTTAAAAAGAGAAGGGAAGCCTGCTGTATACAACAACATGGATGAATCTGTAGGACATGATATTAAGTGAAGTAACAGACACAGAAGAACTGATAGTACATGAGGTATAAGAAAGGGTCAAATTAATAGGGTCAGAGAGTAGAATGGTGGTTACCAGGGGCTGAGGGAAGGGGGAAATGCCAGTTGCTATTCAGAAGATTAAAGTTTCAGTTATGCAAAGTGAGTAAGTTCTAGAAATCTGCTGTGCAACATTTTGCCTTTAGTTAACTACACTGAATTGCATGCTTACAAATTTGTTAAGAGGGTAAGTCTCCTGCTGTGTTCTTACCATGGTAAAAAAATATATATATATGGGAAAAATGTTAGAGAAAAAAATGACTTGCCTAAAGTCATGCAGCTATTAAATGACAATTCTGAAGCAGGCACACATATGCACACACATAAACACACACATACACAGATTAATTTGTAAGCCTCTATTGATTCCTGTTGTAAACTAAGCTAAGCTAGTTTGGCTGGTCAAAATCAGTATGTCCTCTTTTTTTTTTTTTAATTAATTTATTTTTTTTAAAGATTTTATTTATTTTTTAGAGAGCGAGCGAGAGGGAAACAGCATGAGAGGGGAGAGGGTCAGAGGGAGAAGCAGGCTCCCCGCTGAGCCGGGACCCCGATGTGGGACTCGATCCCAGGACCCTGGGATCGTGACCTGAGCCGAAGGCAGACGCTTAACCATCTGAGCCACCCAGGCGCCCAATCAGTATGTCCTCTTACGTGACTATGGATAGTCTCTGATTTGGAGAGTAAGAAAGGAGCTACATGTCTTTTTGTCCAGGTAGGATGTTCAAGTGAATGCAGTGCTTGGTCCACATTTTGTTACACAGATAATCATTTACTATCGTCATGCACAAAACTGGCTACTTTTGGAAGCTAAGCTTTGTGCAATTCCTGCTCATTTTCTTTTTCATTTGATGACAAGTACTTGCATGAAAAATTCACTCCAATTCAAATGCAATGATATTCTGATGGAAGAACCAGTCAACGTTCTAGATAAATCAGGTTCAGAATTTTCCATTAAACGAAGTAGTACATTATCAAGTGGAGATCTACATTTATGCTCTTTCAAAGGTATTCAGTTTGTAAGTTAGCCAGATCCTGTATCTCATTCGCGCTTAACAACAGAAAAGCTTGTCTAAATCTTTAGCCGATCTTGTGTCTTTAATATTTGTCATTTCAAAAAGAAAATTTAATTCTAAACCCAAATTATGCAAATTTTGTACCTTCTTGTGCCAATTTACATAATGACTTGAAACATTTTCCATAGGTGTCTTAGGAAAGTGAACTGTTGAATAGGATACTTCAAATATTAAGTAACTGCCCCTGGGTTTAGATTGAAATTAACTTACACACATACACATTCTCCTGCCCCTACAGAATTATATTAAGCTAAATAATAGACAACAGTTCCTCAATAACAAAGTTTCCTGGCTTCGAGGTAGTTCACAAGGCAAACAGACACGTATATCACTAACTGTAGCAGGTGAAACACACAAACCCTGCTGATTTGACTATAGTTCAACTATAATGCAGAGAAGAAAAATATTGAAGTCTGACTGGAGAAAAAGCTGGAATTAGTAAAGCTTTCAAAAAAGGACATGATATTAAATTGGTTCTTGCTTTAATAAGTAGTATTTCAACAAGGAGGAAAAGAAAGTTTCAGACCAAGGGAATAATATGAATAAAGCAAAAGATACTAAGGTTTCAAACTACAACAGTGGTGGCAGGAGTGAAGACAGTTTCATAACACTTTCCTTTTTTTCCACGTAAGGGTATAGGGAATTGACAAATAAAATTGTATATATTTAAAGTATACAGTGTGATGATTTGATATATAACGTACACACTGTGATATATTTACCATAATCAAGAGGATTATTAAAACTCACTCTTTTTGTTTGGGATTGACCAATCTGGCCTTAGGGTGGGAATCTCAAGGCACTCCACCCAGGGAACCTAATAAAGACATATGTCCCGGGCTCTGCCATTCTCTCTGTCTGCACCCTGCCTTGATCTCCCCATGCGGCCCCTCAAGACATTCTGTACTTCTTGCAGGAAGTAATTAGACTGCAAGTAATAAACTTCTCTACTTCAATACCCTTGTGGTCTTTTGTTGAACCGTGGCTCACCATCTGACACCCTGGAGCTCTACTTAGTAAACATTAATTTAACAAAGTCACAACCTTCTCGGTATTTCACTGGGCTACTTCCTTTATTAAAAGGTGCAACTGATGAGATAAATGACAGGTGGATATGCTTTCTCCACATTCAAAATGATATTTCAAATTTATATATTTGTTTGCAAAATATCTGAAAATTGCTGTTCAGATTTTAATAGGCAGGTGGCCTACTTGCAAATTAACCCCCAAATCTCAATGGGCTAACTTGACGAAGTTTATTTCACACTCACATTATACATCTAATGTGGGCTGAGGGTTATTTCACAGAGTTAGCGTAGAGTCTGCCATCACGTAGCTCTATCACCTGGAACATATGGTTTTCAGCATCCCGGGAAGACAAAGCATAGAGGTGGTGTACCAGTTTTTAAATACTTACTCTCACTGTCCAATGACCAGAACTGATCACGTGTTCCTCTCCTAACTGTAACAGGGGCTGAGAAATGTAGAGCTGTGGATAGAATATTTGCTGAGCAATACTATCTATCATTGACTTTTATGGATGAATTAGGAATTGGTGGGAGTTGTATAGAGTGTTCCATGCAGGGAATTCATTGTTCAAATTATACAGTTCAAGGGGCCATCATTTACAAAGGAAATGGCTTCTGGGCTATCTAGAGAATGGCATAACACTTTTTGAGGTATGGCAAAATTTTGCCCCAGAGACACTTGATCAAGTGCAATTTGCAATTGAGATTGAGACTCCTCTGGGAGAATTCAGCTCCTAGACGGAAGGGATGATTGGAAGTTAGCCTCAAAGTTAGGAATGGGCATATCTCAGAGACTGTCAGGCTTCTGTCAACCTATTCCTACTCTTACACAGCATGCTTTGTGACCAACCTTATGTACAGGGCCAAGTAGGCCATACGATAAGTGACCTGGAAACTTTTAGGAGGCTTGCATGGAGTTAAACCTTGTGTTTGACTGCATTAACACTATCTTCTTGTCAACTAATTTAGATTACATTTAGAAAACATTGTGTAATTGCACCTTTTTGTTTAATTTTTGTTTTAGTTTTAGTTTGTCAATCAACATACAAAAACTATATCTTAGGCCTTTGAAACTTCAAATATTTTCCCTATGTTCTTAGTAACTGATGATGAGAAATGTGGAAGAAAATATTCTGGAAGAAAATATATTCCTATAATTGCTTCTGTGAATGAACGTTTAAAAAATAATCTTCAAGAAGTTTTTTTATTCTGTGTGTGTTTACATGGGCACATTCATATCCACATGCATACCTGCAAGCAATCCTTTTTGCCTTGAAAATCCTAGATCTTTCTGCTTTGTTTAAGCTTAATACAGCTCTGAATGGCCTAGCATGACAGTGTTTGCAGAGCCATGCCCCTGAACATTTTTCATTTCATACGTCATTTACAACTGGCCCAGGTGATCCCATATATTCTGGACCTATATTCTTTCACCACAGAAAGTTAAAGTAAAGCACATGTTTATCCATAAAAAAAATGCAGACCAATCATGCACTGCCTCTTCTTTTCTAGCATTCTACTTCACCCCATCAGATTGCTAGCTAACTGGAAAAAAGAAAGGTTGATGCTCCTCCAAGATATAAACCAAATTTCAGATTTCACTACTGCCGCTTGTTTATATGGAGGAATTCATCTCTCTCCTGCATTCTGACTTGCTGCCTGAAAACTATCACTGAAAAAAAAGAAAAGGTTGAGAGATAAATACCATCAGGCCAATTTCCAATCAAGCATTCCTGTGCCCACAGTCCCAGAGTTCAAGATAGTCTCTTCCAAGTCAACAACCTAAAATTACCATGACTAAAGGGGCTGCCTTTCCTTGTACGACTATAAGGATTTTAGTCCAAAAGCAAATTTTAGCAATGATGTAGAAGTGAAGCACATTAACAGTGAGAAGCTTGGAGCTTCTATACTTCCTAAAACAGACCCTTTATTCATCTTATCTGCTTGGGGATTTATATGTACAATTAAAAGTAGTTTGGCTCATGGTGATTTGGTTAAGAAAAGGCACCTTCATTTTAGAGGCTGTTCAAAGATTAGAAAGGCTGGTAGAGTCTGTTGAAACTGCACAATTCTTAGATCTTTGTGCTGTTTTTTTCTACACTCTTATACTCAGACCCCCCAATGAACCCAAAACAAGGGAAATTTATGAGACCTTGGATTAACCAGTGGTTTCTTCAATGTGATACCTAAAGCTCAAGCAAACAAAGAAAAATAGATAATTTGGACTTTATTAAACTTAAAAACTTTTGTGCTTCAAATAACACTATCAAGAAAATGAAAAGACAACCCACAGAGTAGGAGAAAATATTCATAAATCATAATCTGATAAAGGCCAATATCAAGAACATACAACTCAACCGTAAATGGGCACTAATCCAATTGAAAAATCGGCAATGATTTGAATAGACATTTCTCCAAAGATGATGTGCAAATGACCAATAAGCACATGAAAAGATGTTCAATATCATTAGACATCAGGGAAATGTAAATCAAAACAATAATGAGATACCACTTCATATCTCACTGTTGGCTAGAATGTGTAGAAATTAGAACTCTCGTACACTGCTGTTGGGAATGTAAAATGGCAGTCATTTTGACAAACGGTTTGGCAGTTCCTCAAAATGTTAAACGTAGAGTTACAATATGACAACAGGAACAATTCTACTACTAGTTATATAACCAAGAGAACTGAAACCTATTCACACAAAAACTTGCACAGGAATGTTCATAGTAGTATTATTCATAATGTCCAAAAAGTAAAAACAATCCAAAGATTCCATCCATTGATGAATGCATAAATAAAATGTAATATATCCATACAAGGGATTATTAAGCTATATAAAGGAATGAGGTACTAATTCATGCTACTACATGAATTAACATTGAAAATAATATGGTGAATGGAAAAAGCTAGAAAAAAAAAAGCCACAAATGGTATGATTCCACCTACACAACATGTCTAGAATAAGCAATTTTATAAAGACTAAAAATAGGTTAGTCGGGGTGTTATGCTGAGTGAAATAAGTCAATCAGAGAAAGACATGTATCATATGACCTCACTGATATGAGGAATTCTTAATCTCAGGAAACAAACTGAGAGTTGCTGGAGTGGTGGGGGGTGGGAGGGATGGGGTGGCTGGGTGATAGACATTGGGGAGGGTATGTGCTTTGGGGAGGGTATGTGCTATGGTGAGCGCTGTGAATTGTGCAAGACTGTTGAATCACAGATCTGTACCTCTGAAACAAATAATGCAATATATGTTAAGAAAAAAAAAAAGAAGATAGCAGGAGGGGAACAATGAAGGGGGGAAATTGGAGGGGGACACGAACCATGAGAGACGATGGACTCTGAAAAACAAACTGAGGGTTCTAGAGGGGAGGGGGGTGGGAGGATGGGTTAGCCTGGTGATGGGTATTAAAGAGGGCATGTTCTGCAAGGAGCACTGGGTGTTATGCATGAACAATGAATCATGGAACACTACATCAAAAACTAATGATGTAATGTATGGTAATTAACATAACAATTTAAAAAAGTAAAAAAAAAAAAAAATAGGTTAGTGGTTGCCAGGGCCTGGTGGTAGAGAGAAATAGAGAGAAATGGTACTTCCACATCGATATGAAGTTCTTTTTGGGTGATAAAATGTTCTGGAATTATGTAGTGCTGATGGTTACCCAATCTTGTTAATATGTAGAAAATCACTAAATTTCACCTTCTAAAACAATGAATGTTATTGTTTGAATTATATCTCAATAAAAATTAAAAAATTAAAAAGACTTGACCCTGCTGCCTGTCTAATTATTTACTTATCAATATCTGGTGTCTTGTGTAGCGCCTGATATTTAGTAGACATATAATAAGGTTTTGATAAAACTTCCTTTCTGCTGATTTTTTTTTATTGTTTCCTCTGGTAGTGCCCCCTTATACTTTGTTTTAACTCCCGAGATGTCCATTGTACCTTTCTCAGCCACTTTGGTCTACCAGAATTTTTCTATCTCACAAATTCAGTCTTTTGTATCTTTGATGTACATTCTGGGAAGGAAGGGAGGAAAGAAGGAAGGAAAGAAGGAAGAAAGGAAGGAAGGAAGGAAGGAAGGAAGGAAAGAAGGAAGAAAGGAAGAAAGAAAGAAAGAAAGAAAGAAAGAAAGAAAGAAAGAAAGAAAGAAAGAAAGAAAGAAAGAGAAAAAGAAAGAAAGAGAAAAAGAAAGAAAGAAAGAACAAACTGACTCATTAACTCTAAAATAAAACTATCCTAATATGTTCCTGGGAGAATTGGTTCAGATTCCTTCTATCTAAAGAGGGTCTATCATTCTGTGATAATTCTGTCTCCAATTTAGAATTTCTCCCACCCTTTAGTCATTCAAAAAATATGATTAGAAAATGCCCACATTTTTAAGACCTAGAATTATTGTCAAAGTTGTTGTGGCCTGGGCACAGATCTCCAAGCATCAACAGTGCTGTTCCTAGAAGTGGAAGACCATAAGCAGGGAGAGGTGGAGAAAAAAAATAAAACAAAACATTAACCAAACAACACGACTATAAAAATACATTTCTTAACTGGAATCAGAACTGGAATCTTATTGCAAGATGCAGCGTTGCTGAGAAAGACTTGAAGACATAATAGAGTACAGAATTTGCTGGGATGTGGGGGTTAAGAAAGAAGGAGCTGAGTCTCAGTAGTGATTTCCAGCTAAGTTTCTTTCCCCAAGATTTGATTAGCCTACATGATTACTTATCCTGGGAAGTCATTTTAATACTCTTGGTCACCATTCTTGACCTGTCATTTGATGAAGCTGATTGAGAGAACTGACATAAGGAATATTTAGGTCTAAAATTTACCAACTTTCTTAATTTCCCAAGGTTCTACTGTCCTCTCAGTCAAAACTTTCATTAAGGACAAAATGTGGCTCTAGGCTAGTGACACACATAACACCATTAAAGGAAAGGTGAAGAACAGTGAAGGGTCTGACATGCCACATCTAACACCCAGCTGCAAGCTAACAAGTTAGTGTGCTGGTCACACATGTAAAGGAGAAGCACCAGACCTGAGTCAGAGCACCTTAGCCGTACTGCTTCCCAAGCTCCCGTTCCCCATGGGACAACACACCGAGGGCTTGATGCTACCTGTGCGTGCGGTGAGGGTTGACCACTGCTAACCCCAAAAGTAGGAGACAACAGAGCTTACGTGGGGTACAGATCTGTTCTTCTTCCCTGGGTGGAGGGAGAAAAAGAGAGAAATAGAGAGAAAGGATGGTGGGAGAGGGAAAGAGACATCCTTTTACTCTGGAATCCTTTGCAAGGGAAAGGCAAGGTCCCCCTGCTATATACCACTTGGAATGTAAGCAAATGGCTCCGGAGTAGATAGGTTTTTTAAGTCCTTCTAACTTCTGAAGCATGTTTACCATTCAAATCCTTTAACTCAGGTTACAAGTATTCTTTATTCAGAAAACCCAGGCTTTTCAGAAGTGTGAAAATATGCATGGAGAGTTTTTCATCAACAGAGGGCATTAGGATTTCCTGAAATTTAAAATAAACAGATCGCAGGGATTTGGGGTTGTTTATTTGGAGGTAAAGAAAAAGAAAGGAGTTTGCCTTTTTATAAACAAACTCAGTCCACTAGAGCTGAACCAAAAGATGATATTTTGTTGAGAAACACACAATAACAAAATAAATGATAATATTAATGGAATGCGCAGGAATTCCAGCATGTAAGTTACTGGCATCATCTGAGACACAATTTTTGTGATACGTTTGGAAACATTTTGCATATAGAAACCTATTTGACATTTTCCACACTTAGTGCAGGAGTGCACATGGCTGAGGGTATACTATGTTTTCTTGTCTTGATGACTTATCCAGTGAGATGTCATATTATATCTGATCTCGACTTCTATCTGGGCATACCTCCCTCTGCTCCTTTGTCTTAGTGGCTCCATATTATATTGCAAATAGAAACAGGCAACATCCCTAGGAAAGCCAGACCCATCCAGGTCTCACTGACACAGAGTCTGTGCAGTTGCCATTATTGGTGAGTCACATTGATGATGTAATTGATCAAGCTGAGTACCACGTCTTGCCCTGAAGCCTTAACCCTGGACTTAGAGATACTTTGATCCATCCATTTCATACCTCCAGTGTTCTCTTTGAATACACTCATTACTGGTAGCTGATTGATCTGAATCTTCTTTTTGGCTGCTGAAGAGTGCTTGGCCTTTTTCTTTCTTTCTTTTTTTTTTTAAAGATTTTATTTATTTGACAGAAAGAGACAGCAAGAGAGGGAACACAAGCAGAGGGAGTGGGAGAGGGAGAAGCAGGCTTCCCGCCGAGCAGGGAGCCCGATGAGGGGCTCGATCCCAGGACCCTGAGATCATGACCTGAGCCGAAGGCAGTTGCTTAACTAACTGAGCCACCCAGGCACCCCTGATCTCATTTAATTTTAAAGGAAACTATTTTATTGGTCAGAATAATCAGAAAATTGTACATTATAATGCTTGATTTGCAGATTCTTGAAGGTCTTCAAACATATTCATTGGAAATTCTAAAGAGATCCCATAATGTAAACAACATACTAATGCCAAAGATTTTAGCTACTATGGATTATCAAAAGTTTGTTTTTGTGTGTATTTGTCGGTGGAGGCGGTTAAACCCGCTATAAGATGGACATCTGATGATAATGCCTTTTCAATTAACTTTTTTTTTTTTAAAGATTTTATTTATTTGACAGAGAGAGACAGCGAGAGAGGGAACACAAGCAGGGGAGTGGGGGAGGAGGAAGCAGGCTTCCCGCTGAGCAGGGAGCCCGATGCGGGGCTCGATCCCAGAACCCTGGGATCATGACCCGAGCCGAAGGCAGACGCTTAACGACTGAGCCACCCAGGCGCCCCATGCTTGGCCTTTTTCAAAGGATCAATGTCCATACCTTTGGAGCAGATGTTAATGATGTTATTGCCACGCCTGTGGCACACTACTATCCATTCTTATTCATCCACTTGGGATTTAAACACCTCTCTCTTCCTGTTTTTGATTTCTGTGCTATTTTTGAGAGGGTACTATACAGTCTTATTTCCATGAATCATTCCTGTTGCTTTGATTCTTATCTTCTTCCAAGCTGCCATCAAGTTCCCACTGGTGGAGGCAACAACAAAACATAAATGATAAGGAGTATTGGCTTTGTTCCTGAAGAGTATTAGCAAATTTCATCATCAGACTCCTCCATAATCCCAAGATCTTTATTTATAGGAACAGCCTGGTAGGGTTCAAACTAAACAGAGTGCCAAGTTTAGTTACCCCACCCCAAATTTTATAACCAAATTGAATTGGCTTTCTCTGCAGAGATTGCTTGAATCATTGATGCCTAAAACACTCATGGACCTGTCCAAGGTGTAGGATTCTTCTAGGGGTGCATATAATTTTTATTCATTCTTGTAATGAAAGGCTTGATTCTTATAAATTTATTCATTTCCTCAAGATGGTTATTAGCAAGATGGGCAAAGAACATTCCAAACCTGTCTCTCCTAATGGCATTTGTGACTAGGCTGTGATGTATATCCAGAGAATTGTCTCAAAACAAACTCCTCTTCAGGTATAGAACATACCTACTTACAATCAAAACATCCAAAACAGGCTTCAGTTTCTTGAAACGAGCCTCAGGTATAGCTTTTTTTGAGTACCATAATTGATTTCATTCACAATGATGTTAATTGTTTCTTCATCCAGAAATAATTTAAACAGTCCCTTGGAACAGAGATACTATTGAATTTTTTAAATCTAAAAATCTGGCATGGATCACCTTGGAAAGTCTGGACTGATGTCTCTTCTGGTCTTCTTTAGAAGAACTCTTGACTCCTTTGGCTTCTTTCTTGCAGGTTCTATCCCTGGGTCAGAGATGCTGCCACCTGGATGATAATCCATTGGACCTACGGTACCTAAAGTATGGTGCTTTGCAGGTTGCTCACATTGCCTGCTTTCTCTCCTCCCGTGTCTTCCTCAGTATGGTCTCCTGTGGTGTTGTCTAAAGGTTGAGAGGAGTGTGGAGATGTAGATGGACTGGTCCCTTGAATGGGGGGCATCTTCTTGTAGTGCATTCAGAGTATCTATCAGCTTCAGAGGTCAGCCAGAAATGATGGCAAGGCTCTTGGGTGATAGGTCCTTGAAATATAGGTTGTAGATTATCATGGAAAGAGAGGTGAGCCAAAATTGGGCGAACTAGACATTATTTTTTAAGAGCTACAGACTCAGGAGAGAATGCTGGTCTTCTGGAGGCCCAGCACATCATTGCAATGGTTCCATTTAGAATCATCCCTTTGGTTGCTGCTGCATTGAAATCACCATACAGATTCAGGATTATCAAGGTGTGGCAGTTCATTTATTTAAAACTTTAATCACCATGTCTTATACATATCTCTATACCAAAAGAGCTTATAAGAGTTTAGGTAAAAGAAACTGAATGTCCTGAGACATCAGGACACAATACAATTCAATACAGCCAGGTATAGACCAGAATACAGTGAAAGTTTGAGTGTGGATATAGACTTGAGTTTACAAGTTTGCATGGAACACAGATTTAGGGTGGTTGGCAGACTATTCAGTTCTTGGAAACATTAAGTCATGTTATAGGGAAAGAAAGGCATATTGGTTACTTCTCAAGAAATTACATCCTTCTTCAAAACCTGGCCTAAATCCAATTAGGCCTACCAAAACAAAAGTCTATCCATTGAACACTGAGTTTATAAGAAGAGTGAAATACAAAATCAGCTCCCTAAGGGTAAAGTCAAGACTGTTGGCCAAAGAAGTCTGCTATGTGAAAATGATGATCAAGGCCAATTCTGTTTGTAGAAATTGCCTCTTTTCCCTTCTTTCCTTCCCTCTCTCTCTATATATATTTCTGATTTGTCCCACATGAACTGTGTGATTATATGATCAAGGGCAACTCTCTCAACCTTTTTGTGTTCTTCCATCTGGAAATGCTAGAATTAAACTATAGGATTTTTAAAACTCTCTTCAATTCTAACATTTTACACCAACATCAAATAATTAAGCATTGGTCCATTTTCCAACAACACAAATTTGGATAGAGGAAAACTAATGAATTGAATACCAGACTGATAATACTCTATCTGTACTTAGTATTGATTCCAGAAGTTCTCTTATTAGGTATTGTGAGATATGGGCTATTTTAACAAAATAAGGAAGCAAGATGAAGGAATTCATCTCTATATTTTGCAATACATTGCCTTTATTTGAAATAGTTTTCAATGACTTCTCATATTTTTCCATTCCAAAGATAGTCCCCAAACAAAACTAAACATTTGAGAAAAGTATTTTACCATCTCAGAAAAAAGAAGAGGGAGAGAGACTCATTGCTTTCCACAGATTTCCTCTGGAAGCAGAATTTCATGACAAATCTACAATCCATCCTGACTTAAGGAAAAAAAAAAAAAAAATATATATATATATATATTTATATATATATAATTATTTTCAAGTACTTACTAGGTAGAGATCACTGCAAAAGGAAAGGTAAGGAACACTAAGGATCATTAAAGACACCCTTGCCTTGAAAGTCCTGAAGATCCATTTGGAGAGAGAAAACACATTCATAAAAAAATAGCAAACAATATATTGTGTGAGGCGTGACAATAAGCCCCATAAAAACACACAGAAACAAGCCACACAAAAACGGGAAGTGGGGCACTCTAGATCCCGTTATTTCTGGCCCAAGGTTTTCAGCAAAAGACAGAGATTATGGAGACAAAAATATTGTGCACCAGTATGAAAAATCCCCCCCAAGAAATCCCTAACCTCTGTTCTCCTTCATCACCCTCAATGACAATGCCCAAAGTGAATCACATCTCTCCAGAGCTTCAAACTTTCCTTGCCAGAGTTACAGAAGTGGCAGAAGACTTACCTGGAGGCAGAGGCGGTGACTGAGCCCCGGGATTACTGGCTGCAGCCGCCAGCCCAGCCCAGCCCAGCCCAGCCCAGCCTTGGACCCGTGAGCATTACAGCGGAGGGGCGTGGTCTGAGCGGAGCACCTGACAGCCTCCTAGCAGACAGACTTCTGTCTCTGGAGGGTTTGAATTCAAAGACAGAAGAAGTAACTCAGCTGCCAAATGAAAAACGTTCTGATTGTTATCAGCCAAGGGAAAACAAAACAAGGTGTGCAAGTAGAAAGTTTTACCTTCTTTTTCTTCCTTCCTTCCTTTCCTTCCTTCATTTTTTCCTATCTTCCCTCCCTCCTTCCTTCCTCTCTCCCTCCTTCCCTCCCCCCTTCCTTCCTTCCTTTCTCCTGCCTGGTTGGCAAGCCCTCCTTCCTTCCTTCCTTCCTTCCTTCCTTCCTTCCTTCCTTCCTTCC